>NC_143139.1:95958409-96259772 GCF_059928025.1 Delphinapterus leucas | reverse complement strand
CTAGGTTACACTGCAGTGAGAAATACTCCCCCCCATCCCCCCGCCCCGATCTTTAGGGCTTAACACAATGATGGTTTGTCTCTCATTCGCTAAAGTCAGCTGAGGGTACAGGTGATTGTCCAGCTTACCTGTCCTTCTGGTGGAATCTTGATTGTCCAGGTGGATGGTGGTTTCACCTGCCCGAGGCTGAAGCACCTGGAAAACCCGACCTCTTCCATGCGGTGAGGGAAGAGAAGACTGGGCACCTGAAAGGCCTTGGAAATGACTCGCCTTATGTCTGCTTCTGTTGCACTGGCCAGATCACATGGCTGCCCCCAACTCCGAAGAGGCCGGGAAGGGCGGTCCCCATGCACCGGATGTGAGTGGACATCGGTCAGGTCCTCCAAAGTCACTGTTCTGCTCTCTCTCATACAGGTACTTTGACGAGCCAGTGGAGTTAAGGAGCAGTTCTTTTTCTAGCTGGGATGACAGTTCGGATTCCTATTGGAAAAAAGAGACCGTCAAAGACACTGACATCATTCTAAAAACCACAGGCCACACAGACAGGTATGAATACCAGAGCAGTGGGATTGTAAATAGTGACTCTATGCATCTCTAGGGAAATTCTCTAACACTAGTAAATGATTTTGTTGTACTATTTCAAGAATATTCTTTGTATCCTGGTCTGTATTCTGACCTCACAGTTTTTCCTTTCCCAGAATGTCATATAATTGGAGTCATGCAGTAACCAGCCCTGTTAGACAGGCTTCTTTGGCTTTTCGTAGTGCACTTGAGATTCATTCATGTTGCTGTGTTCCTCCCTCTTTATTTTTGAGTCTGTTTATCCATTTACCTGTCAAAGAACTGTCTCCAGTTTTTGGTGATTATGAATGAAGGGCTGTATAATGTATCGTCCAAACCAGGGAACTCTTTATAGAGTGCAGGGGGACGATGCTAGTATGTTGGGACAACAGGTGTGACCTGGGATTGTCCTCGGTGACTGGGATGTACCGTCATCCTACTCATTTTGTATCCTGCATAATGTGGAGCAGTGTCTTACGTGCATGGCAATGTATTCAGTATTTACTAATTGATCCGTGGAACTGAAGAGTGAAATAACAGGCCTTTTTTTTTTTTTTTTTTTTCGGTACACGGGCCTCTCACTGCCGTGGCCTCTCCCGTTGCGGAGCACAGGCTCCAGACGCACAGGCTCAGCGGCCATGGCTCACGGGCGCAGCTGCTCCGCGGCATGTGGGATCTTCCCGGACCGGGGCACGAACCCGCATCCCCTGCATCGGCAGGCGGACTCTCAACCACTGCGCCACCAAGGAAGCCCAACAGGCCTATTTTAAATAGCAAAATTCATTCAAATGTTGTGTGGTTTGGATATTTATTCATTTTTCTAATTAGAATATCCAGGCTTTTCAAAGTGGCCTAAAATCCTTTTACAAAATTACTGCTGTTGGCTTTCTCAAAAGCAAAATGGCGTGTGCATACATTATAAATGAGACGTGCGTTTGCCTTACCTCAAATCAGTTTAACCTGTTTTTGTTCTTTGTGCTGAGAACATTGAAGCTCTACTCTCTTCCCACAGTTCAAGTAACACCACAGGATTATTAACTATAATCACCATGCTGTACGTCAGATCCCCAGAACCTATTCATCTTATAAATGAAAGTTTGTACCCTTTGACCAACATCTGCCCCCATCTCCCTGGGAACCACTATTCTGCTCTCTGTTTCTTTGAGTTCAACTTCTTGTTTTTTAGATTCTGCATCCAAGTGAGGACATACAGTATTTGTCTTTCTCTGGCTTCCTCCAGGTTCATCCATGTTGTCACAAATGGCAGGATTTCCTTCTTTCTTTTTTATAGCAGAATATTATCCCATTGTATATTATATACTACATTTTCTTTATCCGTTCACCCATTGACGGATACTTAGGCTGCTTCCATATCTTACCTATTGTGAATAATGCGGCCATGCACACGGGGCTGCAGAGATCTCTTCATGATACTGACTTTGTTTCCTTCAGACATATATACCCAGAAGTGGGATCATATGGTAGTTCTATTTTTAATTTTTTTATGAACTCCCACACTGCTTTCCATGTGACTATACTAATTTCCATTCCCACCAGTGGTATACAAAGGTTCCCTCTTCTCCAGTCCTCACCAACGCTTATCTCATGTCTTCTTGACAATAGCCATCCTAACAGGTGTAAGGGGGTATATCTCACTGTGGTTTTGATTTCCATTTCCCTGATGATCACTGATGTTGAACACCTTTTCATATACCTGTTGGCCTTAAACTTCCCTCTTAGTACTGCTTTTCCATTTTTATTTGTTTTAAGATATCCTTTTTTTCTTTTTTTTTTTTAAATTGAAGTAAAGTTGATTTACAATATTGTGTTCGTTTCTGGTGTACAGCAAAGTGATTCAGATAGATAGATAGATAGATGCAACTGAATATGTAAGAATATATATATATATATATTCTTTTTCATATCCTTTTCCATTATAAGTTATTATAAGGTATTGAGTGTAGTTCGCTGCGCTATATAGTAGGAGCATGTTGTTTATCTATTTTATTTTATTTTTTAGAAAATTGGTGGGATTTTTTTTTTTAATTTATTTTATTTATTTATTTTTGGCTGCATTGGGTCTTCATTGCTGTGTGTGGGCTTTCTCTAGTTGCGGTGAGCAGGGGCTATTCTTCGTTGCGGTGTGTGGGCTTCTCACTGCGGTGGCTTCTCTTGTTGCAGAGCACGGGCTCTAGGTGCGCGGGCTTCAGTAGTTGTGGCATGTGGGCTCAGTAGTTGTGGCTCATGGGCTCTAGAGTGCAGGCTCAGTAGTTGTGACGCATGGGCTTAGTTGCTTCCCGGCATGTGGGATCTTCCTGGACCAGGGCTCAAACCCGTATCCCCTGCATTGGCAGGCGGATTCTTAACCACTGTGCCACCAGGGAAGCCCTCTATTTTACATTGATATGTAGTAGTGGTATCTGTTAATCCCAAACTCCTAATTTATCCCTTCCCCCGGCTTTCCCCTTTGGTAACCTTAAATTTGTTTTCTTTGTTTGTGAGTCTGTTTGTTTTGTAAATAAGTTCATTTGTATCATCTTTTTTAGATTCCACGTGTAAGTGATATCATATGAAATTTGGCTTTCTCTGTCTGACTTTCTTCACTTAGTATGATAATCTCCAGGTCCATCCATGTTGCTGCAGATGGCATTATTTCATCCTTTTTTATGGCTGAGTAGTATTCCATTGCATACACATAAACCACATCTTCTTTATCCATTCATCTGTCAATGGGCATTTAGGTTGCTTCCACGTCTTGGCTATTGTAAATAGTGCTGCTATGAGCACTGGGGTGCGTGTACCTTTTAGAATTAGAGTTTTTGCCTTTTCTGTATATATGCCCAGGAGTGGGATTGCTGGATCATGTGGTAGCTCTATTTGTAGTTTTTTAAGGAACCTCCATACTGTTCTCCATAGTGGCTGTACCAACTTACATTCCCATCAACAGTGAAGAAGGGTTCCTTTTTCTCCACACCCGCTCCAGCAGTTATTATTTGTAGACTTTTTGGTGATGGCCATTCTGACCAGTGTGAGGTGATACCTCATTATAGTTTTGATTTGCATTTCTCTAGTAATTAGTGATGTTGAGCATCTGTTGATGTGCCTGTTGGCCATCTGTATGTCTTCTTTGGAAAAATGTCTATTTCTGCTCATTTTTTGATTGGGTTGTTTGTGGGGTTTTTTGATATCGAGCTGTAGGAGCTGTTTTGTATATTTTGTTGGTCGCATCACTTGTAAATATTTTCTCCCATTCTGTAGGTTGTCTTTTCATTTTGTTTATAGTTTCCTTTACTGTGCAAAAGCTTATAAGTTTGATTAGGTCCCATTTGTTTACTTTCGCTTTTATTTCTTTTGCCTTGGGAGACTGACCTAAGAAAACATTGGTACAATTTATGTCAGAGAATGTTTTGCCTATGTTCTCTTCTAAAAGTTTTTCGGTGTCATGTCTTATATTGAAATCTTTAAGCCATTTTGAGTTTATTTTTGTGTGTGGTGTGAGGGAATGTTCTACTCCATTGATTTACAGCATCCAGCTTTCCCAGCACCACTTGCTGAAGAGACTGTCTTTTCTCCCTGGTATGTTCTTGGCTCCTTTGTTGAAGACTGTGTTCTAAGGTGTCCTTTAATCCCCCTTTTGGTTTCTTCTTGGACCCGTTGGTTGCTCAGGAGTGTGCTGTTTAATTTCCACCTATTTGTGGAGTTTTCACTTTTCCTCCCGTTATTGATTTCTACTTTCATACTCGTGTGGTTGGAAAAGACACTTAATGTGATTTCAACCTTCTTAAATTTGTTAAGACCTAAATATCATTCAGATTTGTTCGTGACTTAGCCTGTGATTCATCCTGGAGAGTGTTCTGTGTGTGCTTGAGAATGTGTGTCCTGCTGCTATAGGATGGAATGTCCTGAATACGTCTTTTGTTCCATTTGGTTCAAGTCCAGTTTTCCTTATTGATTTTCTGTCTAGATGATCTGTCCATCGTTGAAAGTGGGATATTAAAGTCCTCTCTTATTATTGCAGTACTGTCTATTTCTCCCTTCAGATCTGTTAATATTTGCTTATTATATTTAGGTGTTCCTGTGTTGGGTGCATAAATATTTGCAGTTGTTATATCCTCTTGATGAATTGACCCTTTAATCATTCTATAAAGACCTTTGTCTCTCGTTACAGTTTGTGACTTAGTCGGTTTTGTCTGATATGAGTATGGCTCTCCCTGCTCTCCTTTGGTTTCCATTTACGTGGAATAGCTTTTTCCATCTCTTTACTTTCAGAGATGTGTGTCCCTAAAGCTGAAGTGAGTCTCCTACAGGCAGTATATAGTTGTATCTTGTTTTTGTTTTTGTTTTTTTTTAATCCATTCAGACACTCTGTGTCTTTTGATTGGAGAATTTAATTTGTTTGCATTTAAAATAATTGTTGAGGGCTTCCCTGGTGGCGCAGTGGTTGAGAGTCCGCCTGCCGATGCAGGGGACACAGGTTTGTGCCCTGGTCCGGGAAGATCCCACATGCCGCGGAGCGGCTGGGCCCGTGAGCCATGGCCACTGAGCCTGCGCATCCGGAGCCTGTGCTCCACAACGGGAGAGGCCACAACAGTGAGAGGCCCGCGTACCACAAAAAAAAAAAAAAAAAATTGTTGATAGTTAAGGATGTACTATTGCCATATCTCATTAACTGTTTCTTGGCTGTTTTTGTAGCCCTTCTATTTGTTGCTTCCTCTCTTGCTGTCTTCCTTTGTGATTTGATGATTTTCCATAGTGGTATGTTTTGATTCCTTTCTCTTTTTCTTTTGTGTTTCTACTATAGGTTTTTGCTTTGTGATTACCATGAGGCTTACATAAAACATCTTACAGTTATAGCAGTCTCTTTTAAGCTAATAACAATTTAACTTAGATTGCATACAAAATCTCTACTCTTTTACTCTCCTTCCCTACATTTTATGTTTCTCATGTCATAATTTACCTCTTTTTATATTGTGTGTCCACTAATAAATTACTGTAGCTGTCGTTATTTTGACCACTTTCGTCTTTTAACCTTTATACTAGAGTTAAGGGATTTATACACCACTGTTACGGTATTAGAGTGTTCTGCATTTGGCTGTATGCTTACCTTCACCAGTGAGTTTTATACTTTCCTATGTTTTCATGTTACTGATTAGCATCCTTTCATTTTAGCTTGAAGAGCTCCTTCTAGCATTTCTTGTAGGACAAGTCTGGTGGCTGGCAGTTGTGTTTGTGTTTGTCTTTCCAGCTCTTTGAATATATCATCCCACTATATTCTGGCCTTCAGGATTTCTGCAGAGAAATCTGCTTATAGCCTTGCAGGGCTTCCATTTTATAGAATGAGTTTCTTTCTCTTGCTGCTATCAAAATTCTCTCTTTGTCTTTGATTTTTGACAGTTTTATTATATATTTCTTGGTGAAGATTTCTTTGGGTTGAATCTGTTTGGGGACCTATGAGCTCCATGTATCTGGATGTCCGCATCTCTCTCCGGATTTGGGAAGTTTTTAGAGATTATTTCTTTAAATAAGCTTTCTGCCCCTTTCTTCCTCTCTTCTCCTCCTGGGACTCCCACAATGCATGAATTGTGTTCTTGATGGTGTCCCATAATTCACATAGGCTTCTTTGCTCTTTTTCTTTTTTTCTTTGTTCTCTTCTGACTGGATAATTTCAACTGAGTTGTCTTCGAGTTCACAGATTCTTTCTTCTGCTTCAGTGGTCTGCAACCTTTTTGGCTCCAGGGACCAGTTTCGTGGAAGACAATTTTTCCACGGCCCGGGATTCGGGGTGGGGGGTGGTTTCAGGATGATTCAAGCGCATTACATTTATTGTGTACTTTATTCCTATTATTATTACATTATAATATATAATGAAATAATTATACAACTCACCATAATGCAGAATCAATGGGAGCCCTGAGCTTGTTTCCACTTGCCACTCACTGATAGGTTTTGTTTTGTTTTTCAGATTTATTTATTTTACCTATTTACTTATTTATTTTTTATTTTTGGCTGCGTTTGGTCTTCACTGCCACGCGCCAGCCCTCTTCCAATTGTGGCGAGCAGGGCCACTCTTCACTGCAGTGCACGGGCCTCTCAGCACAGCGGCCTCTCTTGTTGCAGAGTATGGGCTCCAGGTACGTGGGCCTCAGTAGCTGTGACCCATGGGCTCCAGAGTGCAGGCTCAGCAGTTGTGGCGCACGGGCCCAGATGCTCCACGGCACACGGGATCCTCCCAGACCAGGGCTCAAACCAGTGTCCCCTGCACTGGCAGGCAGACCCTCAACCACTGTTGCCACCAGGGAAGTCCCCACTGACAGGGTTTTGATATGAGTCTGCAAGCAATTGACTTATTATGGTTTCTGTGCAGTCAGACCTCCCTGCTAATGATAATGTGTATTTGCAGCCGCTCCCCAGCGCTAGCATCACCGCCTCAGCTCTACCTCAGATCATCAGGAATTAGATTCTCATAAGGAACGCACAACCTAGATCCCTCCCACGTGCAGTTCTGGTTCGAACCTACTGGGTTCATGCTCCTATGAGAATCTAATGCCGCCGCTGATCTGACAGGAGGCGGAGCTCAGACGGTAATGCGAGCGATGGGAAGCGGTTATGATTTCTGTCTCTATGTTGAACTTCTCATTTTATCTGTGTATTATTTCCCTGATTTTATTGAGTTGTCTGTGTTCTTGTAGGTTGATGAGCTTCCTTAAAACAATTATTCTGAATTCTTTGTCAGGCAATTCTTTGGGATCAGTTACTGGAAAATTATTGTTTCCCTTTGTGGTATCACGTTTCCTTGGTTTTTCCTGTTCCTTGGAGTCTTGTGTTGCTGTCTTTGCACTTCAAGGAGCAATCACCTCCTCCAGTCTTTAGTGCCTGGCTTTGGGTGAGAAATGCCTTCAGTAGTCAGCCCTGCTAGAGATGCGGAGCCTTACTCAGACCTTTTCTATGGATGCACTCACTCCACACTTCTTATTCCTCTTGGCGGGGTGACATCTCAGGATGGTATGTCTTTTCTCAGTCCCACAGAGCAGGGCCAGGTGCTGAGAGCCTTCTGCTTGCTCTCCCCAGGGCGCTGCCCTGAAATGCTCAGGTTGCTGTGCCCTCTGCGAATCCCAGAGTTGGGCTGACTTTTGCACATGCTCACTTTCTGTCTGCAAAGGCTTGCCCTCACCATCCGCAGGGGCGTGTGCAGGGAGCCAGCTGTGGGGCCAAAGGTGCATGGGTGAGGCATGCAGAGTGTTGGAGGGCCAGTTAGGGGCTCCCCAGGCAAAGTGTATCCAGTGGTTTGTGAGCAGGCCTCCTCATGGAGTTCGGGAAGTGGTTAGTGGAATCCACACAGCTTTGATGAGTTCTGAGCCCTGGCTGCTCTGCTTCCAGCCTCCCCCAGCCCCTAAGCTGTGTCGGTCACCTCAGTATCCTGGGTGGGATGAGAAAGAAAGAGGCACCCTTGGCAATGTCCCACACAGCTGGGGAGACCAGGCACCCGCTCACCACCCTCTCGCCTTCCCCCGTGGGAGGAATTGCAGGCCCCGTGGATCTCTCTTGGCACTGAGCTGTGCCGCCTTGGAGGAGGGGTGACATGGGCGCAGTGAGGCTATTCTTCTTACCCTCTTCAATGCATCCAGTCTTGGATTTTTTGCTCCAGCAGTGTGCTGGACCCTCTCTGCTGGACTCCTGGACTCCCACAAAGGCACTCTCATCTGTGGGTGATTGTCAAAACCAGTGTTCTCTAAGGGGTAATGGGAGAAAACTCCTATTCCATCATCTTACTGACGTCATTCCTGTTTTGGCTGTTGCTGACTGTAGACCTACTGCTCGCCGCAAGCCAGACTATGAGCCAGTTGAAAATACAGATGAGGCCCAGAAGAAGTTTGGCAACGTCAAAGCCATTTCCTCAGATATGTACTTTGGAAGACAAGCCAAAGCTGATGTAAGTGCCCAGGGAGTTTCTGTGTGGTCCCCACAGAGCAGGAGCCAGCAGGGCCACGGGAGGTGTGGGAGGAGGTGCTGGATGCTGAGTGAGATGGAGTCAGGCTGCAAGGGACCCCTGTCCCCAGAGTGCTGGAGCAGGACTCGAACCCAGGTCTTTCTGACTAATCGCCCCACTTTGCCGCTCCAGCTAGAGGAGTGATTGGAAGGCAGGGACAGTGTCTCATCTTTCTCTCATTCCTTTCTCAGAGTTTTGAACAGCCATCCATTCGATACCTTTTGAGTAAATTTCAGGAGATTTTTGATACACCTGTAATTTACTTAGCAATTTTTTAACCATAGTTAAATGAAGTATACAGATAGATTCTCGAGGGTAGGTATATTTATTTTCAGAAAAGAGATTATTGCCTCTTTTCTCAGAAATGTTAATGAGCTTATCGTAGTGGAGTCTGGCTAAGCAGTAAGACTCAAATGGAAATGGGGAGCTTAAAGGTTTCCTTTTAATTGTGAAGCACTAATGTGCTTACGCAAACTCTTAGAGATATGTGTTATTACTAAGGCTTCCTGCACGATACAGAGAATAATTATTTCCTAAAGTACCGATTTTATTTTGTAGCAGTAGAAATTCCACTAGCTTTTTTTTTTTTTTTTTTTTTTTTTGCGGTACGCGGGCTTCTCACTGTTGTGGCCTCTCCCGCTGCGGAGCACAGGCTCCGGAAGCGCAGGCCCAGCGGCCATGGCTCATGGGCCCAGCCACTCCGCGGCACGTGGGATCCTCCCGGACCGGGACACGAACCTGTGTCCCCTGCATCGGCAGGCGGACTCCCAACCACTGCGCCACCCTCCACTAGCATTTTGAGTGTATTTAGAGTTGCCACTTGGCTATTCTCCACCCACTAAAATCTGCCTTGTTTTAAAGTTGACAACATTCAAGTTCAGTTAGGAAATCACATAAGGCTATTGGGAGAGAGCTTCTTGGAGCGGCCTTTCCTGGCACCTGGGTGAGAGCAGCACATGACAGAGCTGTCACTGTCACTGTCCCTCTGGGTTCCCCTCCACTGACTGTTGTTGGCCGTGGCGTTGTGCGTTCATCTGTCTGCTTGTGACCCGCAGGACGTGAGCATCATGCCGGCCCCCAGCCCAGCCGTGATAGCTCCTCGATGATTCTTTCTGCAAAATTGCTCATGGTTTTTGGAGCCTAATGTTTCTTTTCTCCTGGTCTTGTCTAGTATGAAACCAGGGCTCGGCTGGAGAGGCTTTCGGCAAGTTCCTCCATCAGTTCTGCTGACCTGTTTGATGAGCAGAGGAAGCAGACGGCAGGTAATGTGGGGAAGGGGCAGGCGGGTAATGAGGCTGGTCTCCACCGTGTCTGCGGCATGAATACGTTTTCTCTGGATAGGACTTTTTACTTTACCAGGATTGTTAGCGGCCATTATTTGATGCTCCTGTGGCCTCTGTAAGTCAGGCAGAGCAGAAGTTCTTATTCCAGGCTTTGCATGTGAAGAGACCAAGTCATGGAATTTAAGCGACGTCCCCAAAGTTACCCGGCATGTCGTCTCCCTGAACCATCGTCACGGGCGGTGGGGTGCCTAGCATGGCGTGAACCTGGTGTCTGGCTCGTGTGGTGTCACAGCCTTGGAGGGGACAGCCCTGGGCTCCCGTGTGACGGGACCCACTCCCTAACTGTGAGACTTGGGGGATTTCAGGTCACCTTTAGCCTCGGTCTCCTCCTCTGTAAAATGGGTGGGTAATATCCATACCTACCTCACCAGTTTGTACTGAGGCTGAAATGAGGTCCTTTATGTAAAGTGTCACCTCGGGGTCTGGCACATGGCAGGCCCTCCCAGGCCCCTCCCGGACCCCAGGGGTAGTCAGAGCAGATAGAACAGGTGAGTCCACCAGCCTCCGCCTCCCAGGGGAGACAGAATGGGGCTTTGGAGCCAGGCAGGTAGAGAGGAGGGTCCAGAGCCCGATGAGGAGATGTCTGGGCCCCCCCAGGGAGTAAGCCTCAGCACACAGGCCCGTCATGGGCGTCCAGAACCAAGCGCCTCTCTGCTTGTCCCTCTGACCCTGAGCCGTAGGAAAGCCGTGTTCCAGTCCCAGTCAGCCCCAAGTCAGGCCTCGGGGGTAAGGGGAGGGCCACGTGTCCCCCTTATGTCATGGCCGACATTCAAGGAGCAGGGTCCTCTGAGGTCATTTCAGGAGCCCACTCGTCAGCAGGAGCACCCAGGCGGTGGGGGGGGGGATCTCCAAGGCCTTCAAGGCCCGGGACCACCTGTACCCCTCGTCTCCAGTCCTGGAGGAGCTGGGCGTGGGCACGGAGGGACCCCACGCGGGCGGCCGCTGGGCCCTGCAGCCACAGAGAACAACTGTTTTCTGAGTCCAGAGAGAAACAGCCCCAACAGAGAAGGTCATGGGGGAGACCCGAATGCCTGGGGCCTTCCGTTGGGGTTTGGGGGCGTTTCAAGAGCCACCGTGGCCCCCGGGGTGAAGCAGGCGCTGCCAGGCTGCTGTGCTGCAGTGAGAAGGGAGGGTTCTAGCCAGGTGGGTGGACCAGAGACCTGCGGGACACAGGCCCGGTACGCGGCCCCTGGGCAGGGAGCGTCCTAGGCCGCCCTCTGGCCTCCAGCAGGAGGAGCTGCTTTCTGACTGGCCGTTTCCTGCACTGGGCCTGGGTTGGGGCAGGTGTGGCTCACGGACTTGTGTTCTCACATGCGAACTTTCGGTGTTCTGACCTCTTGTCAGGGCACTTCCTTGTGCGGCCGCCCCTGGCAGAGGGGTGCTCGGCTCCTGTGGAGGCCTCCCAGGGTCCCGCCTCTGCCCCCTGTGAGTCAGTGCTGGGCTACCTCATGGGCGCCCTGGCACAGGGGCAGGGCAGTCCAGAGAACCTAACAGGTTGAAACTCACCCCTGGCCGTTTTTGTTTTTGTAATTCAAGTTACTGGAAGTTTCACTCTGAAACATTATTGTTTGTTTAAAAAAACCTTTCAGGGCTTCCCTGGTGGCGCAGTGGTTGAGAGTCCGCCTGCTGATGCAGGGGACACGGGTTCGCGCCCTGGTCCAGGAAGATCCCACATGCCGCGGAGCGGCTGGGCCCGTGAGCCATGGCCGCTGAGCCTGTGCGTCTGGAGCAACGGGAGAGGCCACAGCAGTGAGAGGCCCGCGTACCGCAAAAAAAACAAAAAAAACAGAAAAAAAAACAACCTTTCAGAGATCAAATGAGCAGCATTTCCAATTGTTGAAGGAAGGCTGCAGCCAGCGATGACGTTTACCTTCCTGTCCCCTTTCAGAGAACAAAGGTCCATTGATTTTTTTTTGGCCCTCTGTGGGTCCCAGACAAGCTCCTGTCCTGGGGACTCGCAGCCCTGATAGGACCATCCTGGGGTGCGAGGCTGCCCAGGGACCCTCAGCCCCTCCCCAGCGGGCAGTGGTCCTGCTGGCAGCACCTGCCCTCCCTCCCCCTCCCTCCTCCATCCCAAACCCAGATGGTTCAGACCACGATTACCCTCATTCTGCATCTCGTCAGATGCCTTTGATAAATGCTCTAAATGCAAGCGCACTGAACGCCGATCACTAAATATTTACTTTTTATTTAGAGTGCATTTCAGCAAAGAGCAAAAGCTGGTTTTAAGAGAGTATCCTGTGTTCCTTATCTTAAATGTTTCCCCATCCGTGAAATATCAGTGCCACTGGGTAGATCACCTTTATAATTTCTTCAGGGTTAAGGGGAAGATTTCTCCAAATTAGAAATGCCTCCTGGTACTTCCTGGGGGCGTGCTTTAACCCTGGCTTTGCTCCAAGGCCGCTCCCTTCCACGGTCTGGGAGGGAGTAGATGAGGAGCACATGTAAGCATCCACAGCTGGCACAGTGCCCGTCCCTGCCGTCACTCCAGAGCAGGGTCAGTTGGGGGACGGGGGATGGCCATCGCTGGGCACTGCCTCAGAGGGAGCCACTCAGGCTCAGAGGGAACCAGATGACAGAGCAGAGGTGGCTTTGTTCTTTGTTGAGAGCAGTGTCGGAACAGAAGAAGCTGGAAACCCAGCTTGCCCCTCTGGTGTATTTCTTTCCAAAACCTGGTTCTGATCATTTGAGTCTGAACGGGGCCACCCGGGAAGCCCAGGGCGCTGCGGACGGACACCTCTGTCCGGGCTCGGTGCGCACTGCCCAGGGTCGTAGGGGCTCCTGGCGCGTTTGCTGTTGTTCCTGGGTCTCGAGGCTCCCTGGAGGCACCTCGGCCACTCTCTCCCTTCCTCCTGGCTCTGGCCCGGGGTCCAGGAGCCTGGCCTCTTTGGGCCTGTCGGCCTTCAAAGCACTGACTTCAGTCGGCCGTCGGGCGGTTTTGTTTGGTGATTTGCTGAACATATTTGTCATACGTCACAGCTGTGCGGTGCTGTCGCCAACCAGGTTCAGTTACACAAACCGGAGTCTTGTCAACCTGAGCAAAAAGAAGGGGTGTCTGTGCGCCCGAGTGGAGCAGCCACCACAGCGCTTTGCTTCCACGTTAAACCTCCTGCCTCAGCTGTGCTCTCTCCTTTCTCAACGTTTCTCGAGTTGGAAGCTTGTAAGTGGAGGCGTTTCTGCTGAGGTCACGTCCGCTGACCTCTGGGGCACAGCCCCCTCGCCACTCCGGACCTCGCCACGCCATGGAGCAGCTGTGACTGGCCCTTTGCGCCCAGGATGTCACACTAGCTCTTCATTTCCTCTCAGATGCATCTTACCGGCTGGTAGCACCACCGTGCTGGGCTTTGAACCCCAGTCCTGTCACTGGGCTGGGCTAGGCTGTCGCTCTGTCATTGGCAAAGGGCTACAAGACTCTAAAATGTCACCCAGGGGCAGAGAGGAGAAGCAGCCACACCTGTGGCCCCTCCCCGAGTGCTGGGCACGGGATGGCGCTGTGGGAAGACACACTGTCTCTCCGGGGTGGCGTCCGTGCTGGAGGATAAATGCGTGCCTCCTATTTGGTTCTTGGAAAGGGACCTGGCTTCTGCTGCTGCTTAAGGGGCAGGCGGGTGTAGGGTGACCTGCAGAGCCGAGGGGCAGCTGGGCTGGCTCCCTGGAGGCTCTGCAGGGTTGGCGTTCTCTCACAAAGTCTCTGAGCCCCTCCGGCACCTTTTCACAGCTGTGTGACAAAAGTGCGCCACAGAAGCCCATCTGTCAGCTCTAGGGACCCCTTTATGTGTGACAACTCTGATGCGCTTCACCTGTGTGCAATATGCTGCTGTCTGTGTTGGGACAACCAAAACTAAAGCAGCAGAAACGCAGCCGACAGCGGCCTCGGTGAGGGGGAGGGGTCGGCCCCTACCTGGGAGCGCTGGCACTGCGCTTGGCCCTGCTGAGTCGGCAGACAGCCCCACCCACCCCTCTGCCTGTCCTCCTGGGGTGAGCCTCCTCCCGCACTGCCAGAGGCTTCCTCCTTCCCTCCTTGAGGAGGGAGTGGGAGGGGGACAGCCCTAGTCACAGACAGCTACAGCGTCGCCTCGCCCCCACCAGTAACCCCAGAGCAAGCAAACGGCTCCCCTCCCTTGAGAATGCGGGAATCCAGGAAGGCTCTGATTGGCTAGGTCTGGGTCACGTGCCCATGCATGGTTTAGGGGGCTGGGGGAGAGACCTCCTGCAGAGGAAGGGAGGAGGGCTTTTAGCAAAAGGGGGAAGAGATGCTGAGTCCGAAAAACCCACAGATGTCCGCCCATCTGCCATTTACTGAGTACTTCTCTGTCAGGTCTTGTGTTAAGTGCCTGGATGAAACGGGCCCAGAGAGGGTAAGGAACCTCTCCAAAGGCACACAGCTTGGAAGTGGCAGTGCCAGTATTTGAACCCGTGGTGGTCCTAAGACCTAGTGCTGCATCTTCTCTCACCGTGGGGTCTTGCAGCTGCTTCATGGTAGGGCTGGCGCTGAAACCCACCGCAGGCTCCTTTTCCCTTAACCACAGCTGCTGCTTATGGGCAGCTGGAGGGGAGGGGAGCCGAGTTCTCCAAAGCCATCGGGTCCCTGGGCACTGGCTGTGCCATCCCTGCGGTAGTGACGAGCCAGTGTCTGTCTGCTCTGTGTGCAGGAAACTACAACCTCACGAGCATGCTGCCCACGGCCCCCGACATGGCCCAGTTTAAGCAGGGAGTGAGATCCGTTGCTGGAAAGCTCTCCGTCTTTGCTAACGGAGTCATGACTTCGATTCAGGTTAGTGAAACGGGGATGACGTTAACTGAGTTTGATGGTGGGTTCATAGTTTTGAAAATGAGATTCGGACCACTCTTCAATTGCTGGAAAATCAGATTTTATATTATTGATTTATATTTTTGCTACAGTGTAACCCAGGACATCATGAAAACCAGAAATTATAATTTCATATTTGTTTAAATTTTCTAAGTTATGACTCTAGAGGAATTGTTACAGGAATTGTCATGATCATGACCTACTTTTTTCCTCTATTGAAACAGAAATATTAAGAAGAAAATAAAAAATTACCCAGAACCCCACCTCCCAGGGCAGACTTCCGTTAATATTTGGTTTATTCTGTGTTGATTCTAGGCTTCTGTGCATATACCTGTTTAAAATTTGTAAAGGATTATATCGTGTCTGTGGTTTTACACCCTCTTTTTCCTTCATGATGTTTTGTTATGAGCACTTCCGTGTAGTTAAAAAGTCTTCAGAAACCACATTCTGTTGAGTGAAAATAGATGTAATTTATTTAAATATTCCCCGAGTTGGGTATTTAGATTGTATTTCAGTCTTTTAAATGAGGCAGGAGGGGAACGTGCTCATGTGTAATGCTTTAAGGCCGGCTCGGGTTATACGAAGGCGACTTTGTGAACCTTCTTGCTTACCTCACGTTATTTTAGGACGCTATTGATTACGTGAAACATGGCTGTAGGGAGTAGGACCTAATCGACGTGGACTCTGCTGCCTCTAAAGGGGGCTCCCGGGTCGGGGAGGCGCCCCCACTGTGGAGAGCTCCTCGGCCCTGGGGCTCCAGCTGTGGGTGACACAACCTTTGGTTAGAATTCGCAGAGCTCTTTCACGTCCCTTAGGTCAGCCGAGCCCACACCAGACCTTCCGCGGAGGTGACATCCCTATTTTTTATAGGTGATCATCCCCAGTTTATGGATTGAAAAACAGGCACAGAGAGGTTAAGGTGCTCCTGCAAGATCCCTCCGCTGAACCAGAATTTCAGGGTTCCTCTGTCCCCCCATCACACCTGCCCCCTGGAGGGCTCACCATGGGGCCCTGCACCCCTCACCATCCTTCCCACAGCCCAGGGGCCGCAGCGCAGGCGCCAGGAGCTCCCGGTTCCCACTTCCTCGGGTGCGGGTTCCCGTCGCTGCGGCGCCCGTTTTGGTGACGCTGATAGTCGTAAACTTTCGTGTTGGTTCTTTCTGTAGGATCGCTATGGTTCTTAATACTGACGTTGCGATATGTATTTCCTGGAGAAATTCCTCTTTAAATGAACCAGTGACCACGTCACAGACGGCAGTGAAGACCAGCCAGTTTTGTGGATTGTTTTGCTACTTTTTCACAGGGTATACATACATTACTGATTTTTAATATTTCTTTTGAGAAATTGTTATTTTTGATGTAGTAGAAGCTTCCCTGCGATTTCTGTTTTGCGTGACTTCCTGCACACACCTTCCTTCTGGCATATCCGTGCACACCCCTGCTTAATTTCCTTGGACTCTTTGGTTCCAACAGCTGGGGGTCTGGAAACAAGGGCTCCTCCACCTCTCCTTGGGGGCGGGGGGGGGCGGTCTCAGTGCTGTGAGGCTCATGGGCTAAGGGTTACCAGCATTAGCTGATACGAGGAGGGCCTGGAGAAACAAAATTCACGACATACATTTCATTAAAAAGGGAGCAAAGAATAAAAACAAAAGACCAAAAATGGCTGGTGTCTAATTTGAGATTGCTTCGTTTATATTTCCACATATTAAGGTGATTTCATGTTTAAAGACGTCTGTCCCTTTGAAATTGTTTATTTTGGATGATCGACAAATTTAAAAATAGTTTTCAGTGAGAGCTTTTAACAGCCTAAGCTTCTGCACTGCCAAGCAAATTAATCTTTTGACAAGGCGTTGCTGTTTGAATTTATGAGAAATGTAAGATGAGAGCTCCCTAAGTGCATTTATAAATAGATATAGTGTACAGAAGTAAAAATGAATAAGGTAAGAAGACACACCCACAGAAAATATTCCAGTACATGGGAAAATAGTCATTGTAATGGGGTAGTTTTCTTAACATTTTTTATCTTAATCTTGGTTTTCAAAAAATTACAGAATGTGTACAAATGAATAAAAGAAAAATAATTTGGCTGTGTTTTAGACAGCATTAGAATATATTGTCCAGCACATTAAAATATATTTGAAATTTGATGAACCAGAAATGTGGTTTCAACGGGATATTTTGTGAATTTTTCTTAAAAGCTCAAATTTGTAGGCTTCTAAATATAATAAACAGTTGTGGCAGATCGTGTTGCCTACTTTTTTTTTTTTAACGAAAGCTTTCCTGATGAATCATAAATCAGGGCTCATGGTGTAACATTGGTGCGCACTTGATTAGCACATAATTCCAGATGGATCTGTTTTTAGTGTGTGTGTGAGGCCTGAGGTGCAGCTGTCCTGAACTGAGATGTTGTCCGTAGCGCCGGAGCAGGGCGGGAGCCCTTGTTGGAAGTGAGGTCACCTCCGCTGACCTCTGGGGCACAGCTCCCTCGCCACTCCCTCGCAGAGTGGCATCTTTCAAGCCCAAAACGCTGCTCTAACAAGGTGCCACAGCCCAGGCAGCCTAAACGGTGGAATGTACTTTCTCAAAGTCCTGGAGGCGAGAAGGGCAGGCTCAGGGTGGCTTTGGAAGGGACTCTTTCCCGGGCTTGCAGACAGCTGCCTTCTCTTCTGTGTCTCATCCAGCCTTTCCTCGGAGAGAGCCAGAGGTCCCTCTGTTGTCTCTTCCCCTTACTATAAGGGCACAGTCCTGTGGGATCTGGGCCCCTTTAACCTTAATTATCTCCTTAAAGGCCCCATCTCCAAATGCAGTCATGTTGAACTTTAGGGGGACACAATTCCGTCCATAACAGCGTCCATGAGACGCTCCCACACTGAGTTAGCCCTGCTCCAGGCTGGGGCCTGGGCTCAGTCCACCTGCAGGAAAACCTCCGAGCAGGTTATGTTCCCATTTTACGGAGGGAGCGAGTGAGACTCAGTGAAAGGTCCTCCCCCCGACTCTGAATGTGGCCTTGCTTTTCTCCATCATTGAACTTCTTCACGCGAAGGGCCTCTGGACCGCAGGGCCGGGGCTGGCAGGAGCCCCATCTGGGTGGGCTCACCCCACCTCACAGCACTACCCGCCCCATGGTGTTTTGTTTCGTAATCAATTTGCATGAGTGCTTCAAATACTAAAGATGTTAGTTAATAATTGTTCTAACAAATCACATTTGGGATCTATTGACTAAAAAAGAAAATGGTGGGCTTCCCTGGTGGCGCAGCGGTTAAGAATCCGCCTGCCAATCCAGGGGACACGGGTTCGAGCCCTGGTCCGGGAAGATCCCACGTGCCGCGGAGCAACTAAGACTGTGCACCACAACGACTGAGCCTGCACTCTGGAGCCCGCGAGCCACAACTACTGAGCCTGCGTGCCACAACTACTGAAGCCCGGCTGCCTGGAGCCCATGCTCCACAACAAGAGAGGCCACCGCAATGAGAAGCCCGCGCACCGCAACGAAGAGTAGCCCCCGCTCGCCACAACTAGAGAAAGCCCGCGCGCAGCAACGAAGACCCAAAGCAGCCAAAAATAAATTAATTAATTAATTTTTTTAAAAAGTAAATGGTGATATGACAGTCCAAGGACCTGAAGGAAACTGGCCGAGACTGGGCTGTAGGGTTAAGCAGTGGCGCTTCGAAAAAGCTATTTATTATGCTTTTGTTCTTGAGAGCAAAGCCAGTGAGGGCCAGGAATTTCTGTGAAATTGGGAAAAGCAAAGGGAGAGAAAGGGGAAGGGGAAGGAGACGTTTTACCAGAACAAGCTCTCTGTGAAAATGCAGCATTTTCTGATCACCTTAAAGAGCTGTTGGGAATGTAGGTAAATGGATGTGAATGGAGATGTAGGTGCTGCCTGGAGGGGGCTTTCCCAGTGAGCTTGAGCACAACAGTGAGACCATGGGGCTCCCAAGGGGGTCGGGAGCCTGCGGGGCCTGGGTGGTGCTGGGGGCCCGAGCAGAGCCTACCCGAAGGCCTCAGACGGACGCCAGGACTCCGGCCAGACTCCCCCCTCCCACTTGCTCACAGGCAGTTTGAGGCTTCAGGACACCTGTGTCCTTCTCGCCTCTGGACGCTCAGCCTGAGCACCTGGCTCCAACGTGACTCTCCCCCAAATAGTGCCACGCCACCTCGGGAACCCGGGGTCTCCTCGCTGGCCCCTTCCAGCTGTCTGCGCCTCCCCCAGACCTCCACTGTGCCGGGCCCCTCTCGGACCTGGGCCGGCCTCCTGGGTGCTGGCCAGCGTGCCCCTCCTCCCACCTAAGGCCCCACCCTCAGGTCTTCTTCCTTCTCAGTGACCCCGATCTCCCTTCTAGAAATTGCAGCCCTCCCCCAGACACTTCTGATGCCCCAAGTCCTGCTCTCCTTTCGCCTTTTCCCGCAGTTCCCTCCCTCGTCCTGTTTATTGCTTGTGTCTTCCCAGCACCGGTAGAACACAAGCGCCCTGAGGACAGGGTTGTTGGTCCATCTGGTTCACGGGTTCTGCCAGTGCCTAGACCCGTGGCTGGAACACATTTTGAGGGAAGGGATTCCGTCTTCCCAGCCCTGCCCCGCAGAGGGTGATGTGCTAGCGTGACAGGAGATGCTGCAGCAGGAGCTGGGCCGGGCCTCAGGCAGGACTCTGGGGCTCGAACCCTGGACAGACTTAACCCGGCACCACTAAACCTGTGCCGCAATCCCTGTTTTAGGCACACTTTCCAGCCATCTCTTTCACCACCACTCGTTTTGGTTTGTTCATAACGCTTTCCCTGCCCACACTCCCAAGAGCCCGGCAGGCCCACTGCCATAAAAAGCAGGTCGCTAAGGTGGGCAGACGGGTGGCAACCGCCCAGGACACGCGGCGGGCGGCGGCAGTGGCGTAAGAGGATTCGGGAAGCCCGGCGTCAGGGTCTGGGTCTGCCACTGGGACTCGGGGTGACCGTGACCTCCCAGGGTCAGACCCTGAGGCCCCAGCCCTCCCCCAGCGGTGCTCCTGCGCTCAGGATGTGGTGTCACTGACCTTCCTCCCAGACCCGAAAACTGCTGTGCTCTCTGTGGTTACGTGGCTCAGACACCCTTGTTTGCGCTGAGTCATGTGATCCATTTACAAAGGCACCTGTGCTTTCTCCCGTCCCTTCCATTCCGGGTCCATTTTCCTCTATTTGTAGTTCTTATCATTCTGCCCACCCAGGTCATTTGTCTCGCTGAAAACAGCAGTGCAGTGGCAGGAGCGCCAGCCGTGGGCCCGGCCTGGACAGATGGATAGACAGACGGACGGAGACACCGGGGGTATCTCTGACCACACAGGCTCCTCCCCTGGCCGCCACCCTCTGGGCTGGTCCCTCTCCGGGGCCCGAGGCGCCGGGTCATGGGGGCCCCCTGCCCGCTGTGTGTCCCAGCTTTGCCCTGAGGATTTGGTGCTGACTCCCCACGCCTGGGTCACCCTTTTCCTGCCCCCGTCCCCACCCTGCTGCCCTGCACCAGACATGAGCTCAGTCTTCTGAGCGCCCAGTTCCTCTCTTGCACTCTCTGACCGTCCTGTCGGCTGGGTCACTGCGCCCTCGTCTGCACCGCACGCCACAGGTGTGGGCCTTGGCCTCCCTTTCAGCGGCGCAGACGGCCCCGGGCTGCACGTGGGGCTCAGGCACCCAGGGCTCCGCCTGAGTTTAGGTGGACCCTGCCGGGCATTTGAGTCAACCCTCCTCCCTCGCACCGGCTCCTGCGGCCCCTCGCCTCCCCAACGCACCCGCACCGGGTCCTCCGAGGACCACCGGGGCCTTGGTGAGAGCGGCCCCTGCGCCGCCGCTCCCGCCGCCGCTCCCGCCGCCGCTCCCGCCGCCGCTCCCGCCGCCGCTCCCGCCGCCGCTCCCGCCGCCGCTCCCGCCGCTCCTTCCGCGTGCGGAGAGCTAGTGCAGCGCCTCCTCCCCACGTGTGCCCAACCCCACGGCCTCCACACGAGCTGGCCCCAGCTGGCCCCGGCCGGGGGACTCTGCAGCCCCGGGGCCCTCCTCCAGCTGCTCGCTTACACACAGAGGCCCTGCTGTCCCCCCAGCTCGCGCCCTCCGCCAGCTCCCTCAGAGTGGTCCACGGACCCCTCGGGCCGCCCCCCTGTCGGCCCCCCGCGGGCCCAGGGGCAGCCAGGCTCTGTCTCTCCTCCGGGCCTTTCCCCAGCGGCGGCCTCTGCTGGGAATAACCCTCACGGGCGGTGGTTACGAGCTTGTTCAGGAGGTTAACAGGCTACGAGGGGCGATGGCAGTTTCACCGCTTCATCGTCCAAACGGGGAGGAGAGCAGGGCCCACCGCCTCGCGGTGGGAGGAACGATGGGAGGAACCACAGGAAGTGCATGAGGTGCCTAGTGGGGCCCCCCTGCACACAGTAGGCCCGTGGCTTGGGCCCTTGGGTGAGGCCCCCGAAGGTAGGTAAGGCATCCCTGCCTTTCTTCACGGAGAAAGCACAGAGGCACGGAGTGTGCCCAGGATGTGCTCAGGTCACATGGGTAAATGCGGGTATGGGGGGGTGCCAGCCTGGGGTCCCCCTCTGCAGGGCGGCCTCACGGAAGTGGTCTCATTCCTCCCTTCACTGAAGCACCCGCCGTGTGCTCTCAGCACACACCCGAGTGACCATCATCCAGCACCCAGCAGGCTCCCTGTGCCCCTTCTGTCCCTGTTCAGGCCTCTGTCCTGCCCCCTCCCCGAGTTCCTCAGGCTTTGGAGGAGAGGCTGAGAGAGGCCCAACCTGGCTTCAGTGTAGTAAGTATAGGGGCGGAAAAATTCTTTTTCCTTCTACCCTCCTAGGTTCTCTGGCTGGGGCCCTGTAGAATTAGACTGACTAAAGGCAGATTAACAAGAGAAAAGCAAACACAGGTGTGTTAACACGTGTATCGCACATACACACGGGAGCACCCGTGGTTAGGACCAAGGTTTCTACAGCATCCTTTTTTTCTTTTTTAATAAATTTATTTTATTTATTTATTTTTGGCTGCATTGGGTCTTGGTTGTTGCGCGCAGGCTTCCTCTGGTTGTGGCGAGCGGAGGCTACTCTTCGTTGAGCTGTGGAGGCTTCTCATTGCGGTGGCTTCTCTTGTTGCAGAGCACGGGCTCTAGGCGTGCGGGCTTCAGTAGTTGTGGCGCGAGGGCTTAGTTGCTTCGCGGCATGTGGGATCTTCCCGGACCAGGGCTCGAACCCGTGTCCCCTGCATTGGCAGGCAGATTCTTAACCACTGCGCCACCAGGGAAGTCCTGGATCAGTGTTTGATCGAATAGCTGCGCACTATAGCCCAGCCACATTGACATAAAACTGACCATTGCAGGTTCCAGTCAACCCCGATGGCCTATCGAATTTTCCAGTTTAGTAGAAATGAAGAATCGGGAATCAACATGATCTAAGGCTTGATATGCATTGTAAATCTGGGGAAAAATGCATTTAGGAAAAACTGTCAACCTGTCAGCTTCCTCCTGGGGACAGGATTTGGAGTTGGTTTTTAAAATTATTACGGTTTCTTTTTTAAAGTAAGTTCTCGAATTAAGTATTCCATGACTACAAATATACACACAGCAGACTGGATTTTCACAAGTGATGCCCCCATAAAACCAGCACCAGAAAGTCTCCTTGGGCCCCTTCCCAGTCACTGTCTCCCATCGTGAGGTCTTCTCAAACCGCAGTCAGCACTGCTTGCTTTGTTCCTTTTTGCGGGTCTACATTTTCTCACTCAATATTGTATTGGTGGCTTTGTCCACGCGGTTGTTGTGATTTGCTCATTTTCAGCGCTACTTTTCCATTTTGTGAATACACCACGGGTGTGTATCCGTTCTCTTGTTGAGACTTCTGGGTTGTTTCTGGTTTGGGGTTATTATGAATGAAGCTGCTGTGAACGTTCAGGTATGAGATTTGGGGGGAACATCTGTGCACTTTCTGTCGTATGTACCTGGGGTGGAGCTGCCAGGTCATAGGGTGTGTGTCTTCGGAAGATATTGCCAAAATGTCTTCCAAAGAGGCTGTAACCATGGGCACCCTCACCAGCAGCGTGGGTGCCCCAGTTCCTCCCCCTCCACAGTCTCGCCGGCAGTGAGTGGCGTCTGTCTTTTCACTCGAAACCTGCTGGTAGGTGAACAGTGCTATGATATCACAACACACCTTTAACCTCATTCCTTGATGACTAACACATCTGCACGTCCACGCTTTTATTACTGACCTTTTCCAGATCCTCTTCTGTGAAGTCATTCGCTCCTGTTTTGATCTTCTTTATCATATTGATTTGTAGGAGTTTCCTATATCCTTTTCCAGATCCTCTTCTGTGAAGTCATTCGCTCCTGTTTTGATCTTCTTTATCATATTGATTTGTAGGAGTTTCCTATATATTCTAGATACAGACCTTTGTCATAAATTTATATTGCAAATATCTTTTTTCTTAATTTATTTATTTATTTTTGGCTGTGCTGGGTCTTTGTTGCTGCATGTGGGCTTTCTCTAGTTGCAGCGAGCAGGGTAGCGCTACTCTTTGTTGCGGTGCGCGGGCTTCTCATTGCAGTGGCTTCTCTTGTTGCGGAGAACTGGCTTTAGTTGCGTGAGCTTCAGTAGTTTGGCACACGGGCTCAGTAGCTATGGCTCACAGGCTGTAGCACGCAGGCTCAATAGTTGTGGCGCACAGGCTTAGTTGCTCTGCAGCATGTGGGATCTTCCCGGACCAGGGATCGAACCTGTGTCCCCTGCACTGGCAGGCGGATTCTTAACCACTGTGCCACCAGGGAAGTTCTTTGTTGCAAATATCTTTTCCCACTCTGTCTGTTACCTTTTTCTCTCTCTTAATGAACAGAAATTCTTAATTTTAGTGTAGCCTAATTTATCAATCATTTCATTTATGGTTAGCGCTTTTTGTGTCCTCTTTAAGAAGGCTTTGCATAACCCAATAAAGATATTCCCTTGTTTTCTTCTAGAAGCTTTGTTCGCTTTTCTCATTGCTTGATTCTCAATACACTGGGAGTTGATATGTATGTATGGTATGGGTGTTACCAAATTCAGGTTTGGCTGCTCGTTGCTCAAGAATCCAATACTGATGGGACTTCCCTGGTGGTCCAGTGGTTAAGAATCTGAGCTTCCAGCGCAGGGGGCATGTGTTTGATCCCTGGTCGGGGAACTAAGATCCCACATGCCACATGGGCACAGCCCCCCCCCCAAAAAAAAAAGAAGAAAGAAAGAATCCAATACTTAGAGACAAGTGTTGCGTAAAAGGAAATATAGCTTTATTGAGGAAACTTGGAACCCTGGGGAGAAGGTGAAGTCATGTCCCAAAGAACCAACTCCCCTTTGTTGATCAAGGGGCAAGAGTTTTTTTGTTTTGTTTTGCTTTTTAAATATTTTTATTTATTTGGTTGTGCTGGGTCTTAGTTGCGGCAGGCGGGCTTCTTAGTTGTGGCATGCAAACTCTTAGTTGCGGCATTCATGTGGGATCTAGTTCCCTGACCAGGGATCCAACCTGGGCCCCCTGCATTGGGAGTGCGGAGCCTTAACCACTGTGCCACCAGGGAAGCCCCGAGGGGCCAGAGTTTTTAAAGGGGAATCTCTGGGGTGCGTAGGCAGGGGTGTAAGGAGGCTACATGCAGAACAACACAGTTAGCTCTGAAAATCATCTTAAAATTGGTCACTGGTGGTCTGATCAGGGTCATCTTGACTATTTTAAATACAGTTAATTTTCAGTTCCAAGGTCGGTTTGTTCTCATTTCCTTGAGGCCAGTTCCCTGAATTGTGTAAGATGGAGCAGCTTATGTCATGGCTACAGCCTGGTCATCATGTAGTTAACTCCTTCCACCTGGTGGGGGCTTCAGTGCCTATAAAAGAGCACAAAGGACGCGGCTCAGAATATTATCTAAAGCCCTTGAGGAGGAAATAAAGGTCCTTGACTTTGTTTAATGACTAAACTATTATTATTTTGTCTTGTTTGACTATTTTCCTTTGCGTCTGTGTTTTTTCATTTTTCTGATTAAATGTATTGTTTGACTAAAGTTTTTCTACAGACAAGAGGCAGGCAGGGGACTTGGCAGGGGTGGTTCTGTCCTAGGAAGGCCCCATAGGGTCCTGCTCCCTTATATGGGGAATGGTGTTGAAACTCACTTATATCCATATGGATATCCCATTGACTCAACACCATTTATTAAAGCTGTATGTTATTGTTACTATTGTTAGTTTTTTAACTCTTACATGTTATTTCTCTTATTTCAACAATTGTGAGGGCTTCCCTGGTGGCACAGTGGTTAAGAATCC
Source organism: Delphinapterus leucas (assembly GCF_059928025.1). NCBI lineage: Eukaryota > Metazoa > Chordata > Mammalia > Artiodactyla > Monodontidae > Delphinapterus > Delphinapterus leucas. Next base: position 96,234,807 of record NC_143139.1, on the reverse strand, counting down.
TCCTGCCAATGCAGGGGACACGGGTTCAAGCCCTGGTCCGGGAAGATGCCACATGCCGTGGAGCAACTAAGCCCATGAGCCACAACTACTGAGCCTGCGTGCCGCAACTACTAAAGCCCACACACCTAGAGCCCGTGCTCCACAACAAGAGAAGACACAGCAATGAGAAGCCCACGTGCCGCAACGAAGAGTAGCCCCCACTCTCCACAACTAGAGAAAGCCTGCGTGCAGCAACGGAGACCAGGTGCAGCCAAACGTAAACAACTAAATAAATAAATTTATTTAAAAAACACACACACAATTGTGAATCTTCTTAAAATTTTCCTTAAAACTGAAGGACCACACCTGTGCTGGAAGGACAAGCAGGGGCCAGGCAGATGCTACCCTGAAATCGGCCCCATTTGCTGAGCCCTGTGGTGTGGCTGGCCCTACCCGGGCCTTGCCTATGATTCACTATCGTCCCCATTGTGCTGGGGAGGAGACTGAGGCCCGGGAGCCAGGGGACTTACCCACAGCACACAGGTCGTGCTCACACGGTAGAGCTGGAATTTGAATCCAGGCACATCCAGCTCCATGGCTGTTTTGAAGGAGAATGGTGATGACAACGACGAGCATTTGAGGTGACTTTACAGTTCTCAGAGCGTCCTGCAACCGGAGAGGGGCTGTGACTCTGGTCCATTGCTCCTGGCTGGCTCCGGCTGGAGGACAGGGCCTCGGAGCCCAAAGAGAAAGGCAAACCCACCTGAGGAGGGGACATATTTCAGGGTGGCTGTAGCTGAGACGTTCCTGGGGCTTCCTGGAGGAGATGCAGACAGGGTTTGGAGGGTAGGGGTAGTGGTGGTAAGAGAGTCTTCCTGGAACTCACCCAGAAGACCGAAGGCGCTTCGGAAATGGCAGGAGTCTGCCTCGATGATTTCTTCCTCTTACTCAGAAAAATACCACATCAGGCCAGGAAAACCCAGCCACGGATCCTGGAGACATAATTGGTATTTAATCTGCTTGTCTTATCCATTTGGAGAGTGGAACAGCAAGGGAATCTGCCAGAACTGGAGCCAGATGCCCAGATAATATGGTTAGGGCCAAAGCTGTGTGGACAGACAGCCTGACAAGTGTCCTGGGAGGACGAGGGAGTGAGGCCACGGACCACAGAAGCACAAGCCCTCATGGCGAGAGGGTTACCCTGTCCACCTCCATGGTGCCCTCCCTGCCCAGGCCCCCAGGTAGCCGGCACTTCACTCTGAACCGGGGAGGGAAGGATGGATATTATTTCTACTTTGAGGTTGAGGAAACTGGCGCTCTGAATGGCCCACAGTCTCCTGGAGGATGAACAGCTGGGTGACACCCAAGGAAGCCCAAGGCAGGTGGACCATGGGGTGTGTGGTGGGGAGTCCGGTGTGGCCTCCGGCCCCTTCCTCCTCTGGCCTAGAGGGACTGGGGGGCTCTGGCGTTTCTGCCCCTCCTCTCTCCCCTTGCCCCGCAGGGGGACCCAGGGACAATGCCTCTCAATGCCGCCTGAGTACCAGGAACGCCTGTCACCCCCTCCCACATGTGTCTGTGATACGAAGGACAATTTAAAGTCCTCTCTTGGTTCCTAAATGGTTGGCACATTCTGGGCAGCAACTGTCCTGCTTTTCTGGGGAACCATTTTTAAGTCGATTAGGGGACTTTTTCTTTCCTTTTTTTTTGGCCATGCCTCGTGGCCTGCGGGATCCCAGTTCCCCCAGGGATTGAACACGGGTCACGGCAGTGAAAGCCCGGAATCCTAACCACTAGATCACTCCTTAGGGGACTATTTTTATATCCTGTTTGGCTTTACTACAGATGACAGGCCTAAGCAGCTTAAAGTGGGGTAGTCAGAGAGAGAAAGTTAGATCCCACCCAGGCGCAGCCTCATCCTGCTGACCTGTGAGACAGCCAGAGCCCCGTGGAGCTGCGGGCCCAGCCTCAGGCCCCCCACAAAGACTAACCGGGCTCTGAGCTCAGGCGGCAGGACGGGGACCAGCGGGTGTGCACAGCTGGCATGGCCCTCGCTCTCCACTCACCCCGGCCTCGCCCTTTGGGAGGCCTCACCTCCACGGGAGCAGTTTTTCTAGTGAAATGTTGGCCGTGGGGGACCTTGCCTTGGCCCTGCTGTGTCTGGGCCCAGCGCCTACGGAGGAAGGTTAAGTAGAAAGCCTGGCTCTTGGCTTTCTCAGAGCCCTGGGGTCCTGGGGCCCAGCTCAAAAGCCCAACTCAGCCCTGGCTGCTGGCCCCTTGCTGGCTGTGGTCCCCCCTTCTCTTCCTCCGGTCCCACCTCGCAAGGCTCGGGGAGGGCGAAGCGACCTGGTCGTCATGCTCCCTCCCCGTGTGTGTTCCTGATTTTGCCTTTTGTTTGGGGAACAGAGGCCCAGAAGGCCCTGGAGCCGAGCCAGCCCCGCGGTGGGTGCTCAGAGGACGGGCAGCCAGAGCTCTGGCTGATGGGAAAGCAGAACCCACGGGGCTGTAGTTTATAACGATGAAATGAAGTTCCAGTAACACAGCAAGATGAGAAAAATTTAAATATAAACCTTTTCTTTGTCCGTTTGGGCCTCCGCCCTCCCCTTTCCTGTATATTGTGTGTCTGCCTTAATCAGACCTTCTTAGGAGAAAACATTCCTTCTTAATCTCACCAAAGGTCAAAACCCCTTAGGAGACAACCTTCCTTAAGCTTGTAAGAGGCCACGACGACCTATGACTTGCCTTCCACACGTAGTTCTGGAGTGTGTAAACTGTCAGTAACATGTCATTTGACGTATAACCCTTTGTCTCAAATATTTATGTCACTGCTCCTTGACCTCTCACGGGCAGAGCAGTCCTCAGAGCTTTCTGAAGGACTGTCTCCTGGGTTACAGTCCTCAGGTTGGCTCGAATAAAATTTTCCATTTCTGTCTTAGATCGACTATTGCTTAACTTTTCATCAACAGTAGTGAGGAAGGACCTGGGCCCAGGCTGAGGCCATTGGTCATCGGCCAACCGTGGACCTACACTCAGGGTGACGAGAGGCCTGGCTGGATCTATGCCTAGCCTTTGACAGGGGCAGTTGGGCACCTGGAGAAACCACCCAGCAAGATGGGGCATGCTGGGGACACATCCGTCATCCCAAAAAGTATGTGTGGGGGGGGGGCGGGCAGGACCTTCGGCGCCCAGGATGCTCACCATCATGCTTGGTCCCGATGCCACCTCCACACACACAGGGGACCTGGAAATAACAGTTGCAGGGACACTTGGGCAGCCCTCAGGTGCAATCAGGCAGCATCTGAGCTTTACAAGATGATCCCATCTTGTTAAGAGCAATTACTACGAGGTACATACTCTAAGGAAGCAAAGAAGCAGTACAAGCTCTACGTGTGCTGAGTTCCTGCTGTGAGCAGGTGTTCCCGTCCACCCTGAGAGTGTGCTGTGCAGAGTAATTATGCTTATTTCTGCCTCGGAGAGATGACGTGTTTCACCCGAGGTCCCACGGGGACGGTGGGGCCTGGTGGACACCGGAAGGAAACGCAGGCCAGACATTCTTCCCACAGCCAAGCCCCAGCCTACGAGAACTCAGGAGAGCACAGGGTAGGAAGGGAGATGTTTTAAGCCCCACAGGAGGGCTCAGGACCCTCACCCGCGGAAGAATCCAAACTCGCTCCAGGGTGAGCTGCACCCTGCACGGCCATGGCTTTTCCTGCTGCTGGGGGCGGGCATCCTCCTTCCATCTGCAAGAGGAGAAAGCTGAAGCCCGGAGAAGGCCAGGGGCTCAGCCAGGACCACACAGGCTCAGTGGCTGACCCAGGCCTCCTGAGGCTAAGGACAGAGAGCCTGCAGGAACGGGCCCAGCCAGGCCTGGCGACCAGGCAGTGATGCAGGGGCACCCCAACCTGGCTCGGGGGGTGGTGAGGGCCAGCCACCGGGCCCACGAGGCTGGGGAGGGTGGGGGAGCAGCTCTCAGGAGAGAAGGGGCTGGGGGAGCAGCAGAGTGGCGAGTCCCTGAAAGTCTCTGAGCCCGCATCCTGCCCAGCTGTGAAGCCAGGGGAGCTGACTTTGACTGAGGCAGCAGCACGGTGTGTGCAGGGGCCACGGGAGCTCAGAGGAGGTGTCTGAACTTTGCAGTTTCGTGAAAATGACATCGAATGGGACCCTGTGGGGCTCCCGGGAACAGAGGCCTTTTTTGTCCCCCATTTCTTTTTCTTTCCTTTTTTTTTTTTTGCGGTATGCGGGCCTCTCACTGTTGTGGCCTCTCCCGTTGCAGAGCACAGGCTCCGGACACGGAGGCTCAGCGGCCATGGCTCACGGGCCCAGCCGCTCCGCGGCACGTGGGATCTTCCCAGACTGGGACACGAACTGCATCGGCAAGCGGACTCTGAACCACTGCGCCGCCAGGGAAGCCCTATTTGTAGCCTTTTAAATGATGGCCATCCTGACCAGTGTGAGGTGGTACCTCACTGTAGTTTTGATTTGCATTTCTCTAATAATTAGTAATGTTGAGGATCTTTTCATGTGCCTGTTGGCCATTTGTATGTCTTCTTTGGAGAAATGTCTAGTTAGGTCTTCTGCCGATTGTTTTGATTGGGTTGTTTGTTTTTTTGATATTGAGCTGTATGAACTGTATAGTTGCCCTTTCTTATAATGTCTTCATCTGGTTTTGGTATTAGGGTAATGCTGGCCTCATAGAATGTTAGGAAAGTGTCTCCTTTGCTTCTGTGTCATTTCTTCTTCAAATGTTTGGTAGAATCCACCAGCGAAACGATCTGGGCCTGGTGCTTTCTGTTTTGGAAGGTTATGAAGGAGAAACATTCTATAATCTTATAATTAAATCTTCATGGCTGCTGTCATTGTTTTCTTCTTTTTCAATAAATTTATTTATTTATTTATGGCTGTGTTGGGCTGCACGCGGGCTTTCTCTAGTTGCAGCGAGAGGGGGCTACTCTTCGTTTGCAGTACGCAGGCTTCTCATTGCAGTGGCTTCTCTTGTTGTGGAGCATGGGCTTCAGTAGTTGTGGCACATGGGCTTAGTTGCTCCGCGGCATGTGGGATCTTCCCAGACCAGGGCACGAACCCGTGTCCCCTGCATGGCAGGTGGATTCTTAACCACTGCGCCACCAGGGAAGTCTGCTGTCATTTTTTTCAGTGGGCCAGAGTCCCCGGGCTGTGAATTTCAGAGGAGCTTATTAGCCCTTTTTTTCTTCCCTATGTAGGATCAGAAAGCCAGAGTGGATGGAATTGACTAATTTCCCTTTCCCAGGTGGGATAAGGCGCTAGGAAGGTCCTTTCCCTTAAGGGCTGGCCTTGTTACCGAAGGGGTTCAGTTATTTTTACTTCAAAGCACTTGAGAAACAGCATAGGGATGAAGGGCACACTCTGACTTTCCTTTTCTTTCTGAAAGCAGGAGATAAAATTTCCACATGAAAGGTGCCCTCTCTGTACTAGGAGGAAATAACATTCTAATCACCAGAGGGAGGGAGGTAAGGCCAAGAGATATCCATACAAAGAGGCTTTGTTTCAATAACTCCTATCTCCCTATAGACCTCCCATGTAATTTAGTTACTTGTCCACAATTGCTAACCCCAATTGTTTTTTTTTAATTAATTTATTTATTTATGGTTTTGGCTGCGTTGCTGCGCGCGGGGCTTTCTCTAGTTGCAGAGCACAGGCTCTAGGCGTGCGGGCTTCAGTAGTTGTGGCACACGGGCTCAGTAGTTGTGGCCCGCAGGCTCTAGAGCACAAACTCAGTAGTTGTGGCACACGGGTTTAGTTGCTCCGCGGCATGTGGGATCTTCCCGGACCAGGGATCGAACCTGTGTCCGCTGCATTGGCAGGCGGATTCTTAACCACTGCACCACCAGGGAAGTCCCAGCTAACCCTAACTGTTAATTCACTTGGGTCTCAGTCACTTCTCTGGGTATTTGTTTTTGTTGTGAGGGCTCCCACTTATACGTAAATAAAGCCCGTATGCTTTTCTGCTGTTAATCTCTTTTATGTCAGTCCCAGCTAGAAACCCTAAGAGGGTAGAGAACAATTTTTATTGCCCTTACATTACAGAGAACAGAAGGCTCATGACGTATTTCCAAATAATTGGTTTCCCCTCTCCCTGCCCAAAGCGTGAAAGTTTGGGGTCCCCTTACGTTTTTAACTCTCAGGCTAATCTACGCTGGAGTCCCCGGCAATTGTCACCCGCCGTATGAGTGTCCTGCCAGCGCTGGCTCTAGCTGTGGGCTTCTGCTCTGCCTCCACCTCTCACTCCAGTTTTCAGGCCACTGATTTGCCCTGTGACCTCAGTTCTCTGAGGGATCTGAGAAGAGTTATTGATTTTCAGTTTGTTCAGATTTTTTTCTTTTTGGGAGAATGGGAGTGATGACTTTCAAGTTCTTTACATGCTGGACCGGAAACTGGAAGATCTCATTATTTTTAAGAGAAAAAAAAACCCCACCCTGATAGTGGACATCTGGCGACTCTCCTGATGGGTTTTTGAACACTGGTGCCCCTCAGAGCTCTGTCCAGGTGTCCATCACTCTGAGCCAATGACCTCCAACTGTGTATCTCCAGCTCAGATCTGTGTTTGGAGATCCAGCTCCAATGCCCGCCTGCCTTTGACCGCCCACCTGGCTGGCCCAGGTGCCTCAAATGCATATCACACACACGTAACTTGAATTCACCATCTTTTCCCCCAAAATTAACCCACCGCCCAGGTGTCCTGTCTCAAGTGACTGGCATCCAGGAGCCCAAGCTTCCTTCTAGATGCTTGCCTCTCTCCCCACCCCACAGTACCCGTCAGCCAGGGTTTCATGGAGTTTGCAGGGGGCTGGTTCACCCACAGCCAGCCCTCGACAGCTGTCTTAGAGCCCTCAGCATCTCTTCCGTGGGTTGTCTCAGTGGCCTCCTCGTCAGGCCCTCTCAGCCATCCTCTACTCCTTCCCACTGCCAGCAGGGAGATCTTGCCCCCAAACGTTCACTTGTGTCCCTCTCCTGCACGCAAACCACCACTGGCCTCCAAGCATATGCAGGGTAAACTCTGTTTCTCCCAGGTGACAACACAAGGTCAGGTGACCCTTGTACCTGCTCTGTCCTCCAACTAGAATCCCTTCTGCACTCCTAGCATTCTTCTCTTCTAAACCATTTGCTTCCTTTCTAGGATAGACCACTTGCTCACTTTTTGTAAGACTTAAGCAGACAGGTAGAATGTTCTAGGTGAAGGCAACACTTGTCCACCCGCCCACCCCCGACCCATCCTGCCAGGCTCAGCTCAGAAGTCATCTTCTCCAGGAGGCTGTCTCTGCGTCCCAGAATTGGGTGAGTTGCAATGGTGTGCTGGCTAATGTTTAACCACTTGCTTTGCAGGAAGGAAGCCCTGATTTGTAGCATTTGCCAACTTCCGTGGCGTAAATACTCCCAGCGCAGCCAATTTCATGCTACCAATGTGATGTCACTGAACATGAGTTGGGAAGAGATGGCCACCATCGGCTCTCTCCAGCTGACATGAGTCAGCTCAAGCACATAACAGGTGGTTGAGCCTCCTCTGGGCTCACATCACACCATGGATATCCCTCCATCGAAGTATGGCTCACAAGGAAATGCTAAGAACGAGCAAAACTCTGGTGACCCAACAGAAGGATAGAGTGAAAGGCTTAGCTCTAGTCTCCACCCAGTGCCTTCCTGGTTGTGTGACCTGAAGTAAGTGACCAAGCCTCTCTGAGCCTCAGATTTGTCATCTACAAAATGGTCAAAATAGTATGTCCCTCCTAAGCTTGCACAGAAATTAAATGAAAGCAAACACTTTAAAATCCTGTTAAGAAGTTACAGGGTCAGTCAAGGAGTTGGGAAGGACATTCTTAGGCTGGGGAGACCAGAGAAGCAACAGGGAAAGGATGTTTCTTCTTGGTTGGAGCAAACCTGTGAATCCTAGGCCGGAAGGCAGTGGAGAAGTCCAGGAAGGTGGCCTTTGGAGGGCAATGTAAAAGAGCTGGACCTCATCCTTAGCCCTGGCAGCTTCGGGAAGTTCCGAAAGAAAAATTAGACGAGGTATCTTAGAAGCAGGGGACCATTCAGGAGCTGCCGGTGCAGGAGCACAGGGCTGGCCAGGCAAAAGCCTTTTCAGAGGCGGGGGTGGATGCAGTGAGCAAGGAAGGGGTCGAAGGCAGTGTCGTTTGTTTTTTTCTCCAGAGACAGGGTGAAAGCCTTGGGCATCTTAATTACCAAGCTCAGGAGGCAAGAGGCTCACTAAGCATCATGGGAAATTCCCTGATCCAGCCAAGAATAGCAGAAGAGCCCTGTCCTAGGGAAAATGATTTGATGAAAGAAACCAGCATCTATTGCATTGACTCTGGAGAAGGACTTAACGTCATTTGGGTCAAAAGACCCCTCCTTCCTGGCTCCTCCATGGCCCTCTGCCCATTCTGTTTGGCAAGACTCAAAACCCTTGTGTAATCTAGGACCTTGGTACTCAAAGAGTGGGCCTGGGACCACCACCAGCAGCAGCAGCAGCACCTGGGAGCCTCTTAGAAATGCAAGAGTCACAGGCCCCAGCTCAGACCTGTAGCATCAAAATCTGCATTTTAACCAGTCCCCCGAGACTGGTGTGCACAGTAAAGCTTGAGAAGTGCTGGCTTAGGCTCCGAATGGCAGGGCCTGGTCCGCCTTGTATTTCTAGGACCTTAACATTGTGAGTTCTCAGAAAGTACCGAGTGATGGATTGATGGCTAGCTGAGGGCTGCTGTAAGGAGACAGAAAGGAGAAGGCGTGTTTGAGAGAGTGAGAAGGTGAAATTGGCAGGACTTGGTGGTTGATTGGGTAAGGGAGTGGGAGAGATGAGGGCCCAGGAGCGTTGATGCTGCCATTTCAGGAGGTAGCTCTGGACACCTGCAACCCCTCTGCGGGCTGGACAAGGTTTCGGCTTTGGAAGGAGGCCAGGGTGGAACGGAGGCCAGGCCACAGGTACAGGAGACACGTGGGGAATGCGCACAGCAAGGAGAGAGGGGGCCGGCAAAGGGCCTGAGGACTCCTGTGTGCGGCACGGGTAGGTTGAGAAGGAAGAGTCCACTAGAGGATGACCAGTCAGAGGGTCAGGAGGCCAAGGGCACAGAGAGTTCATGGTCAACTGTCAGATGCCACCAGGAGAATCAGAGAGGCAGCCGCCTGCTGCATTTGCTGACAGAGCTGTTGCTATCAAGACATCTCAGTCCCTAGAACTATGTGGACCCTAAAGCTCTTCTACCTCATAAATAAAACTTAAAAATCCAGTTTTTCTTGAGTATTCCAACCTTGATTACAAACTTGAATAAGTAAATCCCTGTCGATTTAAACTGCAATTACAGATTTCTTATGGCTGCACCTGAGGACAACACTGTCATAACATTTATACTTAAAACTCTTGTAAAACGTCAAGACAGTGAGCATCACTTCCAACTTGGCTTTTATTTCTTCTTAGGGATTTTGCTGTATTTGTTGTGGTTTCTCCCCGGGGCTTTGTTGATGGAATTTGGATCCCCTCTCATGTTTGTGATAATCTCCCAAGATAAGCTGAGGTCACTGCATCAGGATGTTTGACCTTGGTCCTTGGCTAGGAGACAGGGCTTTACTGTCTCTCCTGGGGTGACTCTTGGCTAGTTAATCATTGTGGACATTTTCTGTGAACGCTCCTTCTCCTGGACAGCCGAGGGTGACCCCACACTGCGTACCTGAAGGAGCCTCATCAACCCGGTGGTCCTGTGAGACCACCACAAGTCAGCCTTTCCTTTCATGGCGCAGTTTCTGCCTGCCCCCAGCCTCCAGCCCAGGGCTCTGAGTTTACGCTTTTCTGATTACACAGCTAAAGCAAACATGTCTCTCTAATTAGTTAACACCAATAAAAGAGACAAGATAGATACACAGACTAACACATCCCAACTTAATAAGTTCCATAAAAATTCAAACAAGTCACATGGCAGTCTTTCTTATACTACAACCCTCTCTGAAGGCATTATGGTAACGTTTCACTTTTGAGTATCATCATAGCCATGACCTTTCACAGAGTGAATTTATTCAAATGAACTATATTTCCATTAACAACTTTTGATGCCTGTATTGTTGTGGGTTGGCCAGCACTGGGGGAGACTTTTGATGGCTCCATCATCTTTCCCCTGCTTTCCTGGTATTTCTGAGGGTGGCCTTACTTCCTGGCCGCAACAGGACATTCTGGACTGTCCCCCCACTGCAAATTTTTTTTTTTTTAATGTTCCGAGGAACCCTGTTTTCCTTTGGTGAAGAAGGTCTTAGAAACCAAAGTCTGGGCACTGGGGTGTCCCTGAGACTTGGGGGTGGCAGACCAAAGGTTGCTGTGGCTTTTGGGCCTCTCTTGGAGAAACAAAGCTGGAAGTACTGATATTTTTAAGGTTTTAAGTTTACAGTCAATTCTTTCAGTCCGTTGTTTTGTTAACAAAGGTTAACAATACTGTTGTTTATCCTATATTGATGGGATTTGGCCACAGTCAGGTCGCTATGACACTGGCAAAAGCCTCCATTCCCAGTAGGGGACAGGAAGCAGATGACAACAGGCAAGGGGACCTAGGAAGGGAAGGATCAGAAGCGACACGTGGCGGTGACTCTTTGGAGAAACCTGGTTGAAGGCAGGAGAGAACTGGAGGTGATGGGGTGAAAGCGGGGACTTTGCTTTACTGTTTTCTTATCTTTTTCATGAAAATGGGAGAGGTTCCATCTTGCTTATAGGTGGAGCAGAAAGTGCTATAGTGAAAATTGTATAAATTAGGATTCTTCTTTGCACAGGGAAAAAGAATCCAGCTCATCTGGTTAAACCAAACTTTATAATGGGGAAGCCGAGGGCCAGTCAGATCAAGCCCAGAGGGACACAGAGGCTCCAGTGATGTCAAATTCCGCTGCATGTGTCTTGGCCTCCCTGGGGGATGGGCTCTGTTCTGAGATGGGTCGTCCCTTCATCTGGTGGTGGCGAGGCACCGTAAAGCTCTGGTCTACACACTCCCCACTCCTCGTCCAGAACAAAGAGAGTACACCCAGTGCCCACACAGAAGAAAGAGGATACCCTTCCCTCCCAGAGTTCAACAAAAGTCCCTGGTGGCCAGGCTGTGCTTCCCAGAGCAGGGCTGGCACCTGGGTGCTTCCATCCCTGTTATCGCCTCCCCCGAAACTGCCCCGACAGCCAGGCCAGGTCAGCCTAGAAGGGCTTTGGCCCCAGAGTCTGACAAGCGCTCCAGTTCTAGTCTCTGCCCGTCTAACATATTGGCTCTGTGAGTTCGGGCCAGTTCCCATCTCAGCGTCAGACTCCTCACCTGTAAATGAGGCTGATGACAGCATGATCTCAAGATTGTTGTGAGATTAATTAAGCTGCAAGGAGGCAGATTCCCCGGGGATATCTGAGCACAGCCCAAGAGATGGCTCCCAGAAGAAAGCCATTGCCTTTTCAATTCTGGATTTGTTTTTTATTTCTTTAAGTTCTCTGCTCAGGTCCAGGGGCAGGTGCTGGCCTGTCTTTACTGCCTCTGTATATCTTGTGAATCTCACTTCCTCACAGGGAGAAAGCAGGAGCGGGTTCAGCCCTTAGATAGGCCATGGGGTCCCCAGAGCCTTAGAGCATTTGCTTTATTCTCATTTTTACTGTTTCCTTCTATTCTAGGCTAGTGGTAGAGGTGCCCCCTCCAGGGCAGTAATATAAAGTTTCCTTTTAAAATATATTTATTGGAATGAAAAAGCCAATATACAGAAAAAGTATTGTGAATATTACCAGCGTTGAAAGGGTACAGGTTTATCCATTCCACACATGTTGGTTGGGTGCCCAGTTACTGTTCCAGACACCGTTCCAGGAGGGAGTCACAGCAGTGAACAGGTCAGCAGGAACCCCCTGCCCTGTGGAGCTCACATTCTAGGGCAGGGGATTGGCAATAAAATAAATGCCTAAGAGAAATGCGAAGCAGGTCACATGGTGATGCTGATAGGTGTACGGGGGCGGGGGGCGGGGGGAAATCGAGGAGGGAAGGCATCGGGGTGTGAATGGAGGTCAGGGAAGCCTCACAGAGAAGCTGACATTGAAGCTTGAACCTGAAGGAGGTGACAGATGTGGCTAAGCAGGTATGTAGTCAAGGCTGTTCCAGGCAGAGGAGTGGCAAGAACAAAGGCCCTGGAGTGGGTGAGAGCCAGCAGGGAGGCCAGTGTGGCTGGGCAGGGTCTGGCTGATGGAGAAGAAGGGGATGTGGTCAGAGGGCAGAGGTGGGGCTTCTGAGTTCAATGAGGAGCCACTGGAGGGGGTGGGGCGGAGGAGGGATGTGATCTGGACCTAGTTCTACCGTCATCTCTCTGGCTGCCGTTTGGACAGGGGTTTGGGGGAGGCAGGAATAGAGTGAGAAGAGGCCTCCGCACTCAGCCTGTGGAGGGGCTGCTGGCTTGGACAAGAGGGTGGGGTGAGACATGTCAGATTCTGGGTATATTTTCAAGGTGGAGCAGATGGGATTTGCTCTTGGAGTGGATGTGGGGTATGCAGATTGTGGGCAGAGAGAGGAATCCAGGTTTAGGGCCTGAGTACCTAGAACGTGGAGTTTTCGTTAACTGAGGTGGGGTAGATGCAGGAGGACAGCTTTGGGGGAGATCAGGACGTTGGACGGCGTGAGATAAGGGAGGTCTCCAGCGCACAGTTAGATGCGTGAGTTTAGGCAGAGGTCCAGGCTGCAGGCCACATTTGGTGTCATCCGCAGCCAGAAGCCTCCAAAGCCACAGGTTGGGGTGACATTTAGAAGTTGGGGGGCTGCTACAAAAGAGAATGGGGGGTCACCAAGAAGGAAGAGGAAAACCAGGCAATGTGGTGTCTGGGAAGCCAAGAGAGGAAGGTGCATCAGAGGGGAGGAAGTGGGCAGCGGTGAGAAATACTGCTGGAGGGACCAGTAAGACAAGGACAGAGACTCAGCACTGCACCCAGCAACATGAACATCACTGGGGCCCCCAAATGACAGATCTGGGGATTAGTGGAGAGAGGGGCAAGAGCCTGATTACATGGGTTTTAAAGGAGAATGGGGGAGAGGGACTGCAGACAGTCTGGAGAAACAACCCTTGGAGGACTTTTGCTGTAAAGGGAAGGGGAAAATGAGGCAGCCGTAGCTGGAGGGGGCACAGGGGTTTCGTAAGAGTGTTTTGTTCTTGTTGTTTTTCCTCTCTGGTTTTAGTTTTAGGATAGGAGAAGTAACAGCGTGTGAATTGACAGGAATGATTGAGGAGAGGGGAGAGAGGACAGAATCACTGGATCAGTGTTGGCTTGAAGGGTGGGATCTTGTGGACAAGTGGAGGGGGCTTCCGGGCCAGCTGGGCCAGTTCAGCCTGGTCCCCAGAGGGAAGGGGAGGTTGGGCACCATCTCAGGAGGTGGACGGATGGGTGGTGGAAGCTGGTGGGAATTTTCTTCTGAGTCGTTCATTCAACGGCACATACTGAGGCAGACTGTTCCCGGGGCTGGGATGGAGTGTTTGCATTTTCTCAGTGGCCTGGGCACTGGTCATCAGCTGAGTGAGAGGACGGGCGAGGAGGAAGTGAAGACAACACAGCAAGTGTGCAGTGGACAAGGAGGAGAGTGAGGGGGGAAAGGACAGAGCGGCGAAGGTAAAACACTGGGGGATGCAGGCAAAACGTTTAGCACGGGTCACGCTGTGAGGAGGTACAGTAGCGTCAGGCAGGCCCGAGTTCAAATACCGATACTGCCCCTTCTCAGCTGTTTGAAGTTGAGTTACTTAACCACTCTGAGCCTCGTTTTTCTCACCTGTTAAATAGGGGAAATGGGATTATAAACCCATAGAACAGGCAGCAGGGAGGCACGGCGAGCGCACCATACCTGCTGGCGCGCGGCTTGGTGATGGTCCAGACCCGGGCGCCGGGAGCGGTGAAGATGCAAGGGACCCCTCAGGGGCGGGGCTGGGCGGGGCTGACCACGCCCCGGGCCTGAGGGGCGGTGCTCCCGCCTGCCGGGCTCGGGGCACTTCCCTCCCACCGCCTCGCCGACGGCCCGCTGGGCCCAGTTGGCCGCCTCCCGGAGCCACGGGAGCCTGAGGTATGAGGGGCTCTGCGGAGGGTGCAGCTGGGCGGGCTCCGGGACACTGACCTGGGGGCTCCCCGGGCACAGGTGGGGAGGAGCGCTCCGAGAAGGAAGGGGAAGGGACAGGGGCTGCGGAGGGGTGGGGAGGGCTCGGCCGCCGCCCGCCCGGGCCACCTGTCCCGGAGGGACCCTTGTGTGCGCACCGACTGGGCGCCCTGGTCCCCCGGCCGCCGCCTCCATCCCAGCTGCGCCCCAAGTTGAGCGCGGCGGCTGGGCCAGGAGCCCGGCCCGCGGAGGGAGGGCGCACCCCGCCCGGGAGCCCTCCGGGCAGCGCCGCCCGGCCCGGGGTCCCTCGGCGGGAGAGAGGGCCGGCGAGGGCGAGAAGCCCGGGTCCGAGTGCGGGCTCCGCCGGCCCGCGCTGCATCCTTGGTCGAGTCACGCCGCTCTGTCTGGGGGCACGGAATCGCCCCGGGAGACCTCACCGCCCGCTGCACTCGCCCCTGGCCCGGGAGGGGGCGCCGCTGGGGAGAGGGGTGGGGAGCGGCCGTCTGAAGGGAGACTGCGGGGGATGCGAGGCGTCCCCCCGGGCCTTTAGGGATGTTGAGGCTTTGGACCGCCGACAAGGGGGAAGGGCTCTCCAGATAGAGGGACGGCCTGGGTAGGATCCGGGAAGCGGGGAAAGTCGGGCCTAAGCGCTCGCTCTCAGGGATCCGGAACCTCAGACCACTCCCTCTTTCGGGCGTGCTTCTCTCCCTCCCTCTCCTCCAGATGGGAAACATTGAGTCCCAGTGGGAGCAGTGGTGTGCTTGGGAGAGGCTCTGGCTCGGAGGTCCAGTCGCAGAGTCCACTCCCCTTCGTGCTAGGGGAGTCCCCTGGCCTCAGTTTCCGCATCTGACACCTGCGGGTAGAAGTTCCCACCTCCTCGTCAGACTCAGCTAAGCCTCTAGCTCTGAGAGGGTTAAAAGCCACCCTTCTCTCAGAAGGACACCCTTTTGGTCTCCCCCAAATGCTGAGTGATTGACCGCTCTGTGGAGGCCCCTTGGGGTCTCTGAAATCTATCTGTGCCCTCCTTCAACAAACACCCGGGAACACCTGGTATGCTCCGGCTCTGGCGCTTCCCGCCCCCCGCCCCTGCCTCCACTCCAGCTGTCCAAGGACTTCCCCTTTGTTACCTCCTCCCAATGAAGGAGGAGTCGTCCTGCTCAGGGTGACAAAGCAGGGCCCAGGCTAGCGGGGACTACCCCCTCAGTGCCCACAGCCAGATCCCCTAGGGGAGTCCCCAGATCAGGCCCAAATAAAAACAGGAAAGAAAGAAAAGGAGGGTTGAGATGGAACCCTCTCAGTTGTTCATTTTCCTCCCAAACATGTTTCTAGTGCCTCTGGTGCCTGTCCCTCCTTGTCTGCTAGGGTCACACGATAGATATCAGAGGACAGACACCGAAGTGGAAATTCTGTAAAATGTGTTTTGCTTCCCTGTATCCATCGAAGCCCTATAGCTGCCTAGGCTAGTAGACTTGCTCCTGCTGTGTGCAAGGGTCCCAGGTCCTCAGTGTGTGCAGGGTTGGCAAAATCTTTCAAGGTGACTTACTTGGAACATCAGAAAGTTGTGACTCACCACATTACCTAATCAGCCCCAGCCAGCAGCTCCCACACCCACGCGGCCATGGCGGTCCAGATCTTCAAGGACCCGGGTCAGCAGGGGATGCAGGTCCCCTCGGGCAGAGCGAGACAAGGTGGCTGCCAGGGACATTTTTAACAAGACCAGAAGAAGGGGTGGATGAGAAAAGGGAAGCTTGACGTGTGAAAACGGCTCTTCCCCGCCACAGCTCCCCCACCCCGCAGCTGCTGCACCTCCAGGTGGGTAGAGGGGATGGCTCCACCTTTGACCTGGCTACCCAAGCTGTGCTCAGGCAGTGCTCTCTGGAATTCACTTCCTTCCAGCCAGGCGCCTCTTAGGTGTGCCCTCACCTCCCGTTGAGCCTTACCCCTTCTCTCCAGATTGGAAGCTCCTGGAGGGAGGAAGCTTGCCTGAAGCCCGGTGCCCGGCCTGACACATAGGCATTCACTACATTTTGCTGGAATGAATTAACTGAAAGAAGTAGGGAAAAAATTCCGCATTCACATCACTTGGATATAACTATTGTTAAAAGTTGCCCTTTTTGCCAGACTTCTTAAAAAACACATTGGTACATATTTGAGTGTCTTGTTTATACAAACATCTCAAATTCCTCACCTTTCTCAAATTATTTTTTTATATTTTTCAGTGCTTATTGCTACATCTTATTTAGTTAATGGACCTCATTTGACATTTAGGTTTTGTTGGTTTTTTAAAAATATTTGGCTCTTTTAGATGTTACATTGAATTCATACATAAATTTATACATTGCCAGATTTTTTTCTGGAAAGGGAATTACTTGGTAGTCACTGGATATGAACCTCTAG
This sequence comes from Delphinapterus leucas, assembly GCF_059928025.1. Taxonomy (NCBI): domain Eukaryota; kingdom Metazoa; phylum Chordata; class Mammalia; order Artiodactyla; family Monodontidae; genus Delphinapterus; species Delphinapterus leucas. Next base: position 96,218,350 of record NC_143139.1, on the reverse strand, counting down.
GATGGTTATACCTAGAACCAGCAGGCTCTCCAAAGGGACTGTACCATTGCCCACTTCCTTAGGCTATGAGTGTGCATTTCTTGTTATTTCCTGGAAATGAAATTACTGGGTGAAAGAGTATGAACATCTAGGATCTTTGTGTGTTTCGTAATCATTTGTTTGAGTTCATCAATGAGATGTTTGCCCCTTGTCCGGTCTCTTTGCGGCAAAGATCTTCTCCCAGGTTGTCACTCGGCTTCTGCTTTTGCTGCTGATGGTGTGTGTATTTGAGCAGCACGTTTTTACTTTTTATTTTACTTTATCTGTGTGTGTGCTTTTCAGTAAGGTAGACTTGACTGCACTTATAAGCTGATGGGAAAGAGCCAGAAGAGGGAGTGGCTGCAGCCCCTGGAGAAGGAGGGGCAGGTCGGTAGAATGAGGTCCCAGAGGATGCAGGAGGTGGGAGGGGTCTGGAACTGGTCCAGAGGGAGCTGATGTGGACAGGAGGTGGGAGGGAGGGGGCTGGGAGGACATCTTATGAATCGGCTCTGATCTTCCTAGAGAAGGAGGTAGAAAAAGCATCAGTGGAGAGAGGGTTCTGCACCCGAGGTCCCCAGCTCCCTGTTGCTGTTTGCCCCCCCCCATTCCCTTGAGTCCTCCCTGCTTCCCTGGGAGGTAGCAGGTGTTATCACCCCCACTGACAAACTCCAGAGGGAGGGGAAGTGCCTTGCTTAGGGTCAGTCAGCTGACGAATGGCAGGGCTGGATTCAAAGAAGGCTCTCCCTGCACTAACCACATGCCCTTGAGAATTGCTTTCCTCTCCGAGCCTCCATCTCTAGTAGATATCGGGAAGCGGTACCCATCTTACTCTGTCTGGTGCTTGGTGAGTGAGCGTCCCTTCCTCCCTTGTCTACCTCTGTTTGTCTTCTCTCTGGAAAGACCCCAGTGAGTCCAGGAGCTTCCAGCTCCACAGGGCTGGCCACGGGGCTAGGAGGGCCCCTTCCCCTTCCCTTCCTTGTGGGTGCCTGCACAGTCACCCCTGCGCCCACGCTCTCACCCAGCAGGAGCGCACAGCCTTCTGGATGTCACACCTGTGCAAAGTCTGAGTTGCTGGGTGAACGTGAGAAAATGGGAAAAGAGATCTTTACGTTCTGTGAGCAGGCTCGATTTGAAAGCACAGAAGCCATTGTCCCAGATACAGATACGGAGCCCAGAGAGGCACCCCTCCCCTCCCAGTTGTCTGAAGTCTTCAACTGCTTTTTCCCACAGGCCTCCAAGGCAATCTCCTGAGTTGAGGGCAGGCTTCCATGAACTGAGCCCCCTCTAGGTGCCAGACGCTTTGTTACCTGGTCTTTTTTAAACCCTCTCAGCCATCCTGTGCTGTCAGCCCCATTTTACAGATGAGGGAACTGAGACTCAGACTCAAGCGCCTCTTCTTTACCACAGTGAGATCTGAGCCCCTGGCCGTGGTGCAGTCCCAGGTGAACTTGGCTCCTTTCACCTGGCCGAGGGTGTTTGAATCCCAGCTGTGCTTCATTTCCAACTCAAGCTGTAATTGATTATAAGAGGACCTGCCTGGCAGCTATCGGGAGGATTAAACGAGTTACTGAAGGAAAACCGCTTTGACCTTTGGCTGTGCAAGGTAAGCCCTCAGGAAATATACACTCTTGTTATTATTAAACCACATAGCTCCATGCCTGACCGGGAGCTTTTAAAAAATGTTAACTCAGCCACGCCCATCCCTTCCTGCAGTGAGAGGATAGGAAGGGTGGGCACGCCCTGACACCGGAGAGAACTTGGACTTTTTAAAACCCTTCCGGAGACAAGTGAATGATCTGTATCTAAAACATTAAATTACATTTCCTTTGACCCAAGCAGCTCATTTCTAGGAGCCAGTCCTATAGAGGTAATTAAGGATGTGTTCAAATATGTAAGTGCTAAGAAACTCACCACAGAGTTGTCTATAAAAGCAAAAAGAAAGAAGCCACGTTTCCAGTAGTCAAAGTAGTCAAGATGGGATACAGATGATGCGATACAATGGAGCCCTGGAAAGTTAGGCCATGGAGCTGTGTTTACTGACATAATGGGAAGGCATAGCATATATTTCCAAACAGTTTTACTCAGGTAGAATTTACACACCATTGCATGCGTACAGTTCGATGAGTTTTAAGAAGTGGGTCTGGGCTTCCCAGGTGACGCAGTGGTTGGGAGTCTGCCTGCCAATGCGGGGGGCGCGGGTTCGTGCCCCGGTCCGGGAGGGTCCCGCGTGCCGCGGGGCAGCTGGGCCTGGGAGCCATGGCCGCTGGGCCTGCGCGTCCAGAGCCTGAACTTCGCGGCGGGAGAGGCCGCAGCGGTGAGAGGCCTGCGTACCGCAAAAAAAAAAAAAAAAAAAAAAAAAAAAGAAGTGGGTCTGGTTATGTAACTACCACCACCACCTAGTTTTAGAAGACAGGGGCCCCGCATATTTTTAAGTGAAAAATAAAACCAGGTGTAAAACAGTGGGTGTAATAGGATCACTTTTTGTGCGTCTCCTGTCCACAGCTCTGTGTAAACACTGCTCCATGTGAGTAGAGGCGTCAGAAAAGGACTAGAAAGGGTATTACCAGAATGCTGACATGTCATGTGCCCTCAAGTCTTCAAGATAAAGAGCGAAGCAGGTGGTGTCGCGCGCGCACACACACACACACACACACACACACACACACTCTAGAAAGACTGGAAGCCCCACCCCCTGTGATCCCACCGTTGGCGAAGTGTCTGTGCATGCGTGCTGTGGAAATACAGAGGCAGTACCCAAAGGTATGAAGAGAACCGGGACAGCAATTGTGGCGGATTCTTGGCAAATGGCTCTCATCTTACCTATGATGGTTAGGAGGTTGCCGGGTAGGGGAAGGTGGAGGGACATTTTGGGAAGAGGGAGGAGCATGTTTCAGAAACTTGGAATTCCCAGTTTGAGCAATAGAGAGGAGTTGGTTTTCCTTTCAAGGTTTTACCATCGTTTTCAAAGGCATTAAGGGTATCAGATGGCTCTCCTGTATCCCTCACCACTCAACCAGTCATCGCGCATTTATGGTGCATCTGCTATGTGCCAGGCCCTCCCTAACTTAATGTCATTTACATTCTCCGGCAGGGTGAGCCACATCTGGCTCATTGCCCACTTTCCTCTGATCCCAGTTCACTCCAAGGCCAAATTCACCCTGGCCCCTCCCCAGAGGACTTACCCACCCGTGGGCTCTGAAGGTCTGCCGGTGGTCTAGGCTGTGGGCGAAGCACAGGGTTTGGAGTGAGGGCTGCTTACACACATGCTCCTTTGGAAGGTAGCCACGAGCTCCTACTGTGTGCTGGTGTGTGCAGCACTGGGGACCCAGCCCCTGGGCCACAGTGAGAGCTGTGCCAAAATCCAGGTAGCTTCCTGGAGGTGGTGGCTCTACTCAACCTAGGTCAGGAGAGACTGAGGAAGGAAGGCCTGAGACTGGGGAGCAGACACTCCTGGGTGGGTGCAAATCCTGCCTCCCACCTTTACTAGCCGGGTAGCCCCTTTCCTCTGTACCTTAGTTTTGTCGTTTGTAGAAGGGGCCACCGTGGTGGACATGAAGACACAGGACGAGCGGTGCTTGGTAGGGTGCCTGACAAGCGGCGTGTTCTTGGCAAGTGGCAAACTTCCTACCTCTTCTGCTCCGGAAGTTCCTGGGCAGGGGAGTGGGGAGGGACATTTTGGGAAGAGGGAAGAGCATGTTGCAGAAACCTGGAATTCCCAGAGCCTGATGGTTTGAGCAAAATGGCAGATGCCAGCTTGGATGGTCTGGAGGTCGTGGGCCTGGAGAGGCGCAGCGCTGAGGGGAAGTGCCCGCAAGGTCTCAGCATTGTGGGGTCTGTAGACCTTCTTGGGGCTGAGGCAGGAAGCCAGGGAGGAGGCTGGGGTAGTGGGTCCCCCGACAGAGACAGAGAGATGACGGGGAGAGCTGAGCTGGGCTGTGGTCACGGCACTGACGGGGCAGGGAGAGGCCTGGGGGAATCTGTTCAGAGAAGCTCTCCCCCTCCTTTCCTGTCTACACTCCCTCTCCCCTGGATTATCACAATAGTCCCATAACTGCTTTCTTGTTGCCACACGTCCCCTGGGGTTTAGTCTTAAAAAGCACCCAGATCTTAAAGATTTCTTTAATACATAAGTCACACTAGGGAATTCCCTGGTGGTCCAGTGGTTAGGACTCCGCGCTCTCACTGCCGAGGGCCTGGGTTCAATCCCTGGTCAGGGAACTAGGATCCCACAAGCCGCAGGGTGCCGCAAAAAAAAAAACAACCATGAGTCACACTATAACCCTTTCCTCCTCAAAATCTCCCAATGGCAGCCCCTCCCAATCAGCTGTCGAGTCCTCCCTCAAGCCCACCCCCCCCCACCGGCCCAGTGTCCCCTTATCCTTCTGGCCTCCTCTCCTGGTGCCCTCATCTTCCCACCTTGGTACTCTGGCAGCACCTCAGGCGCACATGCCTCGGGGCCTTTGCACTCACTGATTTTCCTCCCTGGACATGCTTTCCCCAGATATCCATACAGCGTGTGCCTCGCCTCCTCTGGTCTCTGCACAAATGTCAGCTTTTCAGAGGGGTCATCCCTAACCATTCTGCATAAAGTGGCACCCCAGCCCCCAGTCTTCCCAGTCCAGTTTCCCTGAGAGCAAATGTGTGGGTGTCCAGATTCGTGGTGTCTTATACCTCCCTGAACTGAGCAGAAAGTGACTCCATCCTGCTCGTGAGAAGCTGGCCGCAGGCAGCCTGACCTTCAGCCCAGGCTTCACTGCAGAGCGGCAGTGACTCCGGGAGGGAGGGATGGCCTCGGGGAAGAGAGGAGGTCCGAGACTTGGAGACAGGCATACCTGAGGCAAACCCTACTCCCACTCCCCCGTTTACTAGCCATGCTGAGCTGGGAAGGTCACCTTTTCTCTCCTGGGACAGTTGAGTACTCAGGTACTTCAATATTAAGGGACACAGCCTCTGACCTTATTTTGTACCCTCAGATGGAGAGGCAGAACGTACCAATTACACTTTCCAACAGTTGTAATCTGCACCCGCTCATGGTTTACAGTTTGCAGATGCCACTCCCCTAGGTTGGTTACCTCATTTGATCCTGGCTTTCTGAGCAGTTTAGGGATCATTTACTCATTCTTTCAAAAAATATGTATTAAGCACCTATTATGTGCTAGGGTCTGTGCTGGCCATGTGGGACCAGACTAATGAGTAGAAGTGGCCTTGGTCCCTGCCCGCTGGGAGCAGACATTGTTTTTCATGGTATCGGTGTCACTGAGTATTTAATCAGTCCCTTCAAGAAAGACCTTGGGTTGTTTCTAAGCGTTTGCAGTTGCAAACAAACCTGTGACCAACACAAATATCACTTATCCGTAGGATAAATTCACAGACTGGGATGGCGTGGCGAAAGGGTACGTGTATGTTTAACTTTGTTTTTTAAATTTTATTTATTTTTCTATGTGTTGGGTCTTCGTTGCTACACGCGGGCTTTCTCTAGTTACGGCGAGTGGGGGCTACTCTTCGTTGCGGTGCGCGGGCTTCTCGTTGCGGTGGCTTCTCTTGTCGTGGAGCACGGGCTCTAGGCGCGTGGGCTTCAGTAGTTGCAGCATGTGGGCTCTAGAGCGCAGGCTCAGTAGTTGTGGCGCATGGGCTTAGTTGCTCCGCGGCATGTGGGATCTTCCCGGACCAGGGATTGAGCCTGTGTCCCTTGCATTGGCAGGCGGATTCTTAACCACTGCGCCACCAGGGAAGTGCCACATGTATGTGTAATTTTGATAGATGTTGTTCACTTGTCCTCCGCCCCTGAAACGGGACCATTTGGCTTGCCTGCCAGCACTGTGCAGGGGATGGGGGGCGGCCTGTTTCCTCACAGCCTTGCCAGAAAAATGTGTTGTCAAAGGTTTGGATTCATGCACATCTTATTTGCTGAGTGTTCTGACTTGCATTTCTCTTACTTACAAAAAGCTCCCCTGTCTTGCTTACCTGTTTAAGCATCATTGTGTGTGTGTGTGTGTGTGTGTGTGTGAGAACTGTCCTTGGCCCATTTTCTTTTGAATTGTTGGGGTTTTTTCTCCTTGATTTGTGGGATCTCTTTATAACAGAAAAATTAGACTTCTGGGATCTGAGGGACACAAAAGTCATTCCCAAGTTGTCACTTGTATTTTTGACTTTCTTGGTATTTGGCGAAAGGTTTTGGGAAGTTTTTTTTTTTTTTTCAAGGAGTCAAGTTTATCCTTTTTTTTTTTTAATGGCTTTTGGATTTCACACATAATTAAGAAAACCTTTCCAACTCTAAGGTTATAAAGGAATTCACCCATGTTTTGTTCGAAACATTTATTATTTTATATTTGGGGTTTATCCTAGGGCACATTCTGAGGTATGAATTCATCTGGTTCTTTTTCCCTAGTGGCTTCTCTGCTTGCCCAACACCTGTATTAAAAGATCCATTTTTGCTTTACTGATTGGAAACACTGCCTTTACTGGATATGCAAGTACCATATTATTGGGATGGCCAAAATTTCATTCGGGGTTTTCTGTAACATCTTATGGAAAACCTGAACGAACTTTTTGGCCAATCCAGTATTTCTGTGATTTCTTTTGTTTCATTTGCCCTGTCTGTTCATATGCTGAGACTAGGTTGTTTTAATTATTGGTACTTTGTGTTTTAATATCTCTCATAAAAGGCCAGTCCTTCCTCATGTGTCCCTCCTCAGAGTTTTCCTGTAGGTTCTTGCTTGTTTATTTTTCTAGATGAATTTTAGAGTCAACTTGTTGAATTCCAGAATCGTGTGCAATTTATAAATTGGCTTAGAGAAAATCGACATTTTTATGAAGCTGAATCTTCTATCCAAAAACATAGTGCAACTTTCCACTTGTTCAACTTTATTTTGCGTTGTCAGCAGCTTTAAAATTTTGCTCACGTAAATTCTGAACATCTTTTGTTAAGTTTAACCCTGAGTATTGTGGTGGCTGTAGGTGGGAGTCTTTTCTTTCATTATATCTTCTGCTTCTGTCTGCTTGTGTGTGTGTGTGTGTGTGTGTGTGTGTCTCCTACCACCTTACAGTATTCTTTTGTTAGTAGTAGTTTTTCAATAGTTTCTCTTGACTTTTCCAGGTATACAGCAGTATCATATGAAAATAATAATTGTTTCAACTTTTTCTTTTCAGGTTTGCTTTTTGTTTTTTTTCCTATTCAGTTTTTATAGCTCCAATTTCTTTCTCTTGTCAAATTGCTTTGATGAAAACCTCCAGTGCCCGTGATGGTGCTGGGCACCTTTGTTTTTCTCCTGTCTTCAACAGGAGTTCCCTCATGTGTGAAGCTGGGTACTCATACCCCCCTATGAAGCTGGCTCTTGGCTTTGATGGTGATATATATAATTTTGTTAAGGAAGTATCCATTGATTCCTAATTTATCCAGAAAGAGTGTTGGAAATTTTATCAAATTTTTTTAGCATTTCTGGGGATGACAGTATGATTTTTCTCCTTAGATCTATGGAATAGGATGAATTATATAAATGATATATCCTAATATGGAACCACCCTTGCATTCCAAGAATAAACCCCACTTGGTTTTGTTTTGTTTTTATAAATTTATTTATTGTATTTATTTTTGGCTGTGTTGGGTCTTTGTTGCTGTGCGCTGGCTTTCTCTAGTTGCGGCGAGCGAGGGCTACTCTTCGTTGTGGTGTGTGGGCTTCTCATTGCGGTGGCTTCTCTTGTTTCAGAGCACGGGCTCTAGGCACATGGGCTTTGGTAGTTGCAGCACGCGGGCTCAGTAGCAGTGGCTCGCGGGCTCTAGAGCGCAGACTCGGTAATTGTGGCGCACGGGCTTAGTAGCTCCACGGAATGTGGGATCTTCCCAGACCAGGGCTCGAACCCATGTGCCCTGCACTGGCAGGCAGATTCTTAACCACTGCACCACCAGGGAAGACCCTGCACTTGGTTTTGATGTTTTATTCTTTTGATGTGCTGCTGAATTCTATTTGCTTGTCTTAGGATTTTTACAATAATACTCATAAGCAATATCCGTCAGTAGGGTATCTTGTGCAATCTTTGTGAGGTTTTGGTGTCTATGTTATACTTCAAATTTTTTTTTAAGTGTTCCTTCATATATTTTGCTATTTAGCACTTTTAAAAGCATTGGAATTTTCTGTTAAGTTTGTAAAATTCCTCTCTAAAAATGTCCTGCCCAGTTGCTTTTGTTTCTTAATGATCTTGTATAATTCTATTTCTTATGTGAAAGTTGGCCTGTCTAGACTATCTGTTCCAGGAACAGGCTTGATTTATTACATTTGTCTAGAAATTATTTTTTTGCGGTTTTAAATTTTATTTGCAAAGTACTATCTTATGATTTAAAAAAAAGTTTTCCTCTGCTTCTTTGGTTACTCTCCCATTTGGCATGTCTCAGTTTGCATTGGGTGCTCTCTCATCCCTTTCACTTTCTGTTTTCCTTAATTCGGTTAATGGTGATTTATATATTTTATTGAATTTTTTCCAAAGAGCCAGTTTTTGGCCCTATTTCTTAGTTCTACTGCTTATCTGCTTCCTAACTTTTTCTACTGTAATCTTTCTTTCCTTATTCTTTCTGTTTATTTTGTGGTTCTTTTTCTAACATTTTTAGCCTGGTGCTTTCTTTCTTTCTTTTAAACTGTCCTGTTTTACTTGTCACATGTATTGGAGGCTGTAAATATTCTTTTGAGTATTTCTGGAGCTGTATCGTATAGATTCAGATTCATGATATTTTGATTATGGTTGTTTTCTAGAAATCCTATAAATTCAGTTTGTATTTTCCCTTTTGACTGCAGAATTGTCCAAGAGAGGTTTTTTTTTTAATTTCCTGACTTTTAAATTAATTTCTAGTCATTCTGCCTTGTTATTATAAAATGTCTGCATTTTTTATGTTTATGGGTGTTGCTAAGGTTTTCAATTTTCATAAATATTCCATCAGCTCTTGAAAAGAAAGTGAATTGAGAGTTTGATACAGAGTAGTACCTTCTGATTATTTTGTAGGACTTCTGAATTCTTATTTGTGTTTCTTGGGCTGAGAGAGGTGAATTAAAGTCTGTTATTAGTGTGTTTCAATCTAATTATTCTGATATCCCTGTAGTTTCTTCTTCCTGAAAATTGCTGCAGTGTTTTTGGTGCGTTGTGAATTATACCACTTAGCATTATAAATGGCCCTTCTTTGTCTCATTCAGTGATGTATGGCTTTAGCTCCCATTGTCAGATACTAAGATTATGGCCCCAGCTTTGTTTTTGTTTCTATGTGTCTTTAAACCTTTGCTCATTCATTTACTTGTAACCTTCTAAATCACGTTTTTTTGATGTTTGTCTCTCAAGTACAGGATAGAGTTTGGTTTTGCTTGAGATCTAAACTAAAAATCTTTTTCTGTGTAAAGATAAGTGAGTTAAATCTATTTATATTTATTGATATGACTGATGTCTGTTATCTTTTTCCCGTGCTGTGAGCAGTATGTGTGTATGTGTCTTTGTGCATGTGGGAGGGCTATATTCTTTATCCTTTGACTGTGTGGTCTGTTTTCTTTGATTTAAAAATAAATAGTCTGATATTTAGGAAAGCTTGTATTTTTGTTCTAGTGGCTGCATTTATATTTATCCTTTATATAATACTCTTAGGGACTTCCCTGGTGGTCCAGTGGTTGAGAATCCGCCTTCCAATGCAGGGGACGTGGGTTCAATCCATGGTCAGGGATCCCACATGCCGCCGGGCAACTAAGCCCATGCATCGCAACTACGGAGACTGCACACCACAACTAGAGAGCCCACGTGCCGCAACTACGGAGCTCATATGCTCTGGAGCCCGTGTGCCACAGCTAGAGAGAAGACTGCGCGTTGCAAAGAGCCTGCCTGCCGGAACAAAAGATCCCACGTGCCACAACTAAGACCCGATGCAGCCAAAAGATTAAAAAAAAACAAAACAAAAAAAACTCTTAGTTCCTTCTTTCTTTAGATAGTATCTATTATTTGTCTTCTATGAACAACATTAAATTTAACTTGTTTCTTCATCCTCTCCTTTCTCTTGTCACTACCGCGTTTCAGCTGATACTGTATTGAGTGAGTGAGGCATATATTGTTTCCATCCCAGTGCCCCTGGAAGCTCTCAGTCAGGTGGTGTTCATGACAGTTACCACTTCCTGCACATGCAGTGACATGACAACCTGAAGAGGTGTCCACAGCTCAGAAGAAAATTCTGGAGACAAGAGTGAAGCACTCTTTTAAGAGGTGCTGTATCACCCACACTTGATGGTAAGTGTGGCCAAAGATTAATATATGGTTGTCCCCTGGTATCCACGCAGGGAATTGGTTCTAGGACCCTCACAGCTACCAAAATCCTCAGATGCTCAAGTCCATTGTGTAGACTGGACTTGATGGTACCATGTGGGAAAACACAGACATCAGTGACACCGAGTTGAAGTCATTCAGAAGATTCAGGTCTTACGTGTGGTGAAGTTTCAGGAACACCCTACTAAATTTATTTCACTTATTTTCCTTCTTATGTGTGCACAGGTGTGATAGGTGATTTAAAAATATGACTAAGGGACTTCCCTGGTGGTCCAGTGGTTAAGACTCTGCCCTTCCAATGCAAGGATGCAGGGAGTGAGGGTCTGATCCCTGGCCGGGGAACTAGGATCCCACATGCTGTGCGGTGCAGCCAAAAATGAAAAAAATAAACGCTAAAAAATCTGACTAAAACATTCTTGCAAAAGAAAAATTCTACATAATAAGAAAGCAAAGTAACATTGCTTAATTGGCAGCATTTTAATTTCTTAGTGTTATATGACATAATGATGTATCTTATTCGATGCAATAAAATTGGGTAGTGTTACCTTCTTACTATCACCTTTGTATTTTAAATATGCTTAAACTTTTACTAGTTTAGCTTTTACACCTGGCAGTTAAAGATTAAGGCAACCCCTGAGATTGTTCTTCTTTCTACCTTCTTTCTGCCTGCCCTACCAACTTTTTTAGTTGTATCATTTTTACATTGCCTGACTAGATAACATTGTCATTCCATTATGTCATCCTTATTCCTACCATCTCTTTTTTGGAGGGGTTACTAAAGTTATTCCAATCACCATTTGGTTGGCTGTGCTTATTCCTCAGTTTTCCTCATAATACATTATTGCCTAAGTCCTTATATTTTGAAACTATTGGTGTGTAACCTTTATTTTATTTTACTATTTGTTTAACATCTTTATTGGAGTATAATTGCTTTACAATGTTCTGTTAGTTTCTGCTGTATAACAAAGTGAATCAGCTATACGTACACATATATCCCCATATTCCCTCCCTCTTGCGTCTCCCTTCCGCCCTTTTTATCCCACCCCTCTAGGTGGTCACAAAGCACCGAGCTGATCTCCCTGTGCTATGCGGCTGCTTCCCACTAGCTAGCTATTTTACATTTGGTAGTGTATATGTGTCCATGCCACTCTCTCACTTTGTCCCAGCTTACCCTTCCCCCTCCCCGTGTCCTCAAGTCCATTCTCTATGTCTGCGTCTTTATTCCTGTCCTGCCCCTAGGTTCATCAGTACCATTTTTTTTTTTTTAGATTCCACATATATATATGTGTTAGCATACGGTATTTGTTTTTCTCTTTCTGACTGACTTCACTCTGTATGACAGACTCTAGGTCCATCCACCTCACTACAAATAACTCAATTTCGTTTCTTTTTATGGCTGAGTAATATTCCATTGTATATACGTGCCACATCTTCTTTATCCACTCATCTGTCGATGGACGCTTAGGTTGCTTCCATGTCCTGGCTATTGTAAATAGTGCTGCAGTGAACATTGTGGTACATGTCTCTTTTTGAATTAAGGTTTTCTCAGGGTGTATGCCCAGTAGTGGGATTACTGGGTCATATGGTAGTTCTATTTTTAGTTTTTTAAGGAACGTCCATACTGTTCTCCATAGTGGCTGTTGGTTGCGCCAGGTCTTAGTTGCAGCAGGTGGGTTCCTTAGTTGCAGCTCGCTGGCTCCTTAGTTGTGGCATGTGAACTCTTAGTTGAGGCATGCATGTGGGATCTAGTTCCCTGACCAGGGATGGAACCCGGACCCCCTGCATTGGGAGCGTGGAGTCTTAACCACTGCGCCACCAGGGAAGTCCCTCTAACCTTTGTATTAAAGAACAGCTTGGCTGTACCCTCAGCCCTCCATATCTGTGGGTTCCACATTCACAGATTCAACCAACTGTGGGTAGAAAATATTAAAAGGAAAAGAAATTCTAGGACATTCCAAAAAGCAAAACTTGAATTTGCTGCACACGTGCAACTATTTATGTAGCATGTCTATCAGTTCTCACCTATCATCCTCATATCTCTTTCTTAAATTTTTATTTGCTTATTTATTTTTTTTCGGCTGTGTTGGGTCTTCGTTGCTGTGCACAGGCTTTCTCTAGCTGTGGCAAGCGGGGGCTACTCTTCGTTGCGGTGCGTGGGCTTCTCGTTGTGGTGGCTTCTCGTTGTGGAGGCTTCTCGTTGTGGAGCGCGGGCTCTAGGTGCTTGGGCTTCAGTAGTTGGGGCACGAGGACTCAGTAATTGTGGCGCATGGGCTTAGTTGCTCCGTGGCATGTGGGATCTTCCAGGACCAGGGCTTGAACCCGTGTCCCCTGCATTGGCAGGCGGATTCTCAACCACTGCGCCACCAGGGAAGTCCCCATCCTCATATCTTGCCATCTCTCTTTCTGTCCATTTCTTCTCCAGTTCTTGTATTTCTGCTTTCTGGTCTTTCTTCAAGCCAGAATTACTCTTTCTCAAGGTTTTTATTTTGACTGTTTTAAATCCTGCTGCAATTTTGAATTAGAATTTTTATTTGTTTTGTGGCAATATTTGTATAGTGAATCTTCTTTATACACGAGGGAACATCAGTGTTCCTTTCCCTCTTCACTCACGTAGCTTATTTGTATGGATGTTGTGTTTATGCCTTTAACAATTTTTTTTTCCCTATTTGAATGAGTTGAATTTTCCTGGACTAGCAACTAACAGGAGGTTTTGGTGGAAATTGGGAGAGAGGCCAGGATTGTTCTCTAGATTTCTCTGCTGAAAGACTCCCTCCTCTGTTTTTACATGAATGGATTGTTCCTTTAAAATATGGCCTTTGTCTGCATCCACTCTTCTGTTGCCTCTCAGAACCCAACCCAATTCAAGAGGCTACTGCCGGGGACTTCCCTGGAGGTCCAGTGGTTAAGACTCTGTACTTACACTGCAGGGGGCATGGGTTCGATCCCTGGTCTGGGAACTAAGATGCCACATGCAGCATGGCATGGCCAAAAAAAATAATAAAACAAAAAAATAAAATAAAACTGCCATTATTTAAAGAAAAGAGGCCGCTGCCTCCAACCTTGAACCCCCCTGGTTCATTAAGCCCCCAGCTCCTGTCTTATTCATCTTCCTTTTGTTTATTTATCTACTTTTTTGGCTGAGCCGGGTCTTAGTTGCAGCACACGGGATCCATAGCTACAGCATGTGGGATCTAGTTCCCTGACCAGGGATCGAACCCGGGCCCCCTGCATTGGGAGCTCGGATTCTTAGCCACTGGACCACCAGGGAAGTCTCCCTCTTCCTTTATTTCTGCAATCTTGCGCTACTGGGTGCCCCCTGCACCCCATTCTTTCCCCCCCGCTCACTGCTGTATCTGCTGGCCTCACGTGCTTTGTGCCACACTTACATGTAACTTGGAGTTTAGGGGTTTTTCCTGCTCCTGATTTCCCTAATGCTGTAGCTTGTGTTTTATTTTTTCTTTGCCCTGTCGCTCTGTCTGACATCAGTAGAAGAGGGAAGATTCAGAACTAAGAATCTGCCTTATTCCTATTGGAAAAAGAGGTCTCCACCTCTCTAATTTTTCTGTTTGTATATCCCCCAAAGAGCAAGCCATTGTCTGATTGATTTCTGACTTTGGAGGGGGAACATTTTATAACCTCTGCTCTGAAAACAGCCACTTTATTTTTTTTTAAATAAGTTTATTTATTTTATTTTATTTTTATTTTTGGCTGCGTTGGGTCCTCGTTGCTGCACACGGGCCCTCTCTAGCTGCCACGAGCGGGGCCTACTCTTCGCTGCGGTGCATGGGCTTCCCATTGCAGTGGCTTCTCTCGTTGCGGAGCACAGGCTCTAGGTGTACAGGCTTCAGTAGTTGCGGCACGCAGGCTCAGTAGTTGTGGCTCACAGGCTCTAGAGCACAGGCTCAGTAGTTGTGGCACACGGGCTTAGCTGCTCTGCGGCATGTGGGATCTTCCCGGACCAGGGCTCGAACCCATGTCCCCTGCATTGGCAGGTGGATTCCCAACCACTGCGCCACCAGGGAAGCCCCAAAACAGCCACTTTTACAAGGATCACTGACGTCTAGTAACTGTCACTCAATTCTTGAGCAGAAATCATTTATTTATGCCCTGAAAGAGTGGGGGTAGACAGGACAGCAGACCCTTCAAGTAGGGTTTGGAAGCTCTAAGTATTGATTTTTCACACCCAGGAGGGTCTGAGTTCTAAGACCAAAGAGCCCACCCCCCTCAGCTTTGTGGATGAAAAGGATATGGGGCAGGCACAGGCCCAAGGTCACATAGCCAATTAGTGGCAGAACAGAAGCTGTCAGGAGGGAACTGGGTTTGAATTCTATGCTCCATTTCGTGGGCCGGTGACCTTCCCCTGGATACCTCAATGTATAGCCTCGGGTATCTTATCAAAACGTTAACTTATCAAGGAAGTTGATCAGCACATGCCCTGTGTCCCCACCATTAGAACGTTTGGTTAGCTTTGTTCTCCCCTCCTCATTGTGCAGAAGGAATCTGAGGGAAAGGGAAAGGGAAAGTGATTTGCCTAAGGTCACACAGCAAATTCAGCAGGGTTGGGTAGACCTGGAAGCAGACTCCAGCCCCAGTGCCACTAGCTATGGTCCCTTGGACAAGTCACCTAAATTTTCTGAAAGTTAAACAGGGAGCGGGGGCTGCGATTAGCTGGAATAGTAGCTGCACCCCTCACTGGTGGTCAGGTTGAACTGAGAAACACACTGACCCCAGCTAAAGCCGGGCCAGGGCCTCCTGACCCCATGAGATGCTTCCTTATCGAGCAGAAGGATGCAGCAGGCTCCCTGTCTCCTCTGTCACCCACTGCATCCCCCCTGGGTCCCCAGCCCCAAACCTCCCAGTACATAATTAATCCTGGTTTCTTCTGCTTGGCATGGGGCACAGGTGCCAGCTGGGGCCTTCGTGTCCCTCGCTCGGGGAGCAGCTTATTTGGGGCGAGGGGAGAGGCAGCTGCCCCTCCAGGTCCTTTCCGTCCTGTCAACCTGGTCTCTGGCCCCTGTCTCTCTCTGTGTCTTTCCATTGCAACTCTGCCCCCGATGTGGTGTCGTGGGATCAGGGACCAAACAAAGGCATCCCAGGGTTGGCTGAGAGGGAGAGAGATGGAGGGAGAGACAGACAGACAGACCTGGAGGGGCAGCAGGGAGAGGAAGAGGTGGGAGGGACCAAGAGAGAGACCAGGGACAGAAAGCAGGAAGAGAGGTCGAGGCGGGGTGGGGTTAGGGCACTGATGGATTGCTGGCTGACTGGAGAAGTCTTCAGGAGGTGTGCTCATTTGCTCTGAGGCTCTCCTTCCCTCTCAGGTCGGGGTCCGCCCTCCATTTCAGAGGACAGGGTCCCATTAGCTGCTATCTCCTCAGCCCTGTGGGCCTCCAGGAAGAGAAGGACCCTCTGGCAGTGCCTCTTCTGCCCTTCCTATGTGTATCTGCCCACAGGCTTTGGTTTCCAAACCGCCCCCCAACCCACAGCAGAACCAGCAAGGTCCAAGTGCAGGTAGAAGTGCACGCAGTACCTAGGGCAGACACTGTGCTCCCCTTCCACCGGTGAGGAAACTGAGGCCCCTGGCATTACGTGACCTGTCCCAGAAGTAGAGGACAGGCAGTTGCCTGCATCCCCTGAGGCCACATCCAGAGCTGGTTCCCAGCCTCCAGGGCCCGTGGGAGGGAAACACTGGAGAATTCACAACCCCGATATCCAGTCGCACGTGTGCTGGTGTGAGAGCTGAGTTCTAGTCCCGCCTCGGCTGTGATTCTGTGTGGGTTTGAGCATATCTGAGCCTCAATTTCACCCCCTCTAGCATGAGAGGTTGGGCAGGTTGTCTCTAGTTTGGGATAGCTCGTGGCTCCTAAAACCAGTTACTGCCAGAGGGCTTCTGTCTTGTGTTCACTCGGTCCTGTGCATGTCCTCTCCCGGTGAGCAGGTCACCAGCATCCATGGCACCTTCTAATCTCCAAAGGTAGAGGGTGGGGCCAGTCACTGTGGCTGGGGGAACACGACACAGGCAGTAGCCAGACCTGAATCACGGGGCCACCCCAGAGTTGGAAGTGGACTCTGTGGGGCAGGGGTGGTTCCCCAAAGGAAATTGGGGTGCTGTTATCAGAAGTGGGAATGAGGACTTCCCTGGCGGTCCAGTGGTTAAGACTTTGCCTTCCAAGGCAGGGGGTGCGGGTTCGATCCCTGGTCGGGGAGCTAAGATCCCACATGCCCCCCGGCCAAAAAACCGAAACATAAAACAGAAGCAATATTGTAACAAATTCAGTAAAGACTTTAAAAATGGTCCACATCAAAAAAAAGAAAAAGAAAAACTTAAAAAAAAAAAAAGAAGTGGGACTGGATGGTGGGCAAGCAAAACCAGCAGACATCCTCCCCATCTCCCCTGGGAACCCCAGTTACACTTGACTTACAACCCTTTTCTCCTGCCCTGGGTGGGACACAGGAGCCCACCTAGGGTCAGGGGTGGAGCGCCTCTGCTGTGGGGCAGAGGTGGGTGCAGGCCATGAAGGGGTGATGAGCGCCCAGTACGGGAGCCTTTTCTAGGCGCCTGAGCCTGGCCCCTGTGCTCTCAAAGTGGGGTCCACAGAGCTGGTGCCGAGGGCCAGGTCAACAGGGCTCTGGCCAGACCTTTAGCCCTCTGTCTCCACCAGCCATGCCCTTACTTCCAACCTGAGATGGGTCACAGGGGATCTCGATGACAGGGAGTCACAGAAGGAGTTAGAGCAGAGATGTGACCACAGTTCTGTGCTAACTGGGAATGCCTCCCCAGTGCAGGGCTAGAAGTGGTAGGCAGGGAGACAGGACGTGGCAGGAACATGCCAGGCTCAACTGACAAAGGCCAGGACTTGGGCTGCAGCTGGGAGGCCCATTTAGGGGACCAGGAGAATGCTTTGGGCCTGAGGTCACACGGGTATTGGGCTGCGGCCAACTTAGCCCCATACACAGTTTCTATTCCCGGGTCTTGGGCTCCAGCACCAAATACGGTGCTGCTGGCGTCTGTGCCCCTCAACCACGGTCGGCCAGGGCTCCCGCCTCCCTGACAGCCTGCTACTGCCCACACACCGTGGCAGAGCCAGGTCACTCCTGCGCTGTGCGCTCATCGGTGTGGTTCATAGTGGATTAAAAATACTCAGGACCGAAATAGCCTCTCTCCCTGCAGAGGAAAACCAGGGCCAGGGGAACACAAGGTTCTTGGTTTACATCATAGCTCTGCCACTCACGACCCTGGCTGCGGGATCCCAGGCAGCTCACCCTCCCTGTGACCCGCAGTTTCCTCACTCACATGCTCACTGGCTCATTTCATGACTCACTGATTCGCTAACTCATTCATTTTTTCATTCATTAATTCTCTGATCACTCATAGATCTGCTCACTCCTTCATTCACTCACTTGGTCCACACGCTGAGACATTCACTCACTCGGTATTTATTTACTACATACCAAGACCCAGGCACTATTCTGGAGGCTAAACAAAACACACCAAACACAAAAAACTACCTGTCCTCATAAGGTTATGTTCCAAATAAATAACCCAAACAAACAAGTACAAAAACGTACAGTATGTTAGCATAAGTACTAGGGAGAATAAACTAAAGGGGGAGGCTATGAAGTGGTGGGGGAGCTGGAGTCTTGGAGAGGCTGGGGAGGGCCCGTGGGAAGATGATTCTTGAGTGAAGACCAAAGGGAGGTGAAGGAATGAGGCATGTGAACACCTGCAGGAAGAGCGTTCCAAGCAGAGGGAACGGCAGGTGCGGAGGCCCTGGGACAGCAGCGTGGGGGGATGGGTTTGAAAGAGCAAGGAGGCCAGGCGGTGATGGGGAGAGAAGTGGGTGTGAGGTCAGGGTATGGGGACACGCAGCACCTCGTGGACTGGGCCTCCCACGTCACTCAGGATCTGAGCAGAGGAGCTACCTGGCCGGACTTGTGGGTTTTTTAAATTTTTTTTTTGTTTTTTGTTTTCTTTTTGTGGTATGCGGGCCTCTCGCTGCTGTGGCCTCTCCCGTTGCGGAGCACAGGCTCCGGACGCGCAGGCTCAGCGGCCATGGCTCACGGACCCAGCCGCTCCGCGGCATGTGGTATCTTCCCGGACCGGGGCATGAACCTGTGTCCCCTGCGCTGGCAGGCGGACTCTCAACCACTGCGCCACCAGGGAAGCCCCGGACTCGTGTTTTTAAAGCGGCCCTCTGGCTGCTGAGTGAGTGAATCAGACAGCGAGTCCGTTTCCTGTGTGGCTGCTGTGTCCCAGGCACTGAGCCGGGTCCCGGGGAGAGAGGTGCGCAGGCCCCCACGGTGCTCATGGAGGCCCATCTGGCTGATTCCCTTCTCGTCAAGCCACCTTCTCCCGCTCTGCTGGTCCCTTTGCTCCATTCAGCCATCATCTAGTTTATTGTCCTTGTCTCTCTCCAAATGGTCTCCCCTTAGGCTGAGCGCTCCTCCAGGGCAGGGCTGCACCTAACTCTTCTCTTCTCACAAGCATGTTCCCTAAGGGGCCGAGGGGCCCAGAGAGTGGAGGAATCAATGAACAGCGGAGCTGCAGGCCCAGCCTGCCCGGCCTCACTCTGTCTCTCGCCATCTTTTGCAGATGGATTTGCGGGCATGGAGAGCGTGTGGAAGGACCGAGTTCTTGTTGGCAGAGGAGGTTGGCTGCTGAGCCAGGGCGTGTCTCCAGGAGGCCTTCCAGGCTGCCTGGATCCCCACCTCGCCACCATGGGCCGGCCAGGCTGGTCAGTTTCCAGCCCATGACGTGGTCACGGTTCCCTGCCGCAGCCTTGGGGAGCAAGTCGCGGGCTCCCGGCACCACCCTCGGGCCGCAAGACGCCTCTGTCCTGGGAGGGGTTGACTCCGGCCCCCCTTGGCCCCCAGGCTGCACCCAGTCCCCCACCACTTTGCACCCAAGCTTTCTGGCCTCTGAAGGGGAAACTGTGCAGCTGTCCCCTGGGGTTACAGTAAATGGCGGCCAGGACTCTTAATAGCAAGCACTGTCCAGGTCAGTGTGTACCGAGTCCCCAAGTGCCAGGAGCATTCACACGGTGGCAAGCTCTGTCTGCCGGGCAGGATGACGCAGTGGAGAGAACACAGACTTTGGAGCCAGGCGGCCTGGGTTCAAACCCTGCCCTGCCACTTGCTGGCCAGAGGAGTCTGCATGAGTTACCAGACTTCCGTGCCTCAGTTTCCTCACCACAGGGTGGCTGCGAGTGTCTAATGGGTTAATATGTGTGAAATGCTGAGAAGGTTGCCTGACACGTGCATGGTGGATAGTCAGTATTCACTGAATGAATGAATATAACCCTCGTTCCAGTATTACCGTCTTGCTGCTGGTTCAGGCAGACCTGGGGCCCCTCATGTCCCAGGCATTCACACAGTCCCACCGCAAGCCTCTCTTGTTCCTCCCAGCCTCTTGCAAGGCACCCAAGAATGTTCCTGCTCCTGGCCAGCAGCAGCCTGGGCATCACGAGAGAATGAGAGTCCAAGGGCAGCGGCACTAGTCAACTCACAGACTATATAGAGCACAACCTCCCTGTCCCTTTCCCTCTAGTCAGGGGCTGGGGAAGCCAGGGGCCCAGGACACCCTGTCATGTCTTGCCCAAGGGCTTCGGGACCCGGCCAGCATGCCCACGTGCCTAGGGTCCACCCGACCTGCGCCTGAGCGAGCTTGGCTGCCAGCACCCAGGCCCCCCAGAGCCCCAGGCCTCCTGCTCAAAGCCCCTGTGGCTGCTGGCATTTCTTCCTCTTGGACCAGCTCCAGGCCCGGCTGGTGGAACTGAATGGGACCGAGAGGTGCATGCACTGGGCCTCAGATCATAGGCTACCAGCCTGGTAGTTCAAAGGGGACAGGCCTTGCCAGGCCGAGAGGCCAGACCCTGCCCTGGGCCCACGTTGGCCGCACGTCGTAGGTGGTGCTGGCCCAGCCCTTGGGGAGCTCACAGGTATGTCACAGAGTGAAAGGGACCCTGCTCAGACCTCAGTCCATGGCCCGCTGCCCCGATTTTACAGATGAGGACGGAGATGGGGCTCTGACCACCTGGCAGGCCCGTGGGCTCTGGAAGCCGGCGTCGGCTGTGGCTGGTGTTTGTAGGAAGTGTCTTTCTTGGGTCAGGGATGCCAGTGGCCTGCCCGAATGCGGTCCTCGTCTCTTACAGACCAGCCAGTTCCTGCTGGAGGCTCCTGGTATCATCTGGGGAGATGACGTCCAGGCCCCCCGACTGCCTGCTGCGGCTGCTCCGGGGTGCCCAGAGGCAGCGGGTCTGCACCCTGTTCGTCATCGGCTTCAAGCTCATGTTTTTGGTCTCCGTCATGGTCTACTGGCACATCGTGGGAGAGCCCGGGGGCCAAGGACAGTTCTCTAACCTGCCTGCTGACATACCCTGCCCGCGCTTGGTCCCGCACACACCGCCCTCCAGCACCCCACCTCCCGGCAACATCTTCTTCCTGGAGACTTCTGACCGGACGGACCCCAACTTCCTGTTCATGTGCTCCGTGGAGTCAGCAGCCAGGGCCCAGCCTGAGTCCCGGGTGGCGGTCCTGATGAAGGGGCTGCCCGGCGGGAACGCCTCCCTGCCCCGGCACCTGGGCCTCTCGCTTCTGGGCTGCTTCCCCAACGTCCAGATGCTCCCGCTGGACCTGGAGGAGCTGTTTCGGGACACGCCCCTGGCAGCCTGGTACACGGCCCTGCAGCGGCGGTGGGAGCCCTACGTGCTGCCTGTGCTCTCCGATGCCTCCAGGATTGCGCTCATGTGGAAGTTTGGAGGCATCTACCTGGACACGGACTTCATCGTCCTCAAGAACCTGGGGAACCTGACCAACGCGCTGGGCACCCAGTCCCGCTATGTCCTCAACGGCGCCTTCCTGGCCTTCGAGCGCCACCACGAGTTCATGGCACTGTGCATGCGTGACTTCGTGGCCCACTACAACGGCTGGATCTGGGGCCACCAGGGCCCGCAGCTGCTCACGCGGGTCTTCAAGAAGTGGTGCTCCATCCGCAGCCTGGGCGAGAGCCACACCTGCCGTGGCGTCACCACCCTGCCCTACGAGGCGTTCTACCCCATCCCCTGGCAGAACTGGAAGAAGTACTTCGAAGACGTCAGCCCCGAGGAGCTGTCCCGGCTGCTCAATGCCACCTACGCTGTCCACGTGTGGAACAAGAAGAGCCAGGGCACGCGCTTCAAGGCCACGTCCAGGGCACTGCTGGCCCAGCTCCACGCCCGCTACTGCCCCACGACACACAAGGTCATGAAGCTTTACTTGTGAGGGGCCTGCCTGCCTCGCTCCCTCCCTGCGCCCGGCGTTCTGAAGGAAAGGGCTCGGCCACCCTTCCTGGGGAGACCGGAGCTGCTGCAGCGCCGGATCTCGGGCAGGCAGCAGGGAGGGCGGGGAACTGTCGGCCCAAGAGCTGTTACTGGAAGGCGTGCTGCGGACCCCGGGACCTGCTCCCTTCAAGCTAGCGGGAGGCTGGTGGGGTCTTGCAGACAGCAGGCAAGCCTGGCATGTATGAAAGCATCTTCCAGGGCAACGCGGGAAGCAGGCAGGCTGGGGCTGAAGTGCCCACGAGGGGAGCACAGAGAAGCCCAAGGAAAGGGGCTGGGAAGAACGGAGAGGAGGCCGCTTGTGGGGTAGCCGGGATGCACACCCAGCTTCGTGAACCCAAGTCGGGGCTGCTTCTGGGGTTTGGGTTTCTTTTCCAGGGGGGCTGAGGCCGGCAGAGCCGGCCTGGGGAGCTCTTTGGGGGAGGGCCTGCCTGCCCACCTCATCCTTCTTTCCAGAAATGTTGCAGGAGTGACATGTGCCAGCTGCCCACTCACAGGCAGGGGCCCTGGAGTTCTTGTGGCTCAGGAAAAGCATTTTAAAGGAAACAACCCCTACCCGGCCCGCAATAAACACAATAAAAGTGAGAATAATAAATACAGTAAAGGTGGCTCACCAACATCTAGTGCTTTTTGCTCGATGATGCACATTCATTCGCACTGTGAGCCCCACCCTGCAGCTGAGGAGGCAGCTGGGGCTGGCGGCGGTGGGGGGGGGACATGCCTGAGGTCACGCAGCCTGCCTAGGTCGGGGGGCCCGGGGACCTGGCCACTGGGCAGGCTCACAGCCGCGGTGCGGGAGAGCGACTGCGGTAGGGAATGGGAGAAGCCTGCTTCCCGCCTCACTTTTCAGGGCTCACAGACAGCCTCAGTCAGGCCCCATGCCCACCCCCACCCCATAATGAGCCTGAATCTGTTCTAAACGGAGCCAAATAAGGAGCCCACCACCAGACTGGGGGGCACGTACCTCCAAGCTTAGAGGAGGCCCAGGCAGGGCCCCACGACGCACAAGGCCCTGAAGCTTTGCCGGGAGCTGCTGCTGGCGGAATCCAGAGGCCTCTAAACACCTCCCCGGGGGTGGGGGGGCGGGGGTGTGAGGCCTCTGGGATCTCTTCTGCCTCACCCTGGCTGTCTGGCTGAGAACCTAGGAGAGACAGAAGTACCACGCTGGCAGCCCCAGGGATGGGCAGAGGAAAATCTGCTCCTTGCAGGTTGAGGCCCCAGCTGGTTTGTGTTGAGGACGGAAGCTGCCTGTGAGAGCTGGACGTTCCGCCGGGCTGGAGAAACCCTCCCTGTAGGAAGCTTGGATGGCGGATGCTGTCAGGAACTCTGGGGCTCAGCGGGCTGCTCTTTGGTAGCCGAGCGGGAGGTGTTTAGAGGCCTCTGGATTCTGCCAGCAGAAGATCTCGGGCAGGACTGCCCTGGTGGTGCAGTGGTTAAGAATCTGCTTGCCGGGCTTCCCTGGTGGCGCGGTGGTTGAGAGTCCGCCTGCCGATGCAGGGGACACGGGTTCGTGCCCCGGTCCGGGAGGATCCCACATACCACGGAGTGGCTGGGTCCGTGAGCCATGGCCGCTGAGCCTGCGCATCCGGAGCCTGTGCTCCGCAACGGGAGAGGCCACAACAGTGAGAGGCCCGCGTACCGCAAAAAAAAAAAAAAAAAAAAAAAGAACCCACTTGCCAACCCAGGGGACACGGGTTTGAGTCCTGGCTTGGGAAGATCACACATGCCACAGAGCAACTAAGCCCATGCGCCACAACTACTGAGCCCTGCGCTCTAGAGACCGCGAGACACAACTACTGAAGCTTGCGCGCCTAGAGCCTATGCTCCGCAACAAGAGAAGCCACGACAATGAGAAGCCCGCACACCACAACAAAGACCCAGCACAGCCAAAAAAATAATAAAATTAATTAATTAATTATTTTAAAAATGTCTTGGGCAGCCTGGTAGGGAGGTGAGATCCATGGCTTTAGGGGTATTCAAGAGCAGGTAATGTTTTTGATGAAAACCATGAATACTGTGTCAGTTATTTCTCCAACCGCAACATCACCTCTCACCTATCTTTTAAAATTTTTTTAGAATGAGTAGATTTTACTTTAACAATACAATCTCTCTCTCTCGCTCTCTCTCGCTCTCTCTCTCTCTCTCTCTCTCTCTCTCTCTCTATATATATATATATATATATATATATATACTCGAGCAAGTGGGATGACCTCTTAGTGTGAAACATTGTTTTTGTTTGTTTTTTTTTTATAAATGTATTTATTTTTGGCTGCATTGGGTCTTCGTTGCTGCGCTCGGGCTTTCTCTAATTGCGGCGAGCGGGGGCTACTCTTCTTTGCGGTGCACAGGCTTCTCATTGCAGTAGCTTCTCTTGTTGCGGAGCACGGGCTCTAGGTGCGCGGGCTTCAGTAGTTGCAGCATGCGGGCACAGTAGTTGTGGCTCGAGGGCTCTAGAGCACAGGCTCAGTAGTTGTGGCTCACGGGCTTAGTTGCTCCATGGCATGTCAGATCTTCCTGGACCAGGGCTCAAACCCACGTCCCCTGCATTGGCAGGCGGATTCTTAACCACTGTGCCACCAGGGACGTCCCGAAGCATTGTTTAGTCACTTGGCCATCATATCATGAGTGCCTACTAAGTGGTCACGTACAGAGATGAAACAGACATGTCACTCCCTCACCCTAAACTCTTCCATGGCTCCCTGTTGCCTAGGGAACAAAGCCAAACTCCTGGGCCCAGCATTCAAGGCCCTCCATAATCTGGCCCAGCCTCCCTCTCCAGCCTTGAGCATTGCCTTCCATTGGCATTAAACCACATTCTTGACTCCCGTCCCCACCCTAATGGCCATGTGTTGGTGTTCTCTATGCTGCTTGCCTGCAGTGCCTTCCAAGCACCTCCCGTAAGGCTGATGTCCCCTCTAGGAAGCCTTCCCTGACTGCCCCCTCCTCCAGCCCCACAGCTTTCAGGCATCCTCCATGACCATTGGAGTCTTGGCTCATCCCTCCAAAGATTTGAAGGGCAGAGCCATGTCAAGCCTCTCTCAGGGTCTTTCCTGAGGTTGGGCTCAGGCTCACGGCAGGGGGACATCCATGTGGCTTTGCAGAGGCCTCAAGAAGTTCCCATCAGTCCATGCAGAGCTGAGGGCCCAGAGGGACCAGCTCTGTACCCCTCTCTCTGGGAGCATCAGTTAGGGATCCCTGGACCCTCGGCCACCCTGGACACCTTCTAACCCAAAGAATCAGACCGGGCCAGAGCAGCTTCAGCCAGCTCTGCAGGAGTGCAGGTTTACAGGCCTTCTCAGAGGACCCCATCCTGGCATGGTGGTCAGGGCCCTCCAAGGATGGGAGAACTCTCAGATGTTCCTGGCATCCTTGTCTCCGAGAAGGTGGGCAGGGAGGGACAGAGAGGGGACACAGAGGTTTGGGGTTGACTTTTTTCTCTTTCACATTCTAGTAAGGACCCTCCATGCATTGGCCAGGATGGTTGTGGGCTGTACCTCGCTGAGCCCTCCCCTCACTAAGGCTGCCCCACACCCAGCCTCTTAATGCAGCAAGCTCTACACCAGGCAGGATCCACCAGCCAGAAATAACAGGAGCATCCTCGAGGGTGGGTACAGGCGGAGCCGAGGTAACAGGAGAAAGGCCGATTCATCTCCAGGCTGTGAGGCCAGACGGTGCCCCTTACTGCCCTCACCCCCTAGCCTGGAGGCCCCCAGCCTCGCCTGTCCTAGTGCTGTGTTCTGGTACCTCCTCTGGGCTGGGAGGAACCGTCCTAATGCCCAGGGCAGGGCAGGGGGGCCCAAAGGTCACCCTTCCCTGCTTCCTGGCCCTGGCCAGAGCTGTACCTGTGGCCTCTTTTGCAAAGAGGAGACAGACGGTACCCACTCCTAGCCTGCTTGTGACGATCACATGAGCCAGCACAGCGCCTTGGCATGGACCACGTTATATACAACACACCTCCGTTTCTATGTGGGGAAACAGGCTCAGCCAGTGCTGTGATTTGAACCCAGGCCTTGGCTGTCCTAAGGAAAGAGCTCAGGGCAGGAAGGAGGCTGGCTGGGGGGCTAGAGAGGGCTCTAGTGCCAGCCTGGGGCGGGAGCTTGGAATCCTCACCACCTCCTTTGTGCAACGCCCACGGACCGGAGCCCAGAGCCCTCCCTGGGCCCCTCTGCCTGGACCAGACACCCTGTGCTTCCTTCTGCCCCATCCCAAGTTCACAGTCGGCCTGATGCCTGGCAGCCCCAGGCTGCCCACCCCACGCCCCACCCCCACCTTTGGAGTAGGACCGGAACATTTGTTGGGCATTTGTTCTCAAGTTCTCGGAAAGGAGAAGGAAGGGAGGGGCGGGCTGTGGGGGGGGGGGAAGGCTGCCCTGGGGACGGTAATCAGATCCTGGGAACCATGTGATTTGTTTCTGGCAGATGTGTTTACAGATGTTTTTGTCCGGAGGCTGGGGAAGAAGATGAGGACCCATTCCTTTATTTGGGGGCAGCAAGTGGCGCAGCAGGAGCCCAAGGCAGGTTTGCTATCAGTTATTTAATGAACCTTCCCGGCTGGCCAGGCACAGGCGAGCAAGGCAGTAGCTTTTCCAGCAGCTCTGGGGTAGGGGAATGATTCCCCCTTGCTGCTGTATCAGTATTCAACTTCTTGTTTACATGTTCAATTGGAATGTCCTCTATCTGAGAACGAGGATGAGGCGTAACTTAGGACCATATTCCTGGAAGTCTGGTTTCATGGTTTACTTGTTCCTAAATCTCTGTTTGTCCTAAAGTGGACCAGCCAGTGCAAGGCATGCTGGGAAGTTCGCTGTGAGGTGGAGGGGTCAGGACTGGACACGGCTTCGGGGCCTGACAACTGATTGTGGACTCAAGTGTGATGTAGGCTCTGCGGTGGGGTGTGGGGAGGGCATCCACCTCCCTGGGCCGGAAGCAGCAGCGGGAGGGAACCAAGGTGGTGGGTGAGACTGAACTCAGTGGGGCGGGGGGAGGAGACACCCCCAAACAGGAAGACGTTCCTTGTAGCCACATAGTCCACCGTCAGTGAAAATCAGAACACAGCCCCAGCCCCCATCAACTTCCAAGGAGAGAAAGAGCAGAGAGGAGGTCCTGACTGCTAGAAACAACTCAGGTGGCTGAAATCAGGAAGGCCTTTATTATCCCACATGATATATTGGCTAAGGTACTTGGGAAGCTGCTGGTAACAAAACGACCCCAAAGTCAAGTCACTTAAATAAGGTAGAAGACTGTTTCCCTCTCACATCACAGCCCCAAGGTGAGTGCCCCAAGGTGAGCGCTCCAATGGGACCACTGTCATCTCCAGGATGGGGCTTCCAGAGGGCTCCAGCTACTGCTGTTTTTCAGCGAGTGAGAAGAGGGGAAGAGAGTGCTCAAGGCAAACATCTGTAAGAAGATGATCCAGAATTTGCAATGGGATGTTCTGCTCACATCCCATCGGCCCAGACTTAGTCACATGGCCACACTCAGCTGCCAAGGACGCTTGGAAGTGTAGTCTGCAACTGCGGGGGTGGGGGGGCAGCAAATGTCCAGCTAAAACTCAGTAGGTTCTATTACTAAAAGGATGGCAGGAAGAATGGACACTAGAGGACCGTTAACAGTGCCTGCCACAAGCAACAAGGAGTCTGGTGATAGGGTACCTCTAGGGTTGATTAATTCAGTAGCTCACCAATATATTCATGTCTTCAGGGATGCAGTGTATTGACTTTTAGTCTCAGGCTGGTCCCCTCGTGGCTCAAGATGGCTGCCAGTACTACAGCATCACACCCTTAGGCACTAATACAAAAAGGCAGAAAAGAGAATGTTCCTCCCTTGTGTCTATGAAAACTTTCTCAGAAGCCCCCTTCTCCAACTGACTTCCCCTAACTCTCCTTGGCCAGAATAGCATCATGTGTCCATTCCTGCTCCAATTACTAGCAAAGGCAGTGGAATGACCAGGATTGGCTCAGGTCGATTGAGAATAACCCCCCAGGGCATGTGATAGTTCTATGTCATTTCATTTATAAGAACTTAGAGGTAGGTCTGCAGCTGAGATGGCCTTGCAGAGCTGTCCTGAGCTGGGGCAAGGAGCTGGATCCTCACAGGTCACATTGATCAGTCTCTGGATACAGGCTGTCTCTGGAAGAAGAAATGACCTTGGATGAGCCAGTTTCTTCAGCCCAGGCAAATGCTGCTCCCCTGGTGTTGCTGCCTCAGGAGCTTGGAGAAAGGATCCCACTGGGGATCCCCCTGGGGAAAGGATCCCCAGGCCTCTGAGGACGGGGTGACAGTCAGCTGGTGCCAGAGTCTCTGAGAGGGTGGGATGCAGAGTGTGGAAAAGAATCTAAAACTGGGACCAAGTGCCAATGCTGCCTGAAGAGCCCAGAAACAAACCCTTACACTTATGGTCAATTGATTTTTTTCTAAGACAATTCAATGGGGAAAAAATAGTTTTTTCAACATATGGTGCTAGAAAACTGGATATCTACATGCAAAAGAATGAAGTTGGACCCCCCTTCTCACACCATATATGAAAACCAATTCAAAATGTATCAAAGATCTCAATGTAAGAGCTAAAACCGTAAAACTCTTAGAAGAAAACATAGGATTTATTCGTTACAATTTTGGATTAGGCAATGGTTTCTTAAACATGACACCAAAAGCACAAATAACTAAAGAAAAAAATAGTTAAATTGGACTTCATTAAAATTAAAATTTGGGGGGAATTCCCTGGCAGTCCAGTGGTTCGGGCTCTGCACTTTCACTGCCAAGGGCCAGGGTTCAACCTCTGGTCGGGGAACTAAAATCCCGCAAGCCGCACAGCGCAGCCAAAAAAAAATAAACAAACAAAAAACTTAAGTGTTTTTTTTAATGTTTCAAAGGACACCATCAAGAAAGTGAAAAGAGAACCCACAGAATGGAATCAATTATTTATCAACCATATATCTGATAAGGGACTTATACCTGGAATATATAAAGAATTCTTACAACAAAAAAATTTAAAAATGGACAGTGGATTTGAAAGGCATTTCTCCAGGAGAGATATACAATGACCAAAAAGCACATTAAAAGATGTTCAACAGGGCTTTCCTGGTGGCGCAGTGGTTGAGAGTTCGCCTGCCAATGCAGGGGACACAGGTTCGTGCCCCGGTCCGGGAAGATCCCACATGCCGCGGAGCGGCTGGGCCCATGAGCCATGGCCGCTGAGCCTGCGCGTCCAGAGCCTGTGCTCCACAGCGGGAGAGACCCCAACAGTGAGAGGTCCGCGTACCGCCAAAAAAAAAAAAAGATGTTTAACATCATTAATCACTAGGGTAATGGAACCAAAGCCACAGTGAGATACCACTTCACACCCACTAAGATGGCTATAATCAGAAAGACAGACAATGACAAGTGTCAGAGAGATGTCATACATTGCTGGGGGAACGTAGAAACGGTGCAGCGGCTTTGGAAAACAGTCTGTCAATTCCTCAAACAGCTAAGCATAGAGTTACCGCATGACCCAGAAATTCCCTTCCCAGTTATACCCCCAAGAGAACTGAAAACACATATCCACGTAAAAATATGTACGTGAATGTTCATAGCAGTGCTATCATTATAGCCAAAGGCATTAACAACCCACATATCCATCAGCTGGTGAATGGATATGTCCACACAATGGAATATTACTCGGCAATAAAAGGGAATGGGGTACTGACGCGTGCTACAACATGGATGAACCTTGAAAACATGCTGAGTGAAAAAAGCCAGACAGAAAAAGCCACATATCGTATGATTCCATTTATATGGAGTGTCCGGAACAGGCAAATCCATAGAGACAGAAAATAGATGAGTGGCTGCCAGGGGCTGAGGGAGGAGGGAATGGGAGTGACTGCTAATAGGAATGGCAGTTCTTTTTGGAATGATGAAAATGTTCTAAAATTAGTGATGAAGGTTGCCTAATTCTGTGGATATACTAAAAAAAAAATCACTGGGCAAATGTTATGGTGATAATAATAACATTATTTTAAATATATAATTTAGATTTTATATATTATATATATATTTACTTTAGTTATTTATTTTGGTCCCATGGATAAGGGGCCTAACATGGTCCCCTGGCAGTCCCAGCTTCCAATTCAGTGGAACCATTGTTCTGTCCACTGTTGGAAGCATTTCCCCTTGCAAGTTTCAGGAACAGGAAACAAAAATTCCATGAGTGATTACTGGGATGTAGTCATGATTCCTCACTGTGTGTTCTGTTGCGGGATATGCTGGCCTCTGATTCAGCACATACGCTTTATCCTCTAAGTGAGGACCCCATTTTTCAGGTGTTGCCTCCCAACTAGGGACATACCTTGAGTCTTCAGTAGGTCACGCCCCATATTCTTGGACCAGCTGTTTCTGGGTGGTGAAGTACCTTAGAGACAATATCTTAATAAAGGCTCACTCTGCCCTGGAGGATCCCTTGTTGGGTTGTGGCTGAAGTGTGCCCAGCTGTGCTCTCCAATGCTGCTGAGAAGGGCCCGTGGCAGAGGAAGGGCAGGGGGAGCAGCAGCTTTGACCCCAGCTTGGTCTAAAGTCACGAGATGTGACCCCCACCCCACTCCCAGCTGAAATTTTCAGGAAGAGTTCATTTTACTGGAGTCTGGGAGGAAACGACAAGGATTGAATAGTGAAGGCTGAGAGAGAGATCATTTTACCACCAAGATCCTGCAAGATAATATTCAAAGTGAAAATAATGAGGACTTCCCTGGTGGTCCAGTGGCTAAGGCTCCGCGCTCCCAATGCAGGGGGCCCGGCTTCGATCCCTGGTCAGGGAACTAGATCCCACATGCTGCAACTAAACATCCCACATGCTGCAACTAAACAACCCGCATGCCGCAACTAAAAGTTCTATAAAAAACGAAATAAATTAATTAAAAAGAAAAAAGAGGGCTTCCCTGGTGGCGCAGCGGTTGAGAATCTGCCTGCCAATGCAGGGGACACGGGTTCAAGCTCGGGTCCGGGAAGATCCCACATGCCGCGGAGCAACTAAGCCAGTGCGCCACAACTACTGAGCCTGCGCTCTAGAGCCCGCGAGCCACAACTACTGAGCCCATGCGCCGCAACTACTGAAGCCTGCGCACCTAGAGCCCATGCTCCGCAACAAGAGAAGCCACCGCAATGAGAAGCCCGCGCACTGCAAGAAGAGTAGCCCCCGCTCACTGCAACTAGAGAAAGCCCGCGTGCAGCAACAAAGGCCCAATGCAGCCAAAAATAAATAAATAAATAATTTTTTTAAAAAATGGTTGAAAGGATACATTTTATGTTATGTATATTTTACCACAACCAATTTTTTGTTTTTGCTTTGTCTTTTTTTTGGGCCACGCCACATGGCATGCAAGATCTTAGTTCCCCGACCAGGGATGGAACCCGCGCCCCCTGCAATGGAAGCATAGATTCTTAACCACTGGACAGCCAGGGTAGTCCCCACAATTAATTTTTGTAAATCATAATAAAAAGGAGATGGGAAATGTGAGGCAAGGTCAGGAAGCACTATGGCGAAGTCAGGGGCTGAACTTGAAAGCCATGCAAAAGACGTGTGTCAAGTTTGTGCTTAAAAGATAGAAATCCCGGGCTTCCCTGGTGGTGCAGCGGTTGAGAGTCTGCCTGCCGAAGCAGGGGACACGGGTTCGTGCCCCGGTCCGGGAAGATCTCACATGCCGCAGAGCGGCTGGGCCCGTGAGCCATGGCCGCTGAGCCTGCGCGTCCGGAGCCTGTGCTCCGCAACGGGAGAGGCCACAGCAGTGAGAGGCCCGCGTAGCGCAAAAAAAAAAAAAAAAAAGATAGAAGTCCTGAACCTAAATTTCCTCAAATTTCGGGGAAATCGAAGCACCTCCTTATTTGCCTTTAGCAATCCACCGTTTTAATAGCAGCATGGAACTCTCTTATAACAAAACCTTTCTTGGTTTGACAGAACACCGCTGACTCCAGTGAATAATTTTCTGTTTAAATGGAGGAGGGGTGATGACGATGACGATGATGATGGTGATGATTCATTTTCCAGCCCCTATTCTCAGCCAAGCACCCTCACGAGCACTTTATACAGGTTAACTCACTTAATCCTCACACTCACCCTTCGAGGAAGGGTGTATATTGACCCCACTTTGCAAGATCTGGAAGCACCTTCTAAGTTAGGATAATTCATTTGTAGTCAATGCCATTTTTACATTGGTCTTTAACCAATTTCCACTTCCTCCATGTTTGGCCAGTCTGACTCCTGACAAGCCATGCCAGGTGAGCCCACCTGGATAGGAGCACCCCATCAGAAAGAGGCCAGCATGGGGACTGTGCCCCTGGAAACAGCTACCTGGCTTCCCGCCCTCAGACCTCTGTCCTCAGCCGATGCTGCCCTGTCACCCTCTCCTCCATTTCTGCCACTGCCTGAGCCTCGCCATGGCTAGGGCTCCAGGCTCCATCCCCTGGTAACCCCACCTCCCCTCTCACTTCTGATGTCATCTCCCGTAAGCCCTGAGCCTCCCCATTCTGTTCTCTGTCCCAGGAAATTCTCTACATGCCCCAAAACCTCAGACAAGCCAAATAAACCTGAATATTTCTTCACCAGGAAACTCCACATCCTAACCACGCTGGATAAAAAAGCTTTTTTTTTTTTTTTTAAATCAGAGTTCACAAAAGCCCCGATGACTCTGCGATGTTTTGGTAGAGAAGAAAACAAACAAAAAGCAGCATTTCACAAAATGGATTTCTGGCCATTGCAAAATGATCATAAACTGTCCCAACTTCCCAGAGAGACTGAAAGGAAAATTCATCTGCAATCAGCTTCTTACTTTCCATTTGGGTTTTAAATGCAGTCCCACCCCCAGTTCCATTACAGAAGTGAGATTGAGGGAGAATATTCACACGAAGAAGAAAAAGAGATCAGCGTCCAATGCAGAGCCAAGAAACTGCTGGAAGCCCTCAGCCCAGCCCAACCCTTTCCCATCACAAAGCCACAGAATTTCAGGACTGGGAGGAACTGTAGACCTACTGGCCCAGCTGTTACATCCCTGGATAAGCACTTTCCCTTCCATTTGGATTGTCTATAAATTACTGTACAATCTGAGATGCGGAAACAAACACTGAAATTAACAATGACTTAAAGAAGGTAGAATTTTAGTT
Source organism: Delphinapterus leucas (assembly GCF_059928025.1). Lineage (NCBI taxonomy): Eukaryota > Metazoa > Chordata > Mammalia > Artiodactyla > Monodontidae > Delphinapterus > Delphinapterus leucas. The sequence goes on along the minus strand of NC_143139.1, from coordinate 96,185,607 downwards.
CTCTCTTAGGTAAGAGGCCAGAGGAGGGGGGGGCGGTCAGGGCTCAAGGATTTAGCTGCTCCCCAAAGTCATTCAAACACCTCAGGCTTCTGCTGCCCTGTCTGTCCCTCCACACTCAGCTTTCATCTCATGGTCCAAAGCAGTTGCTCCAGCTCCGGCCATTGCACCCATAGTCAGCCAGCAGACCTGACCTAGAGATCACTCCCATCACTTCTGTTCTGAAGGGGAGCTGGGGAAAAAAAAAAAAAGCAGTTGTTATTTGGGAAGCCAGGTGCCCAGCTAAAATGTCTACTGCTACATAAGATAGAGAAATGGGTATTGGGGAGGAACTGGCCATGTCTGCCGCAGAGGGCTCCTAGGGGAAAATGCAAGTCATTCTATGGCACAAATTTCCAGAATGAGTTGTGCTGAAACATAATGAATGTCACATTTTGTTTTATTTGGAACTCGCTAGCATCTTGGGCACAGTTCCACTTTGTTGTTAATGTCAAAATTGCATCTCAAGAAAAACTGTAACGACTAGTGGGCTTTGCTGCCAGTTCAGAGGGTGGGCTCTGGAGGCAGACTGCTCAGGTTTGATTCTGGGCCCTCTTCCTACAAGCCAAATGGCTTTGGGCAAATTACCTACCTGTTTGTGACTCAGTTTCCAAATCTGTAAAATGGGGATAATCATTGTTCCTGCCTTACTTGACTGTTGTGAGATTGCATGTGGGAGTACCCAGCACCATAATGGGCACATAGGAAAAGCTTGATAAATGCTAGTTGTGGTAGCTAGTCTCCAAAGATGACTCCAAACAATCCCTACCCTCTCTGTACACATATGCCCCTCCTCCATCAAGATGTGGAGCTTACATGTAACCCCTTGAGTCTGGGTTGGGACTAGGACCCAGTGGAAGTGATGGCCACTCTGGGCCTGACCTTTAAGGAAACAGGCAGCTTTCACTTCCTCCCTCTTGGAACCCAAATGCCATGCTGTGAGGAAGCCCAAGCAGCTGCATGGATAGGCCCACATGGAAGGCAACTAGGCTCCCAGCTCACCCACAGTCTCCACTGAGATCCCAGCCTTGTGAGTGAGCCATCTGGGAAGTGGATCTTCCAGGTAGTCAGCTATCCCAGCTGATGCCATGTGGAGCTGAGAGATGATCCTGCCGAGCCTATGAAATCGCAAACTGTGAGCGAAGAAATGACCGTTGTTTTAAGCTACTAAATTTGGGGGGGGCGGTTTACGCAGCGATAGGTGACCAGAAGGCAATGTGATATGTACAAGTAGGATGCTATTGAAATAAAAACTTTAGGGACTTCCCTGGTGGCGTAGTAGTTAAGAATCCGCCTGCCAACACAGGGGACATAGGTTCGATCCCTGGTCCAGGAAGATCCCACATGCCCTGGAGCAACTAAGCCCATGCGCCACAACTACTGAGCCTGCGCTCTAGAGCCCGAGAGCCACAACTACTGAGCCTGAGTGCCACAACTACTGAAGCCTGTGCACCTAGAGCCCATGCTCCACAACAAGAGAAGCCACTGCAATGAGAAGCCCGCGCACCTCAATGAAGAGTAGCCCCTGCTCGCCACAACTAGAGAAAGCCCGTGTGCAGCAATGAAGACCCAATGCAAAAATAATTAATTAATTAATTAATTAAATTAAATTAAAACTTGAAACGTGTGGCATTAGTTTGGGAACCAGATGGCAGGAAGGGCCTAGAGGAAACTGTGAAAGCTTAAAGAACAGTGAGGAGAGTGCTATTGGATGCTGAAGAAAACAGGACCCCAGTTATGTAGCTGAAGTTGGATAAAAGCAGACGCTTGTTTTAATCCCCTCCTATTCACCTCTTTGGTGAGAGAGGGATCCCCCACCTGAAGGTGGTGGGAATGGCTGAAAACACAACACCCAACACTGGACAGATGAGACAGCAATCTGTTTATGCATCATACATACTCACAGCCCAGGGAAAGAGGACACCGCACACCATGCAGACCCACACCTAACTTGCCTTCAGGAACAGTGTGAACAACCAGGGGCGGGGAAGCCAGGCTCTGTAGTATCAAGAGGGTGAGGTGCCTCTGGTTCCCATGGGCGGATGTGATGGGGTTTGTTTGTATAATTCCTCGGGCTGCCAGGGAGCTGAAACCCGCTTCACAGGGATAAGCAGGAATTGTACCAGGTCCATGGGACAAGGTGGGTTGTTTAGCTAGGGGACCTTATCCACAGGAGCAGAGTTCCTGTGCAGGGGACTTGCTGTCAGGCCATTTGAGGTTCTCCCAATTTCACCAGAAGTCAAGGCTGTACATAATACTGGGCCTAAATTTTAGTCTTTATACCACAATGCTTAGCAAAACCGGTGGCTGTGGTGATGTGAAAGATAGAAAAAGTGTCCAGTGACCATGTAGGTCTGGTTAAAGTGACTACCAGGCAGAATGTTGAAAATGCCCAGTATCCTCTTCAAACTATTATGTATTTCATTTCTTTAGGAATGAGGTTGTCAGGATGAACATTTTCAAAAAAATCTTGGCTGTCTTTGAGCCGAGGACAGAGCCTGGCATGCTGCTTATCTGCATTATTATTTGAACGAATGCATTCTGATGCCTCTGTCCTGCCACAGGTCCTGTGTCAGTTTCAGCAAGTTCTTCGCCTGCAAATAGTCTGCTTCTGTGAACAGTTTATTTAAGCAGAGCAAGTGACCGGAGCAATAAGCAGGGCACCTGGGGAGCCGAGATGACCAAAAGGTACCAGAAGGTAGTTTTTCCCAGGCAAAGTTAATTTTTTCTGCTTCAACTGCCATAATATTGTTTCCCAGAGGAAACGGTCAGTGATGTCAAATAGGGGACGCAGAGGGCTCAGGGGCTGGTCGCTCTGAGGTTCCTCCAGGGAGCCAGTGGGCATGCAGGAAGTGGGCAGGTGAGGCTGCCACAGGTCCAGTTCACTATGCAGGTTTTCTCACCCACGTTTTCTTGTTTAAGTCACACACCCACCTTACTAAGTTGTCATAAACATTCCCATTTTAGAGATGAGGTTATTGAGGCTCAGAGAGGTCATCAAGATTTGAACTCCTGTCTCTCTGGGAATAAAACTCATGCTCTTTCAACGACACCAGGGAGTCCCAAGCTGTCTCCCAAAGACCCTGCCCTGTGACTACCCAGGGGACCCACCAGAGTCCCCGATCTCAGATAGGAATGAAAACAGACTACGTGGCAGGTCCCATCCTTTGCATGTAATAGTGCACAAACCTGCAAAGCTCATCTGTGTCAATGAGCAGACTTGGGCCAGACTCGGACTTAGGCCAGACCCTCTCTTCACAGGGCACTTTTGCAGTGTCACTCATTCAACTATATCGTGGACCACCATGCACCGGTCCCTGCCTAGGGCCAGACTGCCTGGGCCTGAATCACATGCAGCTGTGTGATGCTGAGTAGGTGGCCTCAGTTTCCTCATCTGTGGAGTGGCGGTAATACAGACACCTACCTCCCGGAGTGGTCGGAAGGAATGGATGATTTAAGGTGTATTGCACGGTGTCAGGCATATAGCAAGCACTCTCCTTTCGTTAGCAGCATAATCTGATGAACAGATGAATGGGATTCATGGTAAAACTGTAAGATAGACAGGAAAGGCTGTAATTAACCCCGTTTTATAGGTGAGAAAATTGAAGCTCAGAGGCATTAAAAAGGTTGCAGAGACAGAATGGGTACAATTATTCTTATTGTACAGATGAGGAAACTGAGGCTCAGGGAGATAAGTAACAAGTTCAAGGTCAAAGTCAGTGTCAAAGGCAGGCCTAAATGCTCTGGCCCAGGCTCTCCCCCTCTGCCCTCAGTAGTATCCCTCTTTGGAATTCTGCACTAACACAGCAGGATTTCACAGAGGGCACAGGTAGCCCTCATCATCGATGGCCAAGAGGACAGGTGGCCTGAGATGGTGTAGGTCCTGCAGTAGCTTGTACCTTCCAGCCAAATCTGCCCGTGGCCTCACCCGTTCAGGTCTCACCTGCTCAGGTGCTGCAGGAAGTCCCCTGGAAAATGTTGGCTCAGGAACGCCCCTCCCCCTCTCCCACTGGGCTCAGCACCTGTGCCTGCCCAGGTGGATGGAGACAGGCGGGCTGGACTTGGAGACCCGCAGGACCTCACCCTCAGCTGGCTGGATCAGAGGGCCCTGGCGCTCTGCCTCAATTGCACCATCATTGCTTCCTTTGGGTTTAAGGTGGTATGTAGCCGGAACTTCCTCACGAAGCAGAAATTACCCTGAGGGGAGACAATTAAGAGTTCTTAATGGGTTGAAGAAAGAAAGGGAGGGGCTGGGTGTGTTTCTCCATTTTTAGTGAAAGGAAGTAATTTGTTTTGAAGGGATGGTAGTGGAAAGGGATGGAAGAAAGTTCCAGAGTGTGGAAGTTGGAGGGGGCGTTGACTGGCACTTATGAGAGGTTTGGGGGAGACTGCTGTTACGAAGCGCTCACGTGGATTAAGCATGTTCTTTTGCTAGGCTCTGTCCTCAGCCCAGACCTGCGCGACCTCATTGAACCCGCCAGGTGGGGACGCCTAGCGTTGAGCCCTCCACACGGCCCGCCCCGCGGACGCCAACTCGGCCTCCATTCAAGCGCTTCATCCAACAACCTCTGGAGCCCCTGGGGCGCAGGAGAACTGGAGGGACAGGGCTAGAAATGCTAGTGCAGCGGGGGAATAAACCGGAGAAACGAAGGCGAGGGAAGGAGCTGGAGACACAGAGGATTATCGTGAGCGCTGGAGGCTCGGTGCTGCCGCCTTGAGGCTGCGCGGGGGACCCAGACGGAGGGCCCGGAGGCTCCAGGGGACACCCGCCGCCCCCCGGGGAGTCTGCGGGCGCCCTCGACCACAGCCACGGGGGTGGGGACGCAGGCCTCGGCAGGCGGACCCCCGACCCCTCACCAGAGCCCCGGCCGGCCTCTCCCACCCTGGGTTTTCGGCGCTCCCAGCATCCCCAGCTCTCCCACCTCCGGGCGCTTGTTCCAGCTGTGCCCTCTGCCTGAAACACTTCCTCCAAGCATTAAGCTCCTCGTCCTCCCAGGCCTCCCCAGGCAGCCTCCCTGGCCGTGAACCCCGCCCCTGGCCAGAATTTCTGCTCCTGCCTCCAGTTTCCCCGGAGCCCCACAGCCCTCGGGTACAGCGTCCTCTCCTCCCCACCGAGGGGTCCGCAGGGCTCCGATGGACAGACGCCGAATGAACTGGAATATCTGGAGCAGCGGAGACGCGGGGCGTGGTGGATAAGCGCCCGCGGACTCGGACACCCGCCTCCCAGGGCCGGCTACGTGGCTGAAGGGACAGCAGAACCTGGCGCGGGCGCAGGGAGCCTTTTCCTGGCCCGAGGGCGCCCCCTGGGGGCCGGAGCCTCCCAGCAGGTACGTTCCCTGGCTCGGCGCGCCCCCGCGTCTGATCCTCGACCCCCGGCGCCTCTGAGAGCCTCCCCCCACCTCTCCCCAGGGTCCTCGTGGTCTGGGAGGACCGACTGTATCGATAGGTCTGTGGGTCAGAGGGTGCGCCTCCTCGATGAATACCCGCGCGACGAGAAGGAGCGGGCGGGAGGGCAGATCCGAATCAGCACCGACCCGGCCTTTCGCCCCGGACTCCCCCTCCTCTGGGTGACACGCTCACACTGCGCACACACGCACGCGCCGGGTGCACACATTTGACGCACGGCCTACCCCACACATCCGCTCACTTGTGCACACACTGACACACACAACACTCGCGCGCACACACGTAGACACACCGCCCTTTCTGTAAGTGTGGTCCACCCTTCTGCTCACCTCACCTCGCGGGTGTCATCACCAGGTGGTGCTCCCCAGGCCTTGCCGCCCCCCCCCCATCCCTCTTGCTGCTCAGGTTAGTTGCAGGGCTGGGGCGGTATCCCCCAGCTTCCCAGAATCCCCGGGTGGTGCCCACCTTCCAGACCAGGCCCTTCAACTCCCCACTCACTCATGACCCACTCATGTGCCGGACCCCCCCACCCCACCCCGGAACAGAGTACGGGATAAGCTAGGCCTCTTGTGAGAGTGGTGTTGACAATGACTCGCGTGACTGCACCTTAACCCAGAGTGAGGGGCTGTGATGGTGGAATCTTAGGTCATGGGACAGGCGGGCGGAGGGCTCTCAGCAGCCTCCCCAGCCTCCTTATTGACTATTCATCATTCCCCCTCCTCAATCTGAAGTGCCACCTTTATACTTAGGTCTGTTTCTGGACTCCAAAGGGTTCCATTGATGTCTACCCATTGCACAGAACCAATTATTCTCGTATAAGGATAGCAATAGGACTTTCCGTGGAGTGGGGGCCTCCTCTCACCGCCTGCTTCCGCTTCTGTTTCCCTGTGTAGGGCAGGAAAACTTCCTGCTACCCTCTTAGGTTCTGTGGCTGAGAATTAACTGACATAAGACAGATTACCAGGAGAAAAGCACATAAAGTTATTTAGTATCTTCAGGTGTACAACATGGGAGTCTCCAGAAGAAAAATGAAGACCCAAAGAAGCCATTGGGCCCCAAAGCTTATATACCTTTTTACATAAAGAAGACACTTTGTGGGGATGTGACAGGATGAAGGGGCTGGGGCCCGGGCAGTAAGCTGTAGGACTGTTACAAGGAAATACGTGGGGAAAACTAATAGAAAATCAGGGGTATTTAATTAATTTATTATCTATTTAGCTGCACCAGGTCTTTGTTACCACCTGTGGGATCTAGTTCCCTGACCAGGGATTGAACCCCGGGCCCCCTGCATTGGGAGCGAGGAGTCTTAACCGCTGGACCACCAGGGGAGTCCCAATTGGGGTAATTTTAGCAGTTTGTACAGATCCCCTTCAGCATCACCCCCCAGTCTCTGGTGATAAGAATGTTCTCTTCCTGGTGCAGGGAGGGCACCTTTCTCTTGGGAAATGTATGACCTGCTTTTGGGTAGAAAGGGGAGGGCAGAGAGTCCCTCCTGCATCTTCTGTTTCTCAAGTACCTTCAGCTCAAAGTAATCAGTATTCCAAAGCAGCATATTCTGAGGTGGGATGTTCTGAACCCTTTTACCTGGAAGGGATTTTTTCCCAACACTTAGATCTCTGATGGTTATGTCACCATCAGAGCATTAGATTTGTTAAAATTGATGACCTAATGTTGATACACTATTATTTACAAAAGTCCACCATTTACATTAGAGTCCATGCTTGGTGTTGCGCAGTGCTATGAGCTTTGACAAATGTATAATGTCACAGATCCACCATTACAGTATCACACAGAATAATTTCACTGCTCTGAAAAGCCACTGTGCTCCACCTATCCATCCTTCTCCCCACTCCCCCAGAACCCCAGGTGTTGATCTCTTTACTGTCTCTATAGTTTTACCTTTTCCAGAATGTCATATAGTTGGAATCATATAGTATATAGCCTTTCCAGACTGGCCTCTTTAACTAATCAATAGCATTTAAAGCTACTCCGTGTCTTTTTATGGCTTGATAGCTCATTTCTTTTTAGCACTGAATAATATTCCGTTGTATGGGTGTATACTCCACTATCCATTCACCTGGGAAAGGACATCACCGTCACTTTCAGGTTTGAGCAATTATGAATAAAACTGCTATAAACACCCCCGTGCAGGTTTTTGTGTGGACGTAAGTTTTCAAGTCAGTTGGGTAAATACCTAGGAGTGTGATTGCTGGATCATATGGTAAGGCCGTGTTTAGCTTTGTGAGAAACCATCAAACTGTCTTCCAAAGTGGCTGTTTTGCATTTCCCCCAGCAGCAAATGTTCCACCTCCACGTCGGTACGTGGCGTTTTGTTTGTTTGTTTTTCAGTGTTTTGGGTTTTAGCCGTTTGGATTTTAGCAGGTCTGTAGTGGTATCTCACTGTTGTTTTAATTTACAATTGCTTAATATATATGATATTGGCCATCTTTTCCTGTGCTTATGAGCCATCTGTGTACCTTCTTTGGTGAGGTGTCTGTTTGCATCTTTTGCCTGTTTTAAACTGGGTTTTCTTATTGCTGAGTTAGAAGAGTTCTTTGTGTGTTTTGGATACAAGTTCTTTATCAGACATGTGTTTTTCAAGTATTTTCTCACAGTCTGTGACTTGTCTTTTCATTCTCTTGAGTTCTACTTTAAAAAGCCCATTGTTGGGCTTCCTTGGTGGCGCAGTGGCTGAGAGTCCGCCTGCCGATGCAGGGGACTCGGGTTCGTGCCCTGGTCGGGAAGATCCCACATGCCGCGGAGCGGCTGGGCCCGTGAGCCATGGCCCTAAAACCCTAATCCCCACTCCTGCAAGTGTTGTAATGAAGATCAAATGGTGTGGTCTTTATAAAGCCCTTGGAACAGGGCCTGGAATATAATATATGTTCAATTACCTTAGATAATTATAATAACAAGCATTATCTCTTTTAATAGCTAATGGAGTCAGTCCTTCGTCATTACTCTTCCTTTTCAGAATTTTCCTACAGCTATTCTCACACATTTACTCTTCTAGATGAATCATTTGATTAATTTTTAAATATCCTGTTTGAATTTTATTAAATGAATAAGTAATTTAGAAAAAATAGACATTTTAATGATGTTGGGTTTCTCATACAAGAATAAAGCCTGTCTTTTTTTTTTTAAATAAATTTATTTATTTAGGCTGCGGTGGGTCTTCATTGCTGCACGCGGGCTTTCTCTAGTTGCGGCGAGCGAGGGCTACTTTTCATTGTGGTGCGTGGGCTTCTCATTGCAGTGGCTTCTCTTGTTGCAGAGCACAGGCTCTAGGCGTGCGGGCTTCAGTAGTTGTGGCTCACGGGCTCTAGGCACATGGGCTCAGTAGTTGTGGCACATGGGCTTAGTTGCTCTGCAGCATGTGGGGTTTTGCCAGACCAGGGCTCGAAACCCATGTCCCCTTCACTGGCAGGCGAATTCTTAACCACTGCGCCACCAGGGAAGTCCCTAAAGCCTGTCTTTTAATTTAAGTCTTTATACCCCTTTCTTCACATAGAACTTACACGATCCTTGCTAAAGGATTTTTTCTTAAACGCCATGATGAATGAGGTCTTTTCTTCAGAGACATTCTAATCAATTACTATATATTTATAAGTAGACAGTTGATTTTTTTTCCATTTTTTAAAGTTCTTTTTGACAACTGATTTTTTTAATAGACTATTTTTTGGGAGCAGTTTTAGGTTCACAGCAAAACTGAGTGGAAAGGTACAGAGATTTCCCATATACCCCCTGTGCCACGCGTGCACAGCCTCTCCCATATCAGTGTTCCCCGCCAGAGTGGTGCGTTTATTACAATCGATGAAGTACACTGACGCAGCATTGTCACCCGAAGCCCATTAGGGTTCATCCTAGGTGTGCATCGCATGCGTTTGGACAGATGTGTAATGACGTGCGTCCACCGTTGTGATCTCATACAGAGTAGTTTCGCTTGATTTTTAAGTATTAATTTTTTCTAATCTCCTTAAAGTTTCTAATAGTTTTTCTAATTGATTCTCTTAGCTTTTCCAGGTAATAATCTAAACACAGTGAAATTTTGCATCTGCATTTCCAACACTTAATCTGTTTTATTTGTGTGTCCTAATTGCCTGGGTTAGCTCCCCCAGAACAGCATTAAATGGTAGTGGTGACAGGAAGTCCTTGCCTTATTCCAGAAGTTAATGGAAATGCATCTACTGCTTCACCAGTGAATATAATACTGGTTTTTAGTGTCATATATTTACATATTTTTATCATGTTAAGGCACAAAATCTGTTCCTATATCAATAAAGTCATTTTCTAAAATTAAGAATGGATGTTGGACTTTATCAAATACCACCTTAGCATCTACTGAGATGCTTATTTGGTGTTTCTCCCATAATTAATATATTTGGTGAAAGATAGGATTCTCTACAATTCAGCAAACGAGGCTCACAGAGATCAGGTCACCTGCCCAGGGTCACACAAGGGGCAGGTGGCAGAGCTAGGGTCTCTTTCTTTGAGCCCAATGCTGCCTGCTCTGAATGCCTGTGACCTTGCAGCTCCTGGGACACCCGTACCCCGGTCCCCTGCCAGGCCCTACCCACCCCTTGCTGGCACAGTCCACAGCTTCCACGGCGCCCACGGCCCTGCTCTCCTGCAGGAGAAGCTGGCCCAGCTCAGCAGCCACCCGTGTGTCACCTGTGAACACAGCTTAACACAGGAGACTAGCCTTGGTGAGTGGAGAGGTATCGAGCAGGCCCCGGGTCACAAGTAGGAGGGTAAGAGAAAAAGACGTTTCCCTCCTTTCCACCGGGTTTGATAAAGAGGGAGGAGAAGGCCGCTGCCCTCCAGGCAGAGGCAGGATCTAAAGGGGGCAGAGAGAGCAGGTTCCGGTGGGCATGTGGGCTCAGACAAAGAACCTCAGGCTTTATATCAAGTCTACCCTGGTCATCCCAGTTCTCTGCCCCGGCTTTGCTGTGTGATCTGGACAGGGCCCCAGCCTCTGTGTGCTAACTGAGGCACAGAGACCCATGAGGAGGCCCCTTGGGGGTCTGGGCTGGGACGTGAGGTAGGCGGCATGGGAGGAGCTGGCCCACTTTGCTTTCTGCTCTGGGTGCCACCGCCAGGCGCTGCCTGCCCACCTCCACCTGGAACAGCTGAGCCTGGAGGTGTCTCAGAGCCCCAGCAGGATGAGCATTTATTATGGTGACTCTGCCCTAGGAATATATATATTTTTAAAATATATATATTTTGCATGCATTGTCGCATTTGATTTAAATTAACTTATTGCAATTAAATCCTCAGAATAGTCCCACCTGGAAGATGACGAGGTCTTCTCAGTGTTGAGTGTTTTACATACCATGTCATTTACCCCATTTTACAGAGGAGGAGATTGAGGCGCAGGGAGGGAAAGCAACTTACCCAGGGTTGTTCGGGGGGGGGGAGGTGGCAGGGATGTTAGTGTTCCAGCCTTCTGTAGACTTTCTGAGACCTGCAAGGTCACCGCGGGGCTCCGTCATCCTGTCACCACTTGGCCACACCAGTGAAAACAAACGGTGTGAGGGGCAGGAAGGGACTGCCAATTAGCTGAGGGCCTCCTGGGATTGAACCCCTCTTTACAAATGACAAAACTGAGAATTCCAGTGGCCTACCTGAGGCCCCAGAGCAGGTAAGAGGTGGAGGCCAGATTCATATGGGGTTGCCTGGTGCTGCTCTGCGTGGGAAGTTTCCTGTCTCTTCAGGGTTTTCAGTCATTCTCATATTGTCCACCTCGGGGCGCTGGATAACAAGGCTGCGGCGGGAGCTCTGCGGAGAGATCTGCGCGCCGACTGGCCTAGGACGCCTCCCCTCAGCGCCGCACTGTTCCCTCCTGCAGCCGCTCACCTGCTCCTCCCCAGCACCTGCCCAGGGGCCCGGGCAGACCACCAGGTGGCATCTTTTGCTCACCCTCCAGAGCCCTGAGTGTGAGAGGCCGGGCCTGTGCTGACCAAGATCACACAGCCGGCCTAGATCAGGACAAGGGCGGTCTGGCCCTACACCTCTGGCCTCTCAGCTGGCCAGCCAGGCCCTGGGCCCTGCCCCCTCACCTCTTCCATCACCAGAACTCCTCCTTTTCCTTCTCCATCTTCGCCCTAAAGCCGAGGGCCCAGACAGGTGGCTGTGACCTCACGGGGCTGCTCACAGGCTCACGGGAGAAGCCTGGCCTTCCCTCCCTTGATACCCACCCCCATCTACCTCTCCGTCACCACCTGTTTCCGGGCCTGAGCCCATATGCCTGCAGCTCCTGAAGGCGGGCCCACAGGGGCCTCCATGCAATGTGCTGAGTGCACCAAGAGCACAGGATCCCCTTGTGGGTAGAGAGGTGTGTCCAGGCAGGACAGAGGCTCTGCGGGACAGGACCTCAGGGGCGCTGCCATGGGGTCCTCTGCCCCTGGCCTTCCCAGCAGGAATGGACTGTGGGACTTGACTTTCTGTTAACCGGACCCTAAGAAACTGACCAAGAACCCAGAGCGGCCAGGTCCTAGTTTACACAGAAGGGCACACCTGTGGGGTGACCTGCCCAACTCCCCTGAGTGTGGGCACGTCCCGCTGGAGCCAGGGGGTCCTTAGGTCATTTAGTGCTACATGGATGTGGCATTAACTAACGTGGACTTCCATGGAGAGAAACCTCCTACCTTTCCAAGTCTCTTTCCAGCCTTCTGTCTGGGTAGAAGAGAAAGCTTGGTTCAGTGTGAGGACACCTGCCCACCTCTGTGACTCGGGCTGAGCACACTTTATATCCAGAGGAGAGCAGGCCCTGCTCAGGCCTCTGGCCAACCACAGCAGGCAGTTAAAATGTAGTCACAGTATTTCCACTGGGCTTATCTTTATGGTTACTTTCTATTTCTGGCAAGTGATACTTGTTCTCTGCTTGTGATGACATAGTTTCTTTCTTTTTTTTTTTTTTTTTGGCTATGTTGGGTCTTCATTGCTGCACACTGGCTTTCTCTAGTTGTGGCGAGCGGGGGCTACTCTTCGTTGCAGTGCGCGGGCTTCTTTCCCATTGCGGTGGCTTCTCTTGTTGCAGAGCATGGGCTCTAGGTGTGCGGGCTCAGAAGTTGTGGCTCGTGGACTCTAGAGCACAGGTTCAGTAGTTGTGGTGCAGGGGCTTAGTTGCTCCAGGGCATGTGGGATCCTCCCAGACCAGGGCTCGAACCTGTGTCCACTGCATTGGCAGGTGGATTCTTAACCATTGCGCCACCAGGGAAGTCCCTGACATAGTTTCTTTTTTAAGGAAAAAAGTGAATCCATTTAAAGACTTAACAAAAGAGGTGGGGCTCAGTGGAACAAACCTCTCGCAGGCCCTGGAATGGCTGGAGTTTGGGAAACAGAGCGTGTGCTCTTCTGAGCGTCCCAGGCACCTGGCAGGTGGTGTCATCCCTTCGTGCAGATGAGGGAACTGAGGCCCCAAGCAGGGAAGTGACCATGGCAGTGAAAGCCTCTTGACTGAGTGGGAATCTGCCTCCCCCCACTCCCATACCCACGCCTGGTGTCTCAGAGCCTGGACCCCTTCTCACAGGGCCGGGAGCCCACACCTTGGCTGGCAGCTGGGTTCAGGGGCTGGGATGGCAAAGCCCTGGAGTGTCAGGGGCCTGAGCAGCAGTTCTGTCTCCAAAGCACTCGCCACTGGCCCTCGTGTTCCTGTGAAGCGCCCCCTTGTGGAGGAGAGAGCACAGACCCACAGAAGGGGTGTATGTCACACAGAGGATGTGTGTGTCATCTCCACGCTGCAGATGGGGAAACAGACTCCAGCCTAGCCACGTGCACAAGTCACGCAGCCAGTGGATGGAGGGGCTGGGCCTCGAACCCGGGTCTGTTGGACACCAGACCTGTGTTCTTTCCTGTGCCCAACCAGCTGCACTGAGACTGAATCCTGGAGGCCGACTCCTCAGGACCCACCCCGGGGCTCTCTCTGGACTCAGCTCTTTTTGCCTGCTTGTTCCCATGATGCTCTTTATTGGGGCCAGAGCCAGAATCATGAAAGAGCCCTGCACCGCCAGTCCACCAATCAGCCATGGGCGGCTCCCGCGCTGCTGTGGGCCCCAGTCACGGCCTCTGGGAAATCTCTGCCCGTATCCCACACAGGGCTGCAGTGCGGGACCAGGGAGGTGGCAGGCAAGCTGAAACTGAAACCCGGCCCTCACTGTGCTTCCCTCCTCTCCCTGACACTGGGTCTCTCTCATCCATCTCCCCACACAGGGTACTGTCATATAGTCAAGCTGTCTCGTCCTCCCCAGCTGGGACATGGATGGTCAGTTAGTGAAGAAGCCCATGGACTTAGAGGCACACTTGTGCCTTAATGTTTATTTATTTATCTATCTATCTATTTATTTTGGCCGCGCCGGGTCTCAGTTGCAGCACGCAGGATCTTTAGTTGTGGCATGCAGGATCTTTTAGTTGTAGGCATGTGGACTTCTTTGTTGAAGCATGTGGACTGAGTTGTGGCACGCGGACTTCTTAGTTGCGGCATGCAGACTCTTAGTGCAGCACACATGTGGGATCTAGTTCCCCGACCAGGGATCGAACCCAGGCCCCCTGCATTGGGAACGCAGAGTCCTACCCACTGGATCACCAGGGAAGTCCCGGCAGACATGTGCCTTAAACAGTTTGCTTTAACTGGTGTTAAGTGGACATCCCCTTGGAATCTGTCGATGAGGACCCCAGACCTTTCTAGAGGCTGGGGCTGCTGCCTGGAGACAGGATCATGCTTTTGGCCTAACCCACCCCCATCAGGCAGCATCTGGGACTTCTAGGCTTGGCTCCCAGGTAGAGGTCAAACCTTCAGAGGCTTGAGAAGCCATCCAAGTACAGAACCTGTCTAGATTTTGATGATTTCTTCTCAATGTTAAACAGTCATTTCACTCACCTAATTTGCAGATTTCTTTTTTTGTTGTTTTTCTGGCTGCGCTGCGCAGCACATGGGATTTTAGTTCCCCGGCCAGGGATGGAGCCTGTGCACCCTGCAGTGGCAGTGCAGAGCCCTAACCACTGGACCGCCGGGGAAGTTCCCCGTTCCGCAGAATACTGTTAAGCGACTTACCTATATCAAACTTTTCCGTGGGATTCAAGTTTATTTTCACAGAAACCTCCACAATTTTTCTGTTTGCCCTCAAGTTTCAGCAGCTTACATAACATTGAATTACTTCAGGGGTTACAATAGCAAAGACTCAACAGGCACAAACCAGTTTGGGGACAAATGTCCTGGATCTCATTCAGGTGCGGGTGGCCTGGGGAGGAGCCCAGTAGGGCTCCTATGGGCATGGAGGGATGGGGTGCCAGAGAAGGGAGCAAGTTCTGCCTCTGTTTTGTGTCAGCTGTTCAAGAACAGATGCCCCAGTGGTCCCCAACTCCTACAGTTCTATAGGGACAAAGCATGCCCTCCAGCCCGCTCCCTGCTTCACGGAGTTAGGGCCCCTCATCCTCGTGGCTGCCACATTCTCATCACACACCTGGTCGCCAAAACCTCTGGGAATTGATGAGGTGGCCCCCTACCAAGGCCCACTGTGCCCCATTCATTTCTTTAAAATCAAGGTCGGGACTGGAAGAAGCCAGAGAGGCTATCTCCTCAGGCCCAAATGGAAGGGGCACCAAAAAGCAGTAATCAAGACAACCCAATTAACAGTGGGTATAGGGTCTGAATGGACATTTCTCTGAAGAAGATACACAAATGCCCAAACAAGCGAAAAGATGCTCTTGACACCATTAGCTATTAGGGAAATACAAGTCAATACCATTTCTCACCCACTAGCATGGCTATAAGCAAAAAGACAGACAATGACAAGCACTGGTTTGAACGTGGAGAAGCTGAAAGCTCATGCACTGCTGGTGGTTCTGTAAAATAATGCAGCCACTTTGGAAAACTGGTGGTTCCTCAGCCAGGTAAACATAGAGTAGCATGACCTCCACTTCTAGGTCTATCACCAGGAGAAATGAAGACATATGCCCACACAAAAATTTGTACACAAGTGCTGTTCATAGCAGCATTATTCATAATAGCCAAAAAGTGGAAAGAGCCTAAACATCCATAACTACATGAATGGATAAGTATAGATCCACACACTGGATCATTATGCAGCCTGACCTTGGTTTCCAATGCTGTTCTCCAGTAAAAGGAACCCAGTCTCCTTGGAGAAATGCCTGGTTCTAGAACTAGGGCAGGGATTATACAAAATGAGCCTGGAGCACCTTGCAGTGCCAGAAACTAAGGAAGGGCTCAAACACACACACATACACACATACACTACCTTAAGGGGACACAGGCCAACTGAAAGAGCTCCCAATAGGCAAAGGTTGAACAATCTGAAAGAAGAGAGGAAGGAAGGAAGGAAGGAAGGAAAGAAGGGAGGGAGGGAGGGAGGGGAGTTTCAGAGGAGGAGGGAGGGGAGTTTCAGAGCAGGAGTTTCAGAGGAGGGACTGGGTGGGGCTGGTCCTTGGTCACCGGTCCTCACAGGTTTCTGCTGGTCACCCATCTTCACAAATCAGCATAGGATGGCTGAAACTGAGCAGCTCCCTGCTTCCTCTTCATCCCTGTGGGGTTCAAGAGGCTTCTCTGGGGAGACTGCCTGGGTCCCAGTGGCCCAGATACACCAGGAAGGCCCCTGCTCTCTGGCAGTGTAGCCCACCCAGGAAGCAGGTGCAGTTAGAACCATCTTGTCCTGTTGTGGAAGAACCCAGCAGAGGTGGGAGTGGAAACCCAGCTTGACACACAGTGTGGTCACTAACCAAGCCCTGGATCCCAGCATGGGGCAGAGGTGGGGGCATCTTCCTCTAACTCACACAAGCCATCCTATTAGCCAGCAGTAGCGCTGGGGGCAGATGCCTTGGCTCCAGGATCTACACTCTCCCTTAGCTGCTCCCCACTTGCTCCAGCCCTGGGTCCACCCCTCCAGTCAGGGCTGGGAGACTTTCCTCCTCCGTGTGTCCTCAAGGAGCTCTGTCCATGCTGGGAGTCCTCCCCCTGCCCCAGGCAGGCTGCTGGCTTTCTGCTCTGCCTCACCCTTCCCCTGGGGCAGTGAGCACAGGGAAAGGGAAGGAGGAAAATACAGGGGAAAACAAGAGAAAGCAGAGCCCAGATCAACACCTCTGATCCGATCTCTCCACACAGGAAAAGCCCCTGGCCGCTGCCACACACACAGGGCAGTTCGTGTGGGGCTGGCTCCCTTCCTCCTTGGACAAAATCACACAGTGTTTTGAGGTTCTCAGAGCACCTTCCAATCCTCCCCTTGCCCAAGTCAAGTCAGGGATGGAGCCTTTTCTAGCTCTAGGATCCAGTGGTGACTCCCATTGGGTGCCACCCAGCTCACAGCTCACTTTAACCACCAGCACCACCCCACCGTGGTCACAGGCCTGCTTGCCCTTTATCCTGGGAACCCTCCCTGCACCCACCTTGCACCACCCCTTCCATCCCAAGGGGAGTTACCAACTCCCCACTTGACTCCACCTCCCTCACCAGAGTGATTGGCTAAGGGGTAGGCACCTGACCCAAACTGGGCCAATTGGAGAGTGCCAGCCCTTTGGCATCACTCATTGGTCCAAAGATGGGCACGTGGCAAAACAGACCAATCAAGATCCTCCTCTAGGATTTCTCTACTCAGACCCAGCTGTGGGGCAGGAGGTCCACCCCCTGGGAAGACACCTACTGTTGGCAAAAAGAGGCAAAGAAGTGGGGCAGGTAGACCTGGCTGGGGCCTTCAGTAAACTCCTTCCTGCGCAGGTGGTTTGAATCGGGTTTCCGTCCCAGGCAGTTGCGATCACGTTAAGAACATGGACCCTGGAGCAAGCCAGCCTTGGCTTTGAGTCCATTCCAGCACTCACTAGTGTGTCGCCTTTGGCATGTTACTGAATAGCTCGGTGCTTCAGTTTCCTCAGTATATTGGGGGATTGAATGAGTTACTACAGGAAGCCCTCAATAACACCAGCTCTTCAACCAGGAGCGCTCTGGGTCCTACGCCTTCTCGGGCCCTTGACCCCTCCCATGTGGTACCCATAGTCGTTCCGTCTGTCCATCAGAATACCTGGGTATGGTTTGCTTCCTTCTTGCTGAAGCCTGCACACTGACTCTCCTTAATGATCAGGCTGCAGTGGGCAGCCCTTCTTTCACTGGCCTGCTCGGGCTCTTGTTTTCACATGGGTAGTGGCAAGATGGCAGGCAGCCCAGTCCTAGGGATGGCTTAGAGACCAATGCCAGTGATGGACACCATGAGAGAGACTCAGAATTGCCCCTTCCCTTGGTGGTTAACTTTGTTTTGGGGTCCAGCTTACCTCACATGGCACCCGAGGAAGTGCCTGGACAGTGCTGGGAGGTGCTCAGGAAGTGCAGGTACTGTCATACGAGGTGCCCAGCTCCCTGCTCCCAAGGATAGCTGCCCTCCCAGGGGGCTGCTCAGCCCCTCACACAAACAGCTATCAGCCAGGCTTGCCCCATCACCATCAGGAACTTCCATCCAGACCTGCCCAGATCTGCACAGATCTGTCTGAGCCCTAGCTTGAGCTCAAGTTGGGGATATCCTTTCCTTTTCTTCTTTCTTTTTTTAAATTTATTTATTTATTTATATTTTTGGCTACATTGGGTCTTCATTGCTGCGCAGACTTTCTCTAGTTGCAGCGAGCAGGGGCTACTCTTCGTTGTGGTGCGCGGGCTTCTTGTTGCCGTGGCTTCTCTTGTTGTCGAGCATGGGCTCTAGTGGTGCGGGCTCAGTAGTTGTGACTCATGGGCTCTAGAGTGCAGGCTCAGTATTTGTGGCGCACGGCATTAGTTGCTCCGCGACATGTGGGATCTTCCTGGACCAGGGCTCGAACCTGTGTCCCCTGCATTGGCAGGCGGATTCTTAACCACTGTGCCACCAGGGAAGCCCTGGGGATATCCTTTCTACCCCCAACAACCTTTCTAACCAAGGAACAAAGAAAGACCAGGTTTGTAGTGGGTTGTAGTGGGTTCCACATGGAACCTCAGACTGTGACCTTATTGGGAAAAAGGTCTTCACAGATGCAATTATATAAAGATTTCAAGAATAAATCATCCTGGATTTAGGGGGCCCTAAATCCAGTGACTGGTGTCCTTAAAAGAAGAGGAGAGGGACTTCCCTTGTGGTCCAGTGGTTAAGAATCCACCTTCCAATGCAGGGGATATGGGCTCCATCCCTGATCAGGGAACTAAGATCCCACATGCCATGGGGCAGCTAAGCACGCACCCCGCAACTACTGAGCCCACACACTCTGGAGCCCACGTGCCACAACTAGAGAGCCTGTGCGCCACAGCTAGAGAGAGAAGCCCACACGCTGCAACTAGAGAAGCCCATACACCCCAACGAAGATCCCAAGTGCCACAACTAAGACCCGACACAGCTAAATAAATAAATAAATAAAAAGAAGAAGAGGAGAGGACACAGACACAGAGAGAAGAAGGCCACATGAAAACAGAGGCAGAGGGCTTCCCTGGTGGTGCAGTGGTTGAGAGTCCGCCTGCCGATGCAGGGGACACGGGTTCGTGCCCCGGTCCGGGAAGATCCCACATGCCGTGGAGCGGCTGGGCCCGTGAGCCACGGCCGCTGAGCCTGCGCGTCCGGAGCCTGTGCTCCGCAACGGGAGAGGCCACAGCAGTGAGAGGCCTGCGTACTGCAAAAAAAAAAACAGAGGCAGAGATTGGAGTTATGCTGCCACAAGCCAAGGAGCACCAAGATTGCTGGCAACCACCAGAAGCTAGGAGAGAGGCACAGAAAGGTTTCTCCCTCAGGGCCTCCAGAGAGAACCAACCTTGATTTCAGACTTCTGAGCTCCTGAACTGTGAGAGAATAAATTTCTGTTTATTGAAGCCAGTAAGTTTGTTGTAATCTGTTATGACAGCCTCAGAAAACCCATACCCACTTACATAATGTACCCACTGGCAGTGTGGCTGTATTACTAGGAAGCTTTAAAACTTTGCTCACTCTTTGCCCAAGCAATTCCATGTCGAGCACTTATTTTTATGAAATAATTGGAACAATGCAGGGATATATGTGCAAGGTGTTCCCCACAGTGTTGTTCAATGCAGTGAAAAGTTAGGAAAGAACTAAATACCTATCAATGGAGCTTGGTCAAATAAATGATAGCATCCCATGTAACAGAACATCGGGCAACTGTCAAACACCATTATGTGTTTAAACATCAAAAGACGTTACGTAGTCATATGTGAAAAAAAGAAGTTTCAAAATAGTATATCTGCACAAGACATATTAATCATAAAGAAAATATGGGTAAAGTGGACTTTGTTAAGATTAAAAAAACCTCTGTTCACCAAAATATAACATGAGGAAGGTGATTTCAAATGCTGGTCCCACTAACTGGCTGTGAGAACTTGGGTAAACGTTTCAACCCTCTCTGCCTCAGTTTCTCGTCTGTAAAATGGGGAGGCTTTCTTCATAAGGTTTGCTCCAGTCAACTATTATCATGTAACCAACCGCTCCAAAACTTAGTGGTGTAAAACAAAACAATAGTCTTTAAATTTGCCTACGGATGTGAAATTTGAGCAGGGCTTGTGGGGGGTGGGTCATCTCTCCACAGGGTGTCAGCTGGGGTGCTTAACTGGGGGCTGGAGGACCTACTTCCAAGAGGGTGTACTCACATGACCAGCAAATTGGTGTCGGCTGTTGGCTGGGGAGCTCAGCCAAGCTGAGGGTCAGAGACCTCGGCTCCTCTGCACGTGGGCCTCTCTATGGGCTGCTTGGGCTTCCTCATAGCATGGTGGCTGGGTTTCAAGAGCCAGCATCCCAAAAGACAGGAAGTGGAAGCCACCCATTTCTTACGGTCTGGCTCCCACCAAAATGGCAGTGTCACAGAGCTTCTATTGGTCAAGAAGTTACAGAACCCAGATTCAAGGGGAGGGGACACAGACCCCCATCTCCCAATGGATGGGATATCAAAGAATTTACAGATATGTTTTAAAACTGCTTTAGGGTTGCTGTGAGGATTAAGTCAAATCATATAATCACAGTCTCAAAGGACCATCCCATGGATGACTTATTAAATAGAGACCTTTACAGGGAGAAGCCTGGCAGACATGGCTTGGCCAAGTGGTCAAAGCTAGCCTCATGGTAATGGAACACACTGACATCATTGCTGCTTCTTAAAGAAGCCAAGTGGGCTTCCCTGGTGGTGCAGTGGTTAAGAATCCGCCTGCCAGTGCGGGGGACACGGGTTCGAGCCCTGGTCCGGGATGATCCCACATGCCACGGAGCAACTAAGCCCGAGCACCACAACTACTGAGCCCGCGCTCTAGAGCCCGCGAGCCACAACTACTGAAGCCCACGTGCCTAGAGCCTGTGCTCCGCAACAAGAGAAGCCACTGCAGTGAGAAGCCCACGCACCGCGACGAAGAGTAGCCCATGCTCGCCGCAACTAGAGAAAGCCCATGCGCAGCAGCGAAGACTCAATGCAGCCAAAAAAATAATAATTAATTAATTAAAAAAAAAAAAAGAAGCCAAGCATACTCCTGCTTCAGAGTCTTTGCACTTGCTGCTCTTACTTCCTGGAACCCTCTTTCCCCAGTTATCCACAGGGCTTGCTCACTGACTTTCTTCAGGTCTCTGCTAGCATCACCTCAGGAAAGCCTCCCTGGCCCTTACATAAAACAGCAACTCCCACTACTACCAGTACCCTCTGACCCTGCTCTGTCTTTCCTTTTCTCAGTGAAGTTACATGTCTTTTTAAAAAATCGTTTCTTGTTTATTCTCCACACCCCATCCCCACTAGAATGTCAGCTTTTCAAAGGCTTTTTTTTTTTTTTTTTTTGCTATACGCGGGCCTCTCACTGCTGTGGCCTCTCCTGTTGCGGAGCGCAGGCTCAGCGATCATGGCTCACGGGCCCAGCCGCTCCGCGGCATGTGGGATCTTCCCGGACCGGGACACGAACCCGTGTCCCCTGCATCGGCAGGTGGACTCTCAACCACTGCGCCACCAGGGGAGCCCTCAGAGGCATTTTTGTCTGTCTTTCTCACTGCTATACCCCCAGCATCTCGAATAGTGCCTGGAACAAAGTAGGGGCTCAGTAAAGATATGAGGAATGAATGAATGAATCGGGTGGTAGCAACTCAAATGTCACCTTGATGAGGTCTCCGTTGACTTCACTCACAAGTGAATGGCCTGGACCCACTGTTTTCAGCTTGGTGCTTCTGCGTGTCTCTGGGGACTGAGCCGCATTCATTTGTGATTCCCCGGCCTAGCCCTCAGCATACCACAGACACTCAGGTAATGGTGCTGCTAGGTCTAATATCCACCTCTCCACACATCCAGCTTTGTAAAGCAGTTTTACACCTGGCATCTCGATTCATCCTCACCACAGCCTTCTGAGATGGGTGTGTCACATCTTCTGAGATAGATGTGACCTGGAGAGGAATGATGGCTGGCCCAAGGTCAGACAGCTGGTTGGGGGCAGAGCCACACCTAGAACCCATCTCCTGCTTCCCAGGGAGCAAAGAATGTGAAAATTACACTCTATGGGGGCACCTTGGGAAGGTCGTAGAATCAGCTCCACCAGAGGCTGCAAACCCAGCACCTGCAGGGCCTGCCTTTGGGAGCTGGTACAGCAAGAGTCTCAGATTTGTCACAAGAAGCCAGAAATACTCACTTGGCAACTGATTCAAATGAAGCCAAAACCCAGAACAGACTCTTCCGAGGGCTGGATGCTGACCTTTGGCCAACAGTTTGCAACCTTTGCTCTATTGGATTCTACTAGGTTCTAGATGATCCTCCATTTTACAGCCAAGAAAACTGAGACCCAGAAAGGGGAGTAATTTGCCCAAGGTCACACAGCAAGAGCCAAGATTTGAAAATCTCTGGTCTGGAGAAGGCAAGATATGGGGGCAGTAACACAGAACCCTCACCCCCGAGTCAGTCCCTGACATTCTCTGTAAGGTGGCTCAAGCCAACAAGGAAAAGGAAAACAGATGCCTAATTCTGGGGGCAAGTGGCCGTGGGGAGAGCTGAGTTTCAGAAGCAAGGAGAACTGGGTTCAAACTCCAGCCGCAACCCTCACCAGCTGTGTGACCTTGGGCCAGGCCCTTCCCTTTCTGAGCCACGGCCTCTCCACTATGAGATGGAGACAGGATGCCCTGGGTAAGCGATGACTCACTCTCAGGCTCGGCTGGTCCAGGGGTGCAGGCCAGACTCCACTGGCTCCATGGGTTTTGGATCCTGAAGGCTGGGACTGTGCTGTGAATACTTCTGGAGAACTCTGATGTGGTTGCCACAGCGCACGCGCGGCACCCATTCCTGTTTCATCAACCTCCCAGCTCTGCTGGCACAGAGATTGCACCAGAGCAGACTGTGGCTTCCAGAAAGGCCTCTGCAGGACAGGCTTGGTGACAGTGGAGCCGACCTCCGGTCCCAGCACCCCCTCCCTGCTGAAGCCCATTCACAGCCTGAGCAGGTGCCTGATTCTACCAGTAATGCCTCAGTCACCGGCTAAAAAGCTATTCCAGTGCCTGCTGCTGCTGCTGCTTTTTTTTTTTTTAAACAAGCGCTCTCTTCAAATTGTAAATGCCCGAGGGGGTTAATACCTTAGCTTGCAATAAATTATTTCACTGGCCTCTCCTGACACTCAGCTATGAGAGGGGGTGGGCAGGTGGCCTGGCTGGTTGGGCCTCTCACCTCCGTCCACCTCCAGGAGTGGGGAGACCCAGCCCGCCCCTCCCAGGGCCCAGAGGTCCAGCCAGCTCCTCCTATGGCAGAAATGCCTCCTAGGAGGTTACTCCACCGCCCATCACACTGCCCTACCTCTGAGTCCCTCCTTCCCTGACTCAGGGCCACTCTCTCCTCCTCGGCCCCAGCCCCTGCTGAACTCTAGACACTGGACTCCATTGCTCCTCAGGCTTTCCCTGCCCCCTCCCACGCCAGGCCAGAAGCCTCCCGCCCGCTCACACCAGCTGGTGGGCCTCAGGCCCCATCAGTCCTGCCTCCTGAATGCTCTTTTCATCCCCTGACCCCTGGCCTGAGCCTCATGGCATGTCACCAGCCACTGCAGTCTCCCCCGACTGGTCCCTTTCTAGAACTGTCTGGCAAAGGGCCTCCAAACTTAAGTCCCTTCTTTCAAGGCTGTCAGCTACTCTCAGAAGGACAGCTCATCCCAGCATTCAAGGCCCCACTGACTTTACCTGCCTTATTTCCTATATCTGATAACACGTGCCATGCATTTTTTAATTCCCCACAGCAGGGAGAAAAAATTATTCATTGTTTCCCTGAAATTAAAATTGAACTGGGTGTTCTATATTTTACCTGGCAACCCTAATGTCAGTCCAAACACCCTGGACAACATCATGAGGGTTTTTTTAGCTTAATTTTTTTTTTTTTTTCAGCTGCGCCATGAGGCATGTGGGATCTTAGCTCCCGCACCAGGGATCGAACCTGCGCCCCCGCGTTGGAAGCACAGAGTCTTAACCACTGGACCTCCAGGGAAGTCCCCTTTTAATTTTTTAGTATAGCTACATTTAAGTGCAATATCTTGGACATACTTGTACCAAAAAACTGATTCATTGTTTATCTGAAATTCAAATCTAATTGGGCATCCTGAATTTTTATTTGCTAAATCTGGCAACCTAGGTCCTACATAGGTAATAGGGACCAGGGGGACTGGCAAGGGTCGGACAGCCCCAACCTGGACCCTGAAAACTCTGCCCCGCAGTCAGCCTGAAAGCCTCCTTTCCGAACCTCTGCCCTGGTACCTGGAAGGGGCGGGAGCCCAGAGACTCCTTGGGAGGAATTATTCCACTGCTGCCCACTTCTCTCCTCTCTCTGGGCCTAGTTTCCTTCTCTATAAAATGAAACTCATGGTTTCTCTGTCCTGTTTCCCAACCTCTCCCAAGGATCAAACACCTCAGTAGAGTAGGGGATTCTCAGCTGACCGGATGTTTGCCTTTGCAGAAGGCAAACAGGCTTGTGAGAGTTTCTGTTCTCTGGCTCACCAAAGGGCCTTGAGGAATAATTAAGACAAAGGTCCTTTTTGGCTTGTTTTTCCCCAAAGTACCTCGTAAACCAGTTAGTTAAACTACCTCAATGATAATTGATTCAGACATGATCATCAACTAAAAGCATTGCATGAAAGTTTGTTGGGAATTAGGACATTCACAGGGTATCAAAGTAAAAGTTACCTTTACAATAGGGAGACCAGGCAGGCGCCAACAGGCAGGTGACCCTTCACCTGCCCTTTGATCCAATCTGTCTCCAGGCTAAAGGAGACTAAAGACACCTGGCCAAGTAAAGGCCATGCCTGACCTGGGATTAGAGCCTGGACCGCAAAAATTAATGGCTAGAAAGGACATTATGGGACAACTGGGACAAGTGGAATGTGGACTGGGGATTAGATAACTGTGTTGTTTCAATGTTAAATTCCCTGAATTTGATACTTGCACAGTGGTATGCAGGAGAATGGCCTTGTTCTTGGGAGATGTGTGGTGAAGTGTGTAGAGGTGAAGGGCTACATATTTGCAACTAACTCTCCATGGTGCAGCCAAAGTAAACAGGTAGGTGGGGAGGAAGGGGGAAAGGGGTCAAAGGATAACAGCTGGTGAATCCGGTGGTTCATTGTACTATTCTTGCAACTTCTCTGTACATTGGACATTTTTCCACATAAAAAGTCTGAAGGGGGCTTCCCTGGTGGCGCAGTGGTTGAGAGTCCGCCTGCCAAAGCAGGGGGCACGGGTTCGTGCCCCGGTCCGGGAAGATCCCACATGCCGCGGAGCGGCTGGGCCCGTGAACCATGGCCGCTGAGCCTGCGCGTCCGGAGCCTGTGCTCCGCAACGGGAGAGGCCACAACAGTGAGAGGCCTGCGCACCGCAAAAAAAAAAAAAAAAAAGTCTGAAGGAACACCCACCCAGAATAAAATATCAGAAGTAGAAGGGGTCTTAAAGACCTTGTTCCCTGACCCTTTCCCAGAGAGGGGAAGGCCTTGGCCTGTGCTCACACAGTGAGTGGCAGCTGAACCCTCCCCACTTGGTCTGAGTTCCAAGAGCAGGAATGGGCCACCTAACCAATGTCACCTCTGGTTCTTCTCCCCGCTCTCCCTCACCCGCCAACACTCTGCCCCTGGGGCCACCCTACAGTCATACGGGAGGTGAGCAGCTCCCGGAGTCTGGGGAGAACTCCACCCTGCCCCTCCCAAAGAAATTGGACCACAACTGCTTCATGCGAGGCCAAGCCTGACAGGCGGGATACTTTCTAGGGAAGCTTCCAGATGTAACCAGGAGTGAAATCTCCTTTTGTGCTTTACACACTGGAGTGTTTCAGTGGGGTAAGGTGTAAACACAACAGCTTTTACTGTAGTGAGAGCAAAATGCTTCAATAATTTATATTGTTATAATGTTAATCTTATATACTGCAACAATTATGAAAAGGTTCAGACAGATAAATAAGAAATGGACAGTTAATATGATCTTAAGAGAGGCAACAACAGCAGTGATAACTTTAGGAGGAAAGCTATTTCCTTTTTGAGTTTACAAGTGCATGTAATAATTTAAATGACAAGACGAAAAAATAGATTCCATCCTAATTGTGATTTTTTAGGACTGTTTGTTGGACTAGCATTTATAGCCTTAGTCTAAATAGTATTTAAGTTTTGTTTATTTAAGGCCATTTAGGTGATGATTAAAAGGAGAAAGGTGGGCTTCCCTGGTGGCGCAGCGGTTGAGAGTCCGCCTGCCGATGCAGGGGACACGGGTTCGTGCCCCGGTCCGGGAGGATCCCGCGTGCCGCGGAGCGGCTGGGCCCGTGGGCCATGGCCGCTGGGCCTGCGCGTCCGGAGCCTGTGCTCCACAACGGGAGAGGCTGCGGCGGTGAGGGGCCCGCGTACTACAAAAAATAAAATAAAATAAAGGAGAGAGGCAACTTCGTCACCTCCAAATTTCACGAGAAGAAAATCCAACATCAGACATCCACATTCGTGATAACCATCACCAGTCCAGGTGTAACAAAGAACACGGAGAAAACGAGAAGTGACTGGGGGAAATGCTAAGGTTCGGGGTGGCCTGTGGCTCCCCTGGCCTCTGTGGAAGGTGTCTCTGGAGAGGGCACCTGTGCCGTGGGTGGCCTAGGAAGCACCTAGTAATGAGAACTTACTGGCTGCACATGCTCAAGTAAAGCTTTCCTATTTGATTACTTCCTTTGCAATCAAGGCCAGAGAGCCCCGGCAGGCCAGCATGGGCCTACACAGAGCAGGCACCTGCCCACTGTCTGTTGAATTCACTCATTCAACAAGTATTTATTGAGCACCTACTATATGCTACTCTATGTTCTGTGCTGGGTTCTAGGCAGGCAGGGGACTTCAAAGCAGAGTCCTGCTCTCAGGAAGCCCACAGTCCACTGTGATGGGGTGGGGCTGGGGGCAGACCATCCCTGAAGAAACACAAAGGGTGACTTTAGCTCAATGCTAAGTGCCAGGAAGACCACAAGAGGTTGCCTGGAGAGGGAGTCAGGGCAGGCCTTGCTGAGGACGGAACATCTCACCTGATGCCCAAGCAAGAAGCCAGGGCTGACCCTGAGGCAGTTAGGGATGGTGTTCCAGAGAGGGAAAGGCCTGGAGGAGGGACCAAGCCGAGCAGTTTGAGGAACAAGAAGGCCTGTGAGGCCCAGCAACGTGCTCAGGGGCGCAGGCTGAGGTCAGGCCAAGCGGGGCTTCCTCCTGCAGGCCTTGGAGGCCGCGGTGGAGTTTCCGGATTTTATTTTAGATCCCATCAATAGGGGGCGCCATCTTCTCCCCTTTAGGATGGCAAACGAGGCCCAGAGACTGCCAGCGTCCCACCCGAGACCACTCAGCGGGTCAGAGCCCCGCCGCAGGCTACCGGGGCGACTGCGCCGGCGGCCGGCCTCGCGTTCTAACGGATCCTCTCCCTTCAACCCTCTTCCCGCGGACGGAAGCGGACGGGGCGGGGCGGAGCCGGGCCTCTAGCTCGGCCTCCCGCCCCCGCGCCCCGACTGGGCCGCGCTCGGGCCCGCCCCTCCTCCTCGGTGACGCGGCCGAGGGGGCTGGCTCGGGGCGCGGCGGTCTCGGCGGCGGCGGCAGAGCGAGTGCAGAGCGGCGCCACCATGGGGGCCCAGCTGAGCACGGTAGGCGGGGAGGGACGCCGGCTGCCGCGGGCCTGGGGCGTCGCTGCGGACCGGCGGGCGCCGGACCCCCGTCTCGGGCAGCGCCGACTGCGCCCGGCAGCTAGGGGCGGGGGGACCGGGCTCGGACGCGGGGCGCAGGACCCCACCCGGCCCCGCCCCACCCCGCCCGCCGCGCCCCGGTCGTCCCCGTGCGTCCGTGATTCACGCCCGGGCCGCTGCACCCAGGCCCAGCACTCCCGGTCAAGGGGCGTCACCCGGAGGCGGGCGGCCACGCGTTCGGGGCGCCCCGCCCGCCGCCGCCGCCGCCGCCGCCGCCGCTGCGCCCCTCAGCCCGGCCGGCCGAGGAGTGCGGATGTGTGCGCTAATGCTGAGCGAGTGCGGGGGTGAACGTGGCCGGTGCCCCCGCGTGTTAGTATGAGTGCGACTGAACACGTGTGAAGTGTGAAGGAGGGAGCGCGTATGTGTGAGTGTGAGTTTGTGAGGGCGTGTGTGTGACCGGGTGTGTGGGTGTGACGTGTGCGTGTGCAGGAGTGTGTATGGGGGTGAGTGACGCAGGTGTGCGGGAGTGTGACCGTGAGTACCTGCGAGTGTGTGCGTGTGGAGTGGGTGTGAGGTGTGTGTGTGTGGAGTGGGTGTGTGCACGTGGAGTGAGTGTGTGCGTGTGGAATGAGTGTGTGTGCGCGCGCACGTGCGGTGTTGCTGGATCGCAGTTTTAACCGACGACAGCCCCTGAACCCTCTCCGTGGGCTGCAAGCTAGGCTCTGGTCTCTCTTAACCCAGCAAACTTGAGAGGCCCCAGCCGGTGGCCCCATTTTACAGATGAAGAAATGCCACTCAAGACTTGGCCACGGGCCGGGCTGGCGGAGTCTGAACTTGTGGAGCTGCAAAGTCCATCGTCATGCTGTCACTTTGGTTCGGCCCAGGGCCACCCTCCCTCGCCCTCGGGCCTTTTGAATTTCTCAGAAGCCACAGTGGTGGTGCGTGGCTTGCGCTCCACGTTGAGGCTGTGGCCAGAGGGCAGTCCCCACCCACACAGGCGGGTGCCTGGGCGCTGGCTGGGGGCACTTGGGCAGGGCTGCCACTGGGAGGATTAGGCCCAGAGCCTCTTGCCTGGCGTCCTCCTCCACCTCCTCCCTCTGGCTCTGTGGGGCTCCCCCTTGGGGACTCGGCAGAAGGCCTCTTGGCCTGGGTGTTGGCTTGTGAATGTGTGGCCCAGCCCAGGACTCTGGGTGGCGTTCAGCCCAGGGGGCAGCTTTGCCCAGGGCTAGCCTGGGGGCATCACCCCAGCTCAGCGTAACGTCCTGACCGTGTTCCCAGCAATCCCCTTCCTCCCTCATTGCTCAGCCTCCGGACTGGAACCCAGACCCCCGCCCCTGCTGTTTTCCCGCAGTGCTTCTCACCTTCTAGCCGTGTTGGTTGGGTTTGTCTCTGTGTCCCCAAGATCTGGCTGCTCAGTGTTTTTGCCGAGTAGCCAAGGACCCCTTGTAGCCCCTCTATGAGGGGCAGAGCCCCGTCTGAGCGTCAGGAGACCTTCACCAACTCCCAAGCCTCCTCTATCCAAAGGGTGGCAGGGTTGCCCTTTCCTCGTGGGCCCTGCTGGGGTCCCCACTTGAGCCCAAATACCTGGAGCAGACCCCAGGCAGGCCTCCTGGCACAGCGGCTCCACGCCGTCTGCGGGAGGCCAGCACGGGCTCTGGGCACCAGGCGTCTTATCTGAGACGTGCAGGCCCTGAGAGAGGCCTCCTCCCACACACCAGAAGTGGGGACGCCGAGGGGTTGGCACTTGAACCTGCCACCTGGGGGTATGTTGGGGGCTTAGCCTGCCGTCCCCGACTCTGGCTCCCCTTCCCCCAGCACAGTTGTGAGTGCTCAGTGGACCCTGACAGGCCGCCACCACAGGTAGAGTCCAAGGCTTTTCCCCTGCCCCTGGCAGCTCTGTGCCTAGTCCGTGGTCCAGACACCCAGCCCCTGGGAAGCAGGGTTGGGTCCCCCCTGTGGAGGGCAGCTCCACTGTCCACCTGCCCCTCCTCCTGGGTTCCCTTTCCCAGAAGCGCAGAGCCAGGAGCCCCTCTCTGCAGAGCTTCCTCCACTCCCTCCCACTTGCTCCTGCTTCCCGAGAAGGGGGCTATGAGGGAGGTGGACACGCAGATCCCAGCTGGACAGCTGGCGGGCAGCGGGCAGGGAAGCCTCAGCGCAGGGGGCTGGCACCTGGGGGGTCCTGGCAGGTCCCTTTGCCCACCCAGACCTGACCTGGGTAGAGTGGATGGCAGGGTCCCGGTGGGGAGTTCCAGGGGGTGAGCAGCTGGCTGGGTGCCACACGGGGGTAGTAGGGCTACCCAGCCCCTCGGCTGTGGTGGGTGAGCTGGGGGCTCCCTGGAGGCATCGTGGGACTCTGGCACCCCGTTTCCCTCTCCCCTTCCTGTGTTATCAGAGGTGGGGAAAGGCAGGTGGTGGGTTCCCTGGTGGGCACTGTGTGGCCTATGGGGCACCAGGTCAAGGCCTGGCGAAGCAGCTGTCTCCTAGCTCCCCTGGGGAGCTGGGGTGACGTGGGGTGTGTGTGTGTGTGTGTGTGTGTGTGAAGCACAGCTGAGGAGGAGCTGGGGTGGGACCTTGGCTTTGGCCGCCTGCCTCCTGTTTACTCTGCCCACTGCTTGCAGGAGTGGGAGTGGTGCCTTGGACGGGGAACAGGGCATCCCAACCCCTTGTGAGTCTGGTAAAGCCTCCAATTTTCCAGAGACGAAGCTTCGCCTTTCCACTGCACCCTTTTCTCTGCCCGTGTCCATCTCCCACACTGGCTTGAGCTCCCCAGGGACGCGGTCCCCTGACCTGTCCGCCGCATCCCACACGGGCCCTGGCAGCTGTGCCCACTGGGGTTTGTGACCTGAAGGACTGACTGACAGTGAGGGTCGGCTCACAGCTGCCTCCAGAGAGGAATTTGTACAAAGTTCACCCTTGCTCTCTCGGTGGCCCGACTGTCCGCAGATGCAGAGGGACTGTGCAGGGCTGGGGCTCAGTGCTCGGACCAAGCTGGGTGCCAGTTCTCACCCTGTCTCAGTGTCCTCACTGAAGTGGAGTGGCCATAGCGCCCGCGTCCCGGGCTCAAGGACTGTGCGAGATACGAGAGTGTCGCGTCTGGGCACGGGGACTGGAAGGAAGGCCGCTCACATTATCCACCGCTCACTGGCACAGCTCCTTCCAGCAGCGGCTGCAGTCCCACCACACCTCTGAGAGGCAGGTGTGGAAACAGCCAGGAGTTCAGGATCCAACCCCTCAGCCCTGTGCTCCGTGGAGGGCCGAGCCCCACCCTCCCCCTGGAGGCATCTGGTTCCTTGTCCTGGTTGCGGAAACTTTCAGACAAAGTAAGAAAATTCAGAGAGAGACTGCAGTGCAGGGGCTTGTTCTTGTCCCTTCGTGAATTTATCCACGAATATTTACTGAGTGTCTCTACTCTGAGTGCTAGAGATGAGACACCAGGTCCCCCGCCTTGCTGGGTCTGCTGTCGCACATTGTCTGTGACCTCACATGGGAACCTGGCCCAGCCGTGTGAGCCCAGGGCTGGCAGCCAGGGCACACGAAGCTGGCGCCTGGGATCCGCAAGTTCGGTGTAAGGGCCAAGGCCAGTGTTGAGGACTCGTCTTCAGAACTGTTGACAAATGAGTCATTTTCACGGCTCAGCACGTAACCATGGGCTGGCTGGCATTTGGGGCAGGTGAGAGATTTGGGGTGAACGACAGAAAATTGGGAACCGAAACCCAGACTCCACCCTGGGCCTCCCTGAGCCACAGTTTCCTCGTTTGTCAAATGAAGAATGCAGTTGGCCTGTCTCCCAGTGCTGAGGGTCAGTGAGGAAATGGAAGGGAAGGTGCTTTGCAGACTGAGACGAGCTGCAGGCCAGGGGGTCTTAGTTATTAAACTTGGCTGACCCCTTAAACGGCTGTGCTGGGGGGAAATAAAACTCCAGAGAGCACCAAACATAACTCCACTTGGGCTCTTAATGTCGTTTAAGTTTATTTCCAGGGCTCCCAACAATGGTGATTTCCTGCAAATGTCGCTTCACTCAACTTTTTCCCTAAACAATGTTCTCCATGGATATGGCTTCCCTGATTGATGTGGGAGAGGCCTGGAGCAGAGGAATCATCAGAGTCGCCCTCATCCCCGTGGAGTTTGCAGAGGTTGGGCGGGGGCGGGCTCCGGATGTCTGCTGAGGGCTTGCTTAGCTAGAGGGTAAGAGTTGAAGTTTGAGCTGGGCTCTGGAAGTGGAATAGGAGTTGTTGGATGAGGGAAGAGAAAAGGCATTCAGGGCAGAAGGGAGAGTGTGCAAAGGCCTAAGGCAAGAAAGGCTTGTGACTGGATAGTGGGGACCTTGAGTGTTGGCAGTGGGGAGCCGTGGTGGGTGTTTGGGGGTGGCGGAGCAGCCTGTTAGTCTGGGCAGCTGGGGCTTCACTGCAAGAGCCGGGAGATTGGACTGTGCTGGAGCAAGGGGATTTGGGCTGTGGGCTCCAGGGCATCTGTCCTGGGAGGTGGCTTGGGAAGAACCACACTTTGGGCTAGACAGGCCTGGGTTGCGTGGCCATGGGTGAGTCACTTAATCTCTCTGAGAAATGGGTGTGAGTCCTCTGAGGACTGGCTTTCCTTATCTGTAACTTGATGATAATCACAGTACCTATAGCGTAGGATTGAAGTAAGGATTATGCCAGAGAATTCACGTCCCACTCTTGGAGCAGTGCCAGCTCAGGGACATTGGCCAGTTTGCTCTAACATGGCCTTTTGCAGCCTCGATTCCTCCCCAGCCCTAGGTGGGACTGTCCTCATGAACTTGAGGAAGATGGAGCATGGAGAGGTGAAGATTCCCTCCTGAAGTCCTGAGCTGGGTCTCAAACCCAAGTCTCCTGACCCCAGAGTCCAGGGCTGCCAACGGGCCTTAAATGCGACCCAGGGTGGGTAAAATACCACTTGGTAGCCAGGACATGGTAGGTGCTGGTTAAGTGGGCAGGTGGCCAGAGACCCTTTGTGTGGCCCTGTGTGGGCCGGAGGGGTGCGCTGGGGCCAGCTCCCTCAGGCCTTCTGTTTAGACCCATTGGTTAACAGACGAGGGGCCCCGTGGGGCGAGGCCGTGGCTGCAGCCAGCCTGGAGGCTCTGTCTGCGGGAGAGGCATGGTGTTTTGAGCCCAACAAAAGGCCTGTAACCAAAGCTTCGGCTGGGCAACTTGAAGCAGCTGGGCCGGTTTGGGGGCAGGGCCAGGCCCGGTGTGGGATCTTGGTGCCTCTGCCCTTCCTTCATTTGGGTATTCCGTCTCCTGGGTGATGGTGGCCCCATGAGGGTGGTAGGAAAACCTGTGTGCATGCCCACATTCCACAGGTTATAGACCCTTCGGTGACCTCAGCCCCCCATCTCATCTTATATCCCAGCTCCCCTGGGCTGTTGGCCAGGCAGTGGCCCTCACCTTCCTTCTATAGCCAAGAATACTGAGGCTCAGAGAGGCCTCAGGTACTCAGCCAGAGTGTCCTCCCCAGTTGATAGAGTGGGGGGTCCTGGCAGGGCTTCTGGGAAGGGAGGGAGCAGTGAGGCTGGGCCTTGAGAGGTGAGAATCTTCTCACCTGACCCTCAGTAGGGCAGGGGCCCATTCCAGGTCTGTTCTCTGCAGAACATGCTACCTCAAGAGGCCTGCAAAGGAAGCAAAGAGGCCTCCATGCAAGCAAGGAACTTGACTCTGAGCTTCCTGGCAGCCAAGGCAAAAAGGGGAATTTGTAGTGTTATGATAAGAAGAATACACACGGTCATCTGCTGTGAGAACTAAAGTCAGGGAGGTACACTAGGGAGGGTGAGTGAACAAGCTGTGAAACAATTTTCTTGAGAACCAGTATTTTGGGAGAACTTTTGGTTGTTGACCCCCCTATATGAACCACTAGTGTGGACTCCCTTCTTCACTTTTTATTTTGAAATAATTTCAGACTTACAGTAAGGTTGAAAGGATGTATAAAGAGCCCTTATATACTCTTCATCAAGATATACCGGATATTAACATTTGCTATATTTACTTTATTGTGTGTGTATTTTAAACTATTTGAGAGTAAACGACAGATATGATGGTTCTCTGCCCCTAAACACTTCAGCATCTATCTCCTAAGAACAAGGACATTCTTTTGCATAATCACAGGACGTTGATCAAATCAGGAATGTAACACTGATACCGTGCTGTTGTCTAATCTATGGGCCTTCATGCATATGCCACCTGTTGTCTCAGGATTGTCTTTTACAACTGTTTTTTTTCCCCCTGGCCCAGAATCAAATTCAGAACCACACATTGTATTCAGTTGTTCTGTCTCTTTGGCCTCTATAGTAAGTCCCCTACAAGTTGCAAACTTTCAAAGGTGCGAACGTGTGTGAGTGAAAGACACCAACGTCAGGCGTGAGTGAAATGGCAGCTTGCCCTCCGTCTCCTATGGCTGACGATCCTTCAGCTCTACCGTCTCCCACCTCCTCTCCCTCCTCCAGTCAGTAACCCTTCTTGCCTGTTCACTCGATGCCAGCCCCTGTGTGCCAGCTGTTGTACTGGTACCACTGAACTTTTCAAGGTACTGGACTGCAAGATTTAAACCGTTTTCTTTAATTTTTGTTTGTTTTTTTGTGTATTATTTGTGTGAGAAGTATTATAAACCTATTACAGTACAGTACTGTATAGCTGATTGTGTTAGTTGGGTCCAACTTTGTTGGACTCATGAACAAATTGGACTTACGAACGTGCTCTCAGATCAGAACTCGTTCACATGTAGGGGACTTGCTGTATTCGCCTCCTACGGCTGCATGTAAATTACCACAAACTAGGTAGCATAAAACAGTGGAAGTTCATTCTTGCATAGTCTGGAGGCCAGAAGTGTGAAATCAAGGTTTTGGCAGGGCGTGCTCTCTGGAGGCCTAGGGGAGGGGCCTTCCTCCTCATCCTGCTTCTGGTGGCTTCCAGCAGTCCTTGGCCTCCTTGGCGTGTCACCACATTACTCCAGTCTCTGTCTTCACACAACCTTCTACTCTGAGTCTTCTTCTCTGTCTTAGAAGGACACTTGTCGTGGGATCTGGGGCCCACCGGGGGGATCCAAGAGGATCTCATCTCAAGATCCTTAGTTTAATTACACGTGCAAAAACTCTTTTCCATCCCCAGGATCTGGGTGGACATGAGTTTTAGGGGAGCACCCTCCGACCCACCAGAGCCTCCTTTAATCTGGACCCATTCCTCGGCCTTCGTTTCTCTTTTTTTTTTTGCGGTACGCGGGCCTCTCACTGTTGTGGCCTCTCCCGTTGCGGAGCACAGGCTCCGGACACGCAGGCTCAGCTGCCATGGCGCACGGGCTTAGTTGCTCCGCGGCATGTGGGATCTTCCCGGACCGGGGCACGAACCCGCGTCCCCTGCATCGGCAGGCGGACTCTCAACCACTGTGCCACCAAGGAAGCCCTGGCTTTGACATTTTTGAAGAATGGTGCCAGTTCTCGCGGCGAAAGGCCCTCGGTGTTTCCTTGTGTCAGAGGCAGGCTGTGTGCTCCTGAAGGAAGGCACAGAGCGGTGCTGGGCCCTTCTTGCTTCGTGTCAGGAGGTGCACGGTGTCAGCTGGCCCCTTTCCTGTGCTGCTCCCTGGTTAGGGTGGGATCTGCCAGGTTCTCCACTGTAGGGTTGGTCTGAGCGGTCTTGAGGCTGTTGCTGCTCTCTTCCTGAGTCTCACTTGTGGTCCAGATAGTGGAGGCTGCCCAGGACTCGACTTCCGGATGGCCAAGGGTAGCTGCTGCACACAGATACCCAGTGAGGTCAAGTGCCTGCTGGGGGACGGCCTGGGTTAGCCGATCTCCATCTTCACAGCCAGAGAGTGTAGCTTATGACTCCCATTTCACAGACGGAGAAACAGGGCAGAGAGGCTAAGTGCTTTTCCCAGGGACAAAAACAGCTAGAAAGAGCAGCAGGCTGGTTGTCTTTCTTTGCAAGGGTGTCCTCTCCACGTAAACCTAAGCAGTTTTATTTGGCCATGGGATGTGGGTTTTCTCCGTTTTTAAAAAGTCCAAACTGCCTCTAGGGTCTTTGTGAGGCTGCGATATGGGGGGCAGGGGGCTGGCAAGGAAGAGGTTCTCAGAGCCACGCAAGCGGGTGAGTGACGATGAGGGTGAGGCCTGATGTTTAAGAGTGTGATTGGGGAGGCAGGTGGACTCAGGTTTGAGTTGCAGCTCCCCACCTGCCTGCTGTGTGACTGTGGGTGAGTTGCTTCACCTCTCTGAGCTGTTTCCTCATCTGTAAAGTGGTGGTGATGACAGTGCCTACCCCATAGGGTTGTCATGAGGTTAACCCCTGTGCAGGGCTCTGCATGATGCTAGGAGTGGACTCTCAGAGCTTCAGGGGACCTTGCAGATCACCTGGTCCAGTTCAGTTCAGAGAGGGGAAGGGACCTGTGCAGAGTCACACAGCCAGCAAGGAGCAGAGCTTCCTAGTGTCTAGCTCAGTGCCTCGGCTGCCCCCGCATCTGAAGGCAGAACCCCAGGGCTCAGGGGCCTGTCTGTTTGTCTAAATAGAGCTAGCACTTGACATCACTTAATAGGGCCAGGGGAATTGACTAAAGGGAGGGAGGGAGGGAGCGAGCACAGATACACAGTGCTCAAGATTAAGCACAGGTACTTGGGAACTTTATGCTGA
Source organism: Delphinapterus leucas (assembly GCF_059928025.1). Taxonomy (NCBI): domain Eukaryota; kingdom Metazoa; phylum Chordata; class Mammalia; order Artiodactyla; family Monodontidae; genus Delphinapterus; species Delphinapterus leucas. The sequence goes on along the minus strand of NC_143139.1, from coordinate 96,149,416 downwards.
GCTTCCTGGCAGCCAAAGTGAAAAGGGCTACATGCTCAGTTATGTAGCTTTCTTTGTCCCCATTCCTCAGGGAAAATGGAGCTTTTCCAATGACTCAGTAACACAGTGATCGGTTTCTCTGATTTTTGTAACTTCTCCCAGCTGGCACCAAAATGGAGCTGGGGTTCCCTGAATGAACATGATGGGGAGAGGGCGTTCCTGGTAGGGGAGAGGCCCGGAGGTGTGTTTGGAGGAAGGGCAGGGGGCAGGCTGACCTCGTGGGTCTGTCCTGTCGTTTCAGTTGGGCCACGTGGTCCTCTCGCCAGTCTGGTTCCTGTATAGCCTGTTCATGAAGCTGTTCCAGCGCTGCACCCCAGCCATCACCCTCGAGAACCCGGACATCAAGTACCCACTGCGGCTGATTGACAGGGAGGTCAGTGTGGGGCCTGAGGGGGTCGTGGGTCACGGGCACCTCTCTGTCCTTGTCAGCCTCACAGCATTTCACAGGCACCTACTGTGTGCTCAGGGCATGGCCCCTTGTGAAGCAGGTCCCATTATCTGTGCCCATTTTACAGATGGGGAAAGCAAGGTGGTCCCTTTCTAAGGCTACCAGTAAGCGGCAGAGGGCTTTGAACTCAGGTCTTGGCCCACAGAGCTGGTTCTTTGAACCACACTCACTATTCCCCAGAAGGTCAGAGTGGGAGGGACCCTGTAAGGACTCTTGGGTCCAAGTAACCATTTAATGGCTGTGAAAACAGAGGACAAGAGAGGAGAAACTCAGGTCACACTGTGAGTTAGGGGCAGGACCAGGACTTAGGCCTAGGCCTCGCAGCTCCCATCCCAGTGCCCCTGCCTTAAAGATAAGGTCTCCTCCCCTCCTCCTTCCCCGCCCGCAGGGTCACCCACTCAGGGCCCCTAGAGTCTTTTGCATCTGTCAGATTCCCTGCGGGCAGGCGGGGGCGGCTCCATCTGCTCCTCCCACAGGCTTGCTCCTGCCCTCCCCACTTGATGCTTTTCCTTTTCAGACCTCTGATCCTGATTTAAAACCATCCTCTCCCTCCTTTGCCCAGCTGCCCACCCTGTAAGGCTGTTTCCCTCCTTACTCTCTCTCATCAGAGCCCCTCCCATGTGCTATTTCTGGCCACCACAGCTGCCTCAGGAGGGGTGTGACAGGGAAAACTGAGTCATGGGGCAGAGAAAGTCAGTCACTTGCCGGAAGCCTGAGTCCTGGGCTCTAGTCTGCACCCGGGCTCCCCATGAGAGCTGGGGCTCCTGTGACTGTACTTGTACCAGGATTTCATAGAAGTTGAAAACCAGAGAGAGGCAAAAAGAAAAGAAAAAGAAAAAAAATTACTGCTTCCCAGATGAGACCACACTTATCCTCTCAATATATCTTATACACAATTTTTTCTCACTAAAATGAAATAACAATGTTTTAAAAGCTTTTCCTTTTATAAAGTTCTTTTTCTTTGTTGTTGTTTTTTAATTCCCAAAGTAATGTATGATTTATATGTGCTCACTATAAAAATTTTACTTTTATAAAATAAAAGCACATGTTTATATGTGCTCTGTTCATGAGGTGTGAACGTTCCCCTCCCCCATAACCCCTTTGCAGAGGGTCCCCTTCACGGGTCACCGTGAGCCCTTCTGGTAGTACATTCCTGTGTACATGATGTGTGGAGGTTCAGGTGTGTGTATACTTAGTTTCTCTTTTTTAATAACCTGAGTTTTTACCCAGCTGTACAATATGGACACCTTTACATGTCTAACCCAAAGCTGATTCATTATTTTTTAATTTTTTAATTTTTTAATTTTTTTTTTTTTTGCGGTACGCGGGCCTCTCACTGTTGTGGCCTCTCCCGTTGTGGAGCACAGGCTCCGGACGCGCAGGCTCAGCGGCCATGGCTCACGGGCCCAGCCGCTCCGCGGCATGTGGGATCCTCCCGGACCGGGCACGAACCCGCATCCCCTGCATCGGCAGGCGGACTCTCAACCACTGCGCCACCGGGGAAGCCCTGATTCATTATTTTTGACGACTGTCTGGTATTTTGTCACAGGATGTCACACGGTGGACCCTCCAGGCCCCTTTGATTGATCAGGAGGCACACGTGCTAGCAGTTCCCCTCCCCCATTGTAGCCTAGTGGTGGGCCAGCAGGTGGGCCTGCTCTTGATACTTTTGCCTTGGTCCAGGGAGGGGTCCCGGCTGTCGGCCCTTCCCCTCTCTGAACGGGACTGGACCAGGTGATCAGCAAGGTTGCCCACAGCTCTGCGAGTCTACTGCTCGGGTCATCACGGCCAGCACCGTGCCGAGCCCTCACACACGTCAGCCTCATGACTTTTGCTGTGCTGGGCTAGCAATCACCAGTGTCTTTCTCTCATTTCTGTTCTTCCTCCAAAAACATCTGGCACGTGGGTTTCTGACCTTGAGCACCAGGACCAGTTGATAATCCTGGGATCCACTTGCGGGAGGCCCTGGGGCTCCGTTTGCAGCTTCAGGCCCGGACTGTGGGGCGGAGAGGCCCACCGGCCGCCAACAAGCACTGCGTCCTAAGTGGTGGCTGGGCGCCGTCTCTCCTGAGACCCAGGCCACCTGCTGCTCACACGCTTCAGTGGAGCTTACAGTGACGCTCTGTCCCTTGGGAGAGGTCTGGCGTCTCCCCTCCGGGTGGTAACACTCTCCATCACTGGACCTTGCCTCGTGTGGGCGTGAACATGTGCTGGACAGCTAGCTGCCTGCCTTCCGGACGGCCCCTCGACACCCACCATCCTGCTGCACCTGGTGCAGGGGAGACCTCACAGGGGCCTTCCGGAGCCCAGGTCGGAGTCCGGGCACTGGGTTCGGTTCCCAGCTCTGACACCTGCTGACACCTGCTTGCCTCCCTGGCCCCAGTCAAGACTGGGCTCCTTCCTCAGCCCCGCCTCACTCTTAAGCAGCCTCTGCCCCACCCTGGAGGGGGAATGGCCTTCACCCATTGACCACACCCTGGGTGCACACCCTGTCTTGGCCATGGCCAGCCCCAGTGACCTCCTGGGCAGCAAGGCTGCCATGCCTCCTGCCCTCTGCAGCCCAGCCACGGTCATGCTGTCCCGCTTCTCGGGGCGGGGGGCAGCTTTTAGTGTAGTGGCTTCTAGAGCCCCTCTCTTGAGTCCCAGGCCTGGGCACATGGGGCCTTGTCTCAGCTCTGCCCCACTGCTGGCCCAGTCCCTGAGCTGTTTCTGCCACCCCAGGACACTTCTCAAGCTGTGGCGGAGGTGGATCCTTTCCTCCTGTCCCTGGAATTTTCTGGGCTGTCTGGCAGCCTCCCTTTGGGATCTTTTTTTTTTTAAAGCACAGGCTCTAGGCGTGCAGGCTTCAGTAGTTGTGGCACGAGGGCTCAGTAGTTGTGGCTCATGGGCTCTAGAGCGCAGGCTCAGTAGTTGAGGCGCACAGGCTTAGTTGCTCCACGGCATGTGGGATCTTCCCGGACCAGGCCTCGAACCTGTGTCCCCTGCATCGGCAGGTGGATTCTTAACCACTGCGCCACCAGGGAAGTCCCTCCCTTTGGGATCTTGAGCTCACTCCCTGCTCCGACCACCTTGCCCTGTGGCCCTGGGTGGGTCAGTGCCCTCCTCTGGGCCAGTGAGAGCAGAGGCACACCCAGTGTGTACCTGACCTCTGTGCCCTTGCACACGCGTGTGCAGGTTGTATGTCCATATGTCAGTGTCACTTCTCTCAATGACACTCCGGTGCTGGGGAGGGGTGGGCACTGAGTCTGGGGGCCGCTCTGCCCTGGGTGCCATCCAGCAGCTCACGCTTCGTTGCAGGTCATCAGCCATGATACCCGCCGATTCCGCTTTGCTCTGCCGTCACCCCAGCACATCCTGGGCCTCCCCGTCGGTGAGTGCGGCCCCAACCCAGCACACGTGGAGCCGGTGCTGGGACAGAGAGGTGGGGACTTTGCATTTCAGTTAGTGCAGGGAAGGCTTCAGGGAGGAGGTGACAGCCACCCTGGGCCTTCAGGGGTGAGTGTCAGGATAAGAGGCCAGTTGCTTCAGTGTCCCCGGCAGTGGCACGAGCACGAGCAAAGGCAAAGAGATGGGACATGATGGGAGTCCCTGGGGGTGGCAAAGGGAGCAGTGGGAGCCGAGGTCAGGCTAGGCTTTGAATGCTGGACGGGGTGCAGCGAAGTGGGCTGACAAGACCCAGGGGGCCCTGCAGGGGTAGTCAGCCCACACTCACCCCTGCTGTCCTGCAGGCCAGCACATCTACCTCTCGGCTCGAATCGATGGGAACCTAGTCATTCGGCCCTACACGCCCGTCTCCAGCGATGACGACAAGGGCTTTGTGGACCTGGTCATCAAGGTGAGGTCTTGGGGCCACAGCTGCTTGGCGCCGGCGTGACCACCTCGCAGCCAAGGCCCACAGTCTGATCTCTGAAGGCCCTGTGCTCGCTGTGCCTGGTTTCCCAGTGAATAGCAGATCATAGTTCTTAGCACAAGCCAAGCTTTGGGGTGTCGGCAGAGGGCAGGGGCCGGGCTCAGGCTGAGCACCTGCAGAAGAGGAACCAGGCAGGCCCACCAGCCCGTGGAGGGCTCACCTTCCTGCTCTCGGACTGGCGAAGCCCAGTGAGCTGGGCACCTGCTCTTCCCCTGGGAAGCATCCCATGGGCCCGCTGGGGGTGCAGTATGAGGAGCTCATGGGACCGTGTCCGGGAGCCGGGGTGAGGGCCTTTCTGGGATCCATCGCCGGTCGGGGGCTGGGTGTGCGCTGTGGGAAGATGTAGCCATTAGAAGCAACAAGACCAGAGAGACGTAGAACAACCAGCAAGGATCTTAAAAAACAAGATGCTGAACAGAAGGAGAAATGACAACTAGAGCCCGGTACATTTTTATGGAAATTAGAAACACAAACTTTCCAGCAGTGATCCATGTTCTCTGATCACACACCCACCCAAAAGTGTGAACCAGCCCAGACCGGTGGGCTGGATGTTAGAGACCCTCCCTAGTCAAGGCCCAAACCTCCATGGCCGCCCTGGCTCAGCACCCCCGGGGATCAGGCTTGCTCTCTCAACTCCACTGTGCAGGCCCCAGGGCCCCCTCACTGGACCCTTGGGTGGGGGGACAGGAGCAGAGACCCCCCGCTGGGCCTCAGCTTCAGCCCTGGGTCTTACAGGGTCCTGGGCTGGGCGCTGTGTCTGTGAGGGCAGGAAGGGAGCTGGGCCTGTCAGTCCTGGCTCTGGCCTGGATCTCCTCTTCGCTTGGTGTCATTTAGACCCTGTGCTGGGTGCCCAGGCCCACTGGCCTCGGTATCTTGTCTTTGGCTGGAGAATGGACACTGAACAGGTGGTCACACAGAGGTCAGTGTTTGTTCAGGGGACAAGCACAAGAGCACCTAGAATGGGCACCAGAGCTGGGGCGGGGGTGGGGTGATGAGAGCTGCCCCCCTGAGCAGGCAACAGTGAGGCAAGGTCTGGCGGCTGAGGAGGCGGCAGCCAGGTGGAGACGGAGGAAAAGGACCTTCCAGGTTCAAAGACCCTGAGGTTAGGAGGAGGCTTGAGGACTTGAGGGACCGAAAAGGGAGAGGTCAGCAGGGCCAGGCAGATCCTTGGAGGCCCTGGTAGTCTGGGGCTTTGTCCGGAACGAAATGGAAGGTGGTGAGAGTTCAAGCATCTGTTCTTGCTGAAGTCTCTCGAGCCAGATGTGGAGGAGGTGTTGGGGGGATTCAAGTAGAGATGGAATACTCACCAGGACCAGGCCCTTCCTGGCTTGGAGACCTCACTGGCCCCCTTGGCCCTGGCTAAAGGTCAGGCCCCCAGCCTGGCACACAGTGGGCTCTGCCCACTCTCCCTCCACTCTCCCTGCCCCGCACCCCAGACACACAGACACATCCCCTGTGCTGTAGCCGCAAGCTCTTCTCCCCACCCCACCCCCGAGGCCCCAAGCCCTATTAGACATCCTGGCCTTTGCCCACGCTGTCCCTCCCCCACTGCCTCTCCCCCTTCTCTGCTCATCACTCCTGCTTGCCCTTCAAAGCCCAGCAGAAATGCCCCGTGATGCAGCCATCCCAGCCCTGGAGCTCCTCCCCTGTCTGCCCATCTCTCTGTACGAGCGTTGTAGCACATCCCTTTTTCCAAAGCTGAAATCCCAAAAGGCACAAGGAAGGAAATGGTTCCAAGAGTGATGTTTTTATGGCAGCACGAAGTGGAAAGAATTGAACATCCACCAGGAGGGCCTGGTGAGCCGGCTTCCCAGAGCCTTTGCTGAGCTGACAGCCATGGGGATCTCCTGCCGGGGGAGGGGGCGGGGGTGGTCACAGATGCTTCCTGGCAGAACATCATGCAGCAGGCCCTCGGGTCGCTGCCTTGGACACCAGGCTGATGCTTTGCCCTCCAAGGGGATGTTTTGGGGAGGGCAGACCACTGCGGGGGACGGGACACAGGCGGGTAAGTTTTGATGGGTGGAAGGGGCATCGTGTGAGAAGGCCACACACGGCCGCAGAAGACCCCAGAAGAGCGTCTTCCCACTGTGGCCCAGAGCTCACCCCGGCAGCCCTGGGAACGGGGAGCTGAGGACTGTGGGTGTCTTGCAGGTTTACTTCAAAGACACCCACCCCAAGTTTCCCGCTGGAGGGAAGATGTCCCAGTACCTGGAAAGCATGAAGATTGGAGACACCATTGAGTTCCGAGGCCCAAATGGGCTGCTGGTCTACCAGGGCAAAGGTGATCCGGGTTGGACTCCCCGAGGACCCAGTGGGGGCGGTGGATGCTGGGTGCAGGTCCCGACTCTGCTGCTGTCTGGATGGGTGACTCGCAGGACAAGCCATCTCCTCTCTGGGGCCTCCGTTTCCCTGGCTGTTAGGAATCAAGGTGGCCGGCACAGGGGTTGCAGACCAGCTGCCTCTGGGGGCCAGATGCGGCCCACAGACCAGCTTTGCTTGGCTGAGAACAAACAAGGGGTAGGGCTGAGCTGGGACGCCCCTGATTCTCCAGCCTCCCTGCTCCCCAGCCATGCACAGTGAGGAACTCGTCCTCGAGCTCCTCTTTGCGTTTGAGCTGGTCCCGGTGCCGCCTTCCCATCCCCCTCACCCTGACTGTCTGGGGGCTGTGGTGACCGCCGCGCCCGAACCCCTGAGGTGGGGGCAGCTTCTCCAGCCCTTCCGACCCCGAGGCACAGCATGTCTGAGAGCTGGGCCTCACCCCTTCTCCTCTCCCCAGGAACGTTTGCCATCCGTCCGGACAAGAAATCCAGCCCTGTCATCACAACGGTGAAGTCTGTGGGCATGATTGCAGGAGGAACGGGTATGTGGACCAGGAGCCCCTCACTGAGTCCCTAGCGGGCGGATGTCGTGGTTCAGGGCCAGGGTGTGGGATGTGGCACAGATTACAAGTGACTGGGAGCTTCCCAAGGTCAGGGACCCAGACCCAGTTGTCCTGGCAGCTCTGGGCATCTGCCTGGCACTGGGCCTGCGCGTATGCAGCAGGCGCTCACGCGGTGTGTGGGGGGTGGCTGTGTTGCAGGAATCACCCCAATGCTGCAGGTGATCCGTGCCATCATGAAGGACCCGGATGATCAGACCGTGTGCCATCTGCTCTTTGCCAACCAGGTCAGTGGGTGGGCCTGAGGTCTACAAACCCGACTCCTGCTGAGAGGGGGCGAGGCCCAGCAGGCACTGCTCAGGGGTCTGCACAGCTTTGCGGAGATGCTCAGGGAGGCTGAAATGTGAGGGGTGCTCTGAACGTTCTGTGCACAGCAGCCCTCACAGGGGCTGGTGGGGTCAGGCTTTTCAGTGCGGAGCTCAGAGCGTCTCACCCGAGTGGGGCTGCTTTGGTGGAGGGGTGAGGCACCTGGAGCACCCACAGCTCCTCTGGCTGCTTCCTTGGAACCTCAGGGTTCCCTTCACCGCACACAGAGTTTGGAACCCACCAGTGAAGTGGGAGGAGCCCGAAGGGCCGTTTTCACAGATGACGTGCCAAGGTCCCACCTGCGCGAGGTCCCTGAGCTGGGGGAGTTGGGACAGGGTTTGGACCTGGGCTCCCCGGCTCCTGAATGCATGTCCTCCTCCCCACACCCGCTGCCTGCCCGCCCCGGCCTGCTGTGTGGCCTTGGACAAGTCACTCTCCCTTTCTGGGCTTTGCTCCCTCACTGTGGAATGAGATGATGAAGCAAGGTCGTCACAAGGGTCTTTCTAGGTTCAGTGTTTCGTGACGGAATACGTGGATCTTACAGTGATGCCCCTTTTGGGGGGAAGCTAAGACGGGGCACCCCCTGCCTGTGTGGGGGCCGTGCCCAGGCCCCCTGCGCCTCTCAGATGTGGTTCAGGTCAGTTTGCCCCTGGGTCCATCTGGCCCAGGCTCCACTCCGTGTCATCTGTGAGGACATCGAGCCTGGAGGCGGGGGGGCCGGGCTGAGGTCCCCGGGCTGAGGTCCCACACAGCTGCAGAAAACTGCTCTGAGGCCAACTGAGGTGGCCTTGACTAGGGGTGGGTGGAAGCAGCCAGAAATTCCAAGCTGGCTGGTGGGGTTGAGAGGGTGGGCAGCGTTCAGCTTGGTAGTGCTGGGGCAGTCTCTGTGGAGGCCGTCAGCCCTCTGTCGCCTGGACGGGCATCTTTGTGCCCGTTAGCAGGGGCGGTGGATTCTGTATCTCTCTCTGCACTTTAGTCAGTGCAGTGTCACAAGTCCTGTAGCCTCTGGAAGCCGTGAGGGAGGAGAGTGAAGAATGCAACTAAGTATCATATGAAAATCGTTCTGACCTCAAGGTCCCTCTGAAGGGTCTCGGGGACCCCAGGGGTCTGCAGGCCACACTGTGGGGACTGCTGCTTTGCTCCAGTTGAGTCGTTGCCCCTCCCTCCCCCGTCCTCAGTGACCTCTGTGCTTGGCTTGGACGGGGGCCACAGCCCCTCCATTTGCCCATCCGTAATGTAGGGTAACGGGGGACCCACCTCTTGGGACGGTTGTGAGGGTTGAGATGGCCTTGGATAGGAGCGTTTAACGTTGCAGACGTGTGCATTCTTCCTGGAGTGACCTAGTGATGGGAGTGGAGGCTGGTGGGGAGGCAGGTTGAGGACGGCATCCTGAGTCCAGGGGAGGCCGGGGCTCTGCCCCCAGCCTAAGGGAAGCACGACTTTTCAGAAGGGCATTAGGGAGTGTTAATAAACAGCGGGGTGCCCTGCTTCTTGGACAGGGAGACAGATATTCCGAAGGTGTCAGTTCTTCATAAAGTAATACTCGAAGTCCCAGTGGGGATATTTTCTCCCCTTTAACATGACAAAATGATGCAGTATGGCCTGGAAGACAAAGTACACATGCACAGCCAAGAAAGTTTTGAAAAAGAAGAGTGACAAGGAAGAACTTAGCGCACTGGATATTAAAACATACTGAAAAGTGTCAGTGATAAAAATAGCATCTGGAGCCACACGTGGGCATCTGCCTGGCACTGGGCCTGCGCGTATGCATCTGGAGCCACACGTGAGACCTGGGCTTACTGGACTTAACTGCACTTCTGGATAGCACGACAGGAAATCTAGACTGTGCTGGGACATGCCGGAGCATGTGGCTAGTCACACTGAAATTAGTTAAGATTGAACGAAGTTAAAAACTCGCTTTCCCAGTCTCACTAGCCACATTTCATCGGTTTCATAGCCACATGTGGCCAGTGGTTACCCTGTTGGATAACACAGATCTATTGTAGAACGTTCCCATCATTGTAGAAAACTGCGTTGAACAGCCCTGGCCTAGAAACAGACCCAAGTGTAGGAGAGACTTTGTATCTGATGCAGGTGACATACCAAACGTAAAAAGAGAAAGGAAAAGGAGTGTTGAGTTAGTTGCTATGCACTTGGAAAAAACGATGTAGATCCCTACCTTACCTTGTACAAAAATGAAGTTTAGGTTAAAGATACACATGTAAAAAATTGAAGCTTTAAGAGTAGAAGGTGAGGGCTTCCCTGGTGGCGCAGTGGTTGAGAATCTGCCTGCCAATGCAGGGGAGACGGGTTCGAGCCCTGGTCTGGGAAGATCCCACATGCCGCGGAGCAACTAGGCCCATGAGCCACAACTACTGAGCCTGCGCGTCTGGAGCCTGTGCTCCGCAACAAGACAGGCCGCGATAATGAGAGGCCCGCGCACCGCGATGAAGAGTGGCCCCCGCTTGCCACAACTGGAGAAAGCCCTCGCACAGAAACGAAGACCCAACACAGCCATAAATAAATTAATTAATTAAAAAATAAATAAAGTATGAGTTCAACATATGCCCTTTTCTTAAAAAAAAAAAAAAAAGTAGAAGGTGAGCATTTTTACAGGAAGTATTGATGAATGAGTGAACAAGGATGGTCAGTCTAAGCAAGACACCAGGGAGAGCCCGTCAAAGAGAAGATTGTTGGAACCATCTGCTTAAAAATGAAAAGCTCCCCTGGGGAAAAACACAAACTATAAATAAGGTAGAAAGATAAGTAACTGGGGATGAGACATATAATGCATCACCAATGAAAATTAATATCCTTCATATAAAAAGTTTTTACAAACTAATAAGATATTACTAGACCGGTGACAAACTTACTTATTAATAATAAAAAATAAAACATGAGCTTTACTTTCCATTAATCTGATTGCCAAAGCTTAAAGGATCATTACCCAGTGCTGGCAGAGGTGTAGGGAGATGGATGCTCCTGGGCACGCTGCTGGTGCGCCTTGGTGTAACCTGCCTGGGGACTGTAAAGCAGCTACTGTGTTGAACGCCCTAACCATGTGGGATTTTCTACACTGAACTCCACTCCCTCGAGTTTATCCTCAGGAACAGGGCAGTGAGGGTGGTCAGAGAGGCATTGTTCATAGAGAGGATGCTCAGAGACGCAAGAGGGAGGAGATATGGGGATATATGTATATGTATAACTGATTCACTTTGTTATAAAGCAGAAACTAACACACCATTGTAAAGCAATTAATACTCCAATAAAGATGTTTAAAAAAAAAAAAAAAGAGGAAAAGAGGTTGCTCAGAACAATCTCCACGCCTCTCCCGTAGTCTCCCTCACCCAGCCTGGGGCTCAGCAGAGGTTTGTGAGCCAGTGACCTTTTCTGATCGACAGAGCTCTTTGGCCCCCAGTTTCACAACAGTCTTATGAGATCAGTCTCGCCAGCCACTGGCTTGAGGAGCCCTGTCCGTCTGTGAGTGACCTGCAGACATACAGGGCAAAGTCTGTGGTTAGGAATGGAAAGAGGGGCTGTTTCAGGAGCAGATTGCTGATGCTCCCTGGGGGTCTGAGAAGGCTTCCTGGAGGAGGTGACAAGCTGAACTCTACAGGGCCATGTGGGGCTGGCTAAATGAAATCAGTGGGGATGGAAAGTGGGGAGCTGCAGGCCAAGCAGAGGGATTGGCGTGGGCAAGGCTGCGGAGGGACAGGTGTGATCTGGGGAAGTAGTATCTGTATTTCCTAGACTGTGGACGTACAAGCTGAGATGCCAGAACATAGAAAGACTTGGACTTTCCTTGGAAGCTTTGCCAAGCGTGCGGCCCATGGGTGGGCGGGATGACGAGGGTCTCCAAAGGCAGTCCCTGTCGCTGTCCCTCCTGACCGCTGGGTCCTGTCCCCCTGCAGACTGAGAAGGACATCCTGCTGCGGCCCGAGCTGGAGGAACTGAGGAACGAACATTCTGCGCGCTTCAAGCTCTGGTACACAGTGGACAAAGCCCCTGAAGGTGAGAGCGCCCAGGCGGGTGGGCTGGGTGGAGGTGCCGGCCCACGCTCACCTGGCGGAGCCCTCTGCCGTTGTGGAGGCTTCTGCTTGCATGGTCTCCTTTGGTGCTCACTGTGGCCCTGTGAGAGGAAGGTGATGAGGAAAGAGGGATTAGAGAGGGAACGCAAGTGCCCCACAGCACACAGTGGGAAAACCCCAGAGCTAGGGCTTGAATTCACACCCGCCTCCTCCAGAGCCCCAGACCTTCCCCGGCCTGCCCTGCTCTCAGCTGGACAAACAAGGCCGGCGTTCTCCCCTTGGGCCGGGGCTCACTGTGGGGCAGGTCTCCAGGGCCAGTGCTGGGGTGAGGGTGAGTGTTTACACGTTGCAGTGCAAACCCTGTAAGGCACTTTACACCCATTTTCTCTCTCATCGTCAGCCCTGGAGTGTGGGCTGGGCTGATGTACAGTTACCTTCGTTCTACTTATCCAGGTGTTTAAGCTGTTTGCCAAGGTCACATAGGAGGAGGTGAATGAGGGCTGCCCCTAAAACCTGAAACAAGGTTGCCCTCTGGGAGCTAAACTGTACTCCATTCTCCTCCTTCGGTAGATGTGGTTACAAAAAATATCTTAACAACTTCTCTGTTGTAAGAAAAGCAGCAGCTGAGGCTTCTTGGTAGATAACACCAGTGATGTTTGGCTTCAGGGTTAGGAGACTATAGGGAGTGGTGGGGACTGTGACGAATTGGAGAGCATCTGCCTGTGCAGAGGGGCAGCCCCCTCCCAGCTGCGGGCAGCCCTGCTGTGCAGGAGTACCGCCCTGGAGGCCAGCCTCCCCATGTTTCAGGGGAAGCTGGGGGCCTGCACTTTCATGGGAAATTTTTAAATATTAGAAACTGGACATTTTCAAAGCACCCACGTGGGCACCAGCTTGCTGCCACACTGCCCTTGCTTTGCCTCCTTCTCCTCACACAGCCACCCGGTCCCCTGGGACCCAACCACGGCAGTGTGGGGAACAGGCCACCCTCTGCTTTCCCCAGAAATGAGCAGGCGGGCTCTGGGGGTACCCATCTCAACAGGGTCCATCCCTGAGAGAGGAGCCACCCTCCTGGGTTGACCAAATCGGATCCTGGGCCCCTGGTGGATCCATGGACCTGACAGTCTTGTTCCAGGGCCCCGTCCTGGGCCCACCCGTGTCTCAGTGGGTCTCCTCCTGGTCAGACCCCTCACTCTGTGTGTTCCCGAAACCAGCCTGGCCCGAGCTGATGTTCTAGTTGGGGAGGATGAACAGGAAACAGGTTTTTTTAGTAAATTATAAAGTACAGTAGCAGGTGATAAGTGAGACCCAGAAAAGACAAAGTAGAGTCATAGAGACTGGAGGTCGCACAGGAGGCACTGGTTCTGGGAGTCCGAGCTTCCAGTAAAGAAAGGAATTTTTTTTTTTTTTTTTTTTTTTTGCGATACGCGGGCCTCTCACTGCTGTGGCCTCTCCCATCCAGCTCAGCAGCCGTGGCTCACGGGCCCAGCTGCTCCGCGGCATGTGGGATCCTCCCGGACCGGGGCACGAACCCGTGTCCCCTGCATCACCCGGGAAGCCCAAGAAAGGAATATTTATCTTGTACCCACGTCTCATTCAAAAGGGGGAAATGAAAGCTGGTTTAGCTCCCTTCTGGTTGCAGGTTCTAGAGTGTGGTCAGGTAGGCTCATTGGCCACGATGGGAGTGTCCTTGCAGGGGTCTCTATCCCTGTTGCCTGCACTTGGCCTGGCCGCAGGAGGAGTGGACACTGCCCTCTGGTGGTGACGCCTGGCAACGCCTATACCGAAGTGCCTCCTGGGGACAGTTTTAAGAGTAACCAGTTACTGACCAAGGAGAAATACAGTTGGGTAGTCTCCCGGTATTTTACACTTACGTTTATTATTACCCTGACCACAGTTCGACAGTAGTTCGGGTATTGCCGTAACATTAGGTGTAAGCTGAAAAGGGTAGACGCTGAGGAGGAAAATGGTACCAGGCCAGCAGGCAGTTGTGGAGCTAAGCAAAAGAACAGGGGAGAGGGGCCAGCTGACTCTTTTTCCCCTACAAAGTCACCTTCAGTATACAAGTAAAGAAAAATACACTATCTAAAAACGTCCTTGTGAAATTGAGATGTGTCTTACATACCTGTACATTCATTACACTAGCAAATATGGTTTAGTCCCATGCAGGTTTTTTCAAAGTAATTTTAGATCTGTTAATAAAATGTTATCTACCTACCTATGTCCCGCCTTGTTCCAGAGGGATTTTAGGCACCTTACAAAGACTCATAGAGTGAGTCGGAGTGGTATAAATGGAAAGTGGGAGTGAAAGAAAAACAAGGGCAGGGCCATAGAATGGAATTGGGAATGAGGTTTGTACAGAAGCATGGGCTGTGATGCACACTTGCTGTGGGTGGCCATGTATATCACTCTGAGCTTCCCAGCAGCCAAAGTGAAAAGGGAGATGGGGTCAGTTACTCAGCTCAGTGTCCATGAGGTAAAGAATACCCCATTGCTCAGCACAGCAGACTCTTCCTCATCCCAAGACCAGCTGGGACTGGCTTGGCCCCTCGCAAGGGACCCCCCCCATGGAGTGTACATGATGTGATGCAGAGAGCATTGTCTGCCGTGATGGGGGAGTTACGGCCCTGAGCGCAGATGTGGAAGCCAAGGCGTAGATCGGAGCCAGAATGGAGCCGGGCTGGGTGTCGCCTCCTCCCCCTCTCCTCGGGCCCCAGTCGTCAGAGCCCCATTCTCCTGGCAGAGCCCTGCCAGCCTGCCGTCCCCGTGGGCCCACCGTGCTTCTGGAACTGGCTGGTTCCCCTCCCTGAGCAGCCCCTACTGGCAGGTCAGTCCTGAGGGCCCGGGTGGGACTAGAGCCCTGCCAGCCTCGGGGCACCAGGTTCTCGCCGCGGGCACCAGCAGTGACTTGTAGGAATAAAAGGTGGCTCTGGATCTCAGGTGAAACCTGGAGACACACTGCGCATGTACGTGTGCGTGTGCGAGACAGGGAGGCCGGCAGGACCTAGAGGAGCTGTTGCTGCCACGAGGGTCCTGCATCTGGAGCTTCAGCCTGGCTCCTGGCCTTGCTGTTTTCAGGCTCACCGATTGCTTATTTGGGACGCATTCCTTTACTCATTGTTTATTGCGTAACTACTGTGTGTGGGGCTGTCTGGGCACTGAGACTACAGCTGTGGACCAGACACAGCTCCTCATGGACCGACATGCAGTAGAGGGAAGAGTCAGACAGTGGGCACAGGGCCAGTAGGTAGCATGGAGGGTGGTGGGGTAGGAAATGTCACCCTGACCAGCCTGGCACTGGCTGGGGGACCTCTGGGACCTGGGGCTAACGTCCCAGCCCTGTCCATGCCTTTTTGTGTGACCTGGGACAACTCAACTCTGGGTCCTCTTGGCCTCAGTTCCCACATCTGTAAAACGGGATCAGTAACCCCCTGCCCTGTCCGCCCACAGGGCGGTTCTGAGGGCCACATGAGAGGCCAGCGGCAGTGAAACGCGTTGCACGCTGTGAAGCGTGGTGGGGCAAAGTTGATGGGCTTGCCTTTGTGGCACAGGTGAGCCAGGCTTGGGGGCAGGGGATCGGGCTGAGGGTTTACTTGGCTCAGCCTCTTCATCCTTCAGTGTTTGTGGAAAGAAGGGAGGAATTCATGGCACAGGAACTTCGTCACGGAGGAGAGGGTGCTGGGCGGGTGGGCAGTTGGCAGTTGGTCACACGGCCGTACTCGGGCTCACCTGGTCTCCCACCCCGCAGCCTGGGACTACAGCCAGGGCTTCGTGAACGAGGAGATGATCCGGGACCACCTTCCGCCCCCGGAGGAGGAGCCGCTGGTGCTGATGTGCGGACCCCCGCCCATGATCCAGTACGCCTGCCTGCCCAACCTGGACCGCGTGGGCCACCCCAAGGAGCGCTGCTTCGCCTTCTGATGGGCGGGCCCTGGCCACTGGCTCCGCCCCACACTCACCGCGCCCTGTCGCCCTGTCCGTACCCACCCCTCCTGCTGTCGTTTGTTAACACCACTCTCCCCCACGTCTCCTGCTGCAGCCGGGTTCAGCCTGGCCTGCCCGTGCCTGGGAGGTCACCCCGCTGGGCTGGCCCCCGAGGGGCCCCTTTGGGAGCAGGGCTCTGTTACAGGTGGCCGCTGTCGGCCACCTTTAGGGCAGATTTCTGTCTGGGCCTCACTGGAGATGTCCCCCTCCCCCCCCACCCCCACAAAACACACACACTACTGGGCCGAGGCTGCCAGCACCATGCTGCCCACCCTCCCCAGAGCATACCACACTCTGGAAATAAACATAAATATATGGGCAGCCCATAGCTGCAGGTGCCAGGCCCCTACCCACCGCCTGCTTCAGGGCCACAGCCAGGCCTCGGCACCTGACACTACGTGATAGGTAACACCAACACGTCCTCTTGACGGGGCTGCTGGGGTGAGAGGCTGCCCCGACCCCAGGGCACAGCAGGCCCGGCCAGCAGGGAGTTGGGCTCCCCCTGGGGCTGGACTAGGAGGGGGCTGACCAAGGGCCCTTCCATCTGGCACACGGGCCCTCCGGGAGCCTTCGCATTTCCCTGAAACACCAGAACGTTTGGGCAGCTTTGGGAGCTCCAAGCAGTTGACCTCTGATCGACCAGCTTGGGGTCCCGGGCCGCCAGTCCTGATGGGAGAGCTGAGATGATGTGTTTATCCCTCTGTCCCAGACGCCCCTCCTGCTGCCCTCACCCCAGGTGGGGGAGATTTTGAGCAGAGCCTCTTGTCTGAGGGACATTCTCAGTGGCCTCGACGTTGCCTTTAGACCACAGCGTGTCATCCTCTTGCATATCGGCTTTTCAGAGTCATTTATGAGCACACATAACGTTGAAGTAAAACTTTGCTAATCTGAACACTTTTGCAGCTCTTGGAGGCTCTGTGACCTATGTCCTTGTGGGGGAGGGAGGGGGAGAGGAAGGGGCTGTGTAAGGCCTGGCATTTATTTCTGACGTTTGTGTTTATAGTAGAAAACTTGGGGACTTCCCTGGCAGTCTAGTGGTTAGGACTCCGTGCTTCCGCTGCAGGGGGCCTGGGTTTGAGCCCTGGTCGGGGAACTAAGATCCCACAAGCTAATGTGGTGCAGCCAAAAAAAAAAAAAAATTGGGAGAGTTCAGAGGAGTATACACAGGGGAAAAAATGCCGGAATCTAGAGGCCAGCACTTAGAACTTGGATGACACCACGTCATCCACTGTGTGGCCTCTGCTTTCCCGCTGTGGTCAGAAACTCGCCATAGGCCCACACGGATCATGATTTTCTTATGTAGCAAATCCCTGTTGTTGGACAGTTAGGCTGTTTCCAGTTTGCAGATTTTGTAAATAACAGTGGCCATGTTCACCCTCCTTTTTTTTTTAATTTATTTTTATTTTTGGCTGCGTTGGGTCCTCGTTGCTGCTTGCGGGCTTTCTCTAGTTGTGGCTCGCGGGGGCTACGCTTCGTTGCGGTGCGGGGGCTTCTCATTGTGGTGGCTTCTCTTGTCGTGGAGCGCAGGCTCTAGGCACGCAGGCTTCAGTAGTTGTGGCACGCAGGCTCAGTAGTTGTGGCTCGCGGGCTCCAGAGCGCAGGCTCAGTAGTCGTGGCACACGGGCTTAGTTGCTCCACGGCATGTGGGCTCCTCCCAGGCCAGGGCTCGAACCCGTGGCCCCTGCACTGGCAGGCGGATTCTTAGGCATTGCGCCAGCAGGGGCAGTCCTTCACCCTCCTTTCTTATGACTTCTTTCAGGGTAGATTCCTGGGAATAGATGGAGTGTGGACAGTGGGGGGTCCAACTTTTAATCCTCCCCTTACACCCAGCCTTATTCACATCATCTCAGCCGTGTTAAAAGGTGTCCCCAGTCCCAACTTTGGACAACCCCGTGTGTCCCCAGTGTTTTCCTTTTTACTCTGTCCTCTGGGGAGCCCTGAGAGAAGTAGAGAGAAGTCAGTAGCACCTATTTCCAACAGAGAGACTGAGGCTCAGGGCAGTGAATGGCTTTCAGGGTGGAGGTCGGGCCTGAGGCAAGGCAGGTGTCGCCCTGTCCTGGGGAAGCTACAGGTGAGGAAGGGAGTGCCTTCATTCATTCAGGCACTCTTCCAGGGCCAGGGCCAGGGCCAAGGCTGCTCCAGACACACCCTTCCCTGCTCCTGGGGTGTTCACAAGAAAGACACTAGACAAGTAACAGGTGATGGGAAATGCCAAGATGGAAGTTAAAGATGGGACAGTGTGGGGCTTCTCTGGTGGCACACTGATTAAGAATCCACCTGTCAATGCGGGGGACACGGGTTCAAGGCCTGGTCTGGGAAGATCCCACATGCCTCGGAGCAACTAAGCCTGTGCGCCACAACTACTGAGCCTGCGCTCTAGAGTCTGCAAGCCACAACTGCTGAGCCCACGTGCCTAGAGCCCGTGCTCCACAAGAGAAGCCACCACAATGAGAAGCCTGCGCACTGCAGTGAAGAATAGCCCCCGCTCACCGCTACTAGAGAAAGTCCCTGTGCAGCAACAAAGACCCATCGCAACCAAAAATAAAAATTAAATTAAAAACCAAAAAAAGACGGGACAGTGTGGGAATGAGGGCTGTTCTCAGAGTTGGGCAGCAGGAACTCCCTCTGAGGAGGTGACCTTTGTGCTGCGATGTGAAGGGAAGGAGCTGGCCCCGCTGGGGTAGGTGTTCGAGGCGGAACAGCAAGTGTGAAGGCCTTGTGGCTAGAACAAGCTTGTGGAAGAAACTTTCAGAAACAGATCAAGGAAGGCAGGTGGCTGAGGGGACAGTGAGGGTGAGACTGGAGAGGGAGGCAGGACTAGAGGGGTACTCCAGCGGGAGTGACCAGCAAGTGCGGAGGCCCTGGGACACAGTGAGGGCCAGTGTGGCTGGAGTGGAGTGGGGAAGAGGAGAAGACGGGGGAGTTCACAGGAGGCCTCGGGGCTAGGGAGCCACTCTCCCCTTTCATCTCTCACCTTCCATTCTGTCTCTGGCCCTCACACATCCTGGAGCAGGGCTGGGACTCCTCAGTGGGCAGGGGAAGGACTCAGCCTGGGCCTCTCAGGCCCTGATGGCTCTTCTCCACACCTACCGTCTGCTGAGGACTCTGCTGAGCGCTTGACACACATTAGGTCTCCTGGTGCCTGTCCCCGTCTGGAGGATAAGAAAACGGGCCTGAGCGTTGAGACTTGCTGCACACTGCCTGAGCCCACAAGAGGCTGTCTGCTGAAGCTGGGAAGAAGGACGTAAATTGGACCTGGTCCCTACCCTCTTAGAAGTCTGTCTCCCCACCTGTAAAATGGGTGAGTGAATAGGGCAGTGATTCTCCACCCTCTCAGACGTGACACCATTTAAAAACAACATTTATAACAGCCGCTTTACGCTCCTGAAGTCACCGCTGATACCACCTACCTATACAGAATTTTTAAAAAAATCAACACAAAGGGGACTTCCCTGGTGGTCCAGCGGTTAAGAATCTGCCTTCCAATGCAGGGGACGCAGGTTTGATCCCTGGTCAGGGAACTAAGAGCCCACATGCCGCGGGGTAACTAACCGTACGCACTCTAGAGCCTGCGTGCAACTACTGACCCCACGCTCTCTGGAGCCCGCGCTCCACAACTGGAGAGGAAGCCCTGAGCGCCACAACGAAGAGCCTACACAACACAACTAAGACCCAACGCAGCCGAATAAATGAATATTAAAAACAAAAATGCAAACATATTATAAAAGCAAAAACGGAAAGGACTTCATAAAATGATGCACATTTCAGCATGTAAATGCTGGTGGCCCCAAGGCCCGTAGACGGAAGCGTCAGGAGTCTGCATGGACGCATGGTCCCTGCACTGGCGCAGTCTCTAATGCCGCCCGCCTTCCCCGCTCTGCCGACAGGGGTGCGGTTTTCCCAGGCGGGTCACAATTGTTGGTTAGTCTCCAAGTAAGGCAGGACCCAGCTCCTTTGGCTACAGCGCAGGTGCGTTGCTGGCAATCCCATATTTGTTTACACCAGGAAAAAAGTCCTGCGTGTTCATACAAGAAATGGAGCGAAACCCAGGATCAAAGAATCGTAACCGGCGCCTCCGCCCCGGGAATGTCCCGAGCGTTGGGAGATCCAGCGGGACGTCCCATCCCGTCCCCGCCTCCACGTGACCGGATCCCTGCCGTTCCGACACCCAAATAAGACCCCACGAAGTTCCGAAACGCTTCTGGAGGAGGGCAATCCGGCAGTCACAGAATTACATGACATCCATGACTCCACTATTGGGGTAGTTTAAGGAAATTATTTAAGCGCTATTTTTACACTTCGCTTTCTTCGCGTGGAGGTGCGAAAGGGCCTTAACTCCCGCGCTCCTCTGGCCCTTTCCTATTCCTGCGCACCTGCCTGCCCTCCGCTGTGCAGCCGGCCAAGGGTTGGTTCCTGGTTTCCGCGTTCCTTCCCGGCACCTCGCGGAGGGAGCAGTTAATGGTTCTGTTTCACGGCTGAGAAAAGGAGGGCCAGCCAGCAGCCAATCACGGCTGCGAAGGCGGGGACCTGGATTTCCCTCCTCCGGTGCCCAATCTTCACCAGCTCGTCTCTCCACGGACCTTCTTTCTGATGCCAGGTTTTCATCTGCGGTGTGATGTTCTGTCGAGAACACATAACTCCACTCACCCGTTGTACTTACAGCAGTGATTCATAGGGCACTTAATCTTTGTTCGGCGCTGGCCTAAAACGCGTTGCACGTTTAGTCTTTGTTTTATGTTTCTGTTTTTCTGTTGGTGGTGTTTCGGCCACACCGCGCTGCATGCGGGTGTTTTACTTCCGCGATCAGGGATCTAACCCCGGGCCCGCTGCAGCAGAACCGCGCAGTCCTCACCACTGGATCGCCAAGGAATTCCGTTTCCTGCTGTTGTATTTTTCATTCACTGGTTCGACATACTGAACCTCCCACCAGGATCAGTGCTGGAGACTGAGATTACATCAATTAAAAAAAAAAATACAGATTCGGAACACTTCATTTGGCCCTCGCAGCGACGTAGTTCATGTGCCCCATTGTGCAGATTAGGAAGACAACGGTCAGGCTGGCCAAAACATTCGGTTGTAAACGTCCTACTGCCCAGAAGTGTGAGCCGTGTTACGTAAGCACTGCATTATAACCCACACAACGAGGCTCTTGTGTATTGCACGTTGTCTCCCCCGAACAATTAATTGGTAGCACTCCCAGTCAACGTACCTCGTAAGCTGCAAAGAACTGACTCTTATCTAAACCCAATCTTAACCGTTTTACGGGTTAACAACCCCGGGTAGGGGCGCGAAGTTTGACCACTACTGTTAATCAATAATGGTGACTACACATAATTCCTTAGTTCGTCTTCAACTTTCACTCAATTCGGTTAATTATTAAATTCTATTTTTTAGATGCAAGGAGTACGGGCAGATCGCAACTCCCAGGCATCCCGCAAAGTAGGCGGGTCACCATAGGGGCAACCTTTACCCGCTCAAAAATTCGTCTCACATTAGCAGTGAGGATTCGGGCGTCACCCCGAATCGTTATTTTCCTTACTCATAAGTTTAAGGCATAACCTCTTCCTAACGTTTACTTCCTAGGTAATGAATCCCATTCTCATTAGCCCTACGGTGAGTGGCAAAGTTGACCGTCGAACCGAGAACCTCTTTCCTTTGAAGACTGTCTTACTCATTTAAGTCTTTTCTGTTGCTTTTCATTTTATTTGCTCGTTTGGAGAAAGAGGGAACGGTAGGGCTACGACCCGCCGTATGCAGATAAGCAGCGGACGTCGCAAAGGCTCACGGGGAGAGCCCCGCCCCTTCCGGTTCTTGCTCGGTTTGATCTGTCGCGAGATTTCGTCAGCCGAACGCCGGAAGCCGCTAGTTGCTCCGTAGCGGCCGAAGGGGCGGGCTCGAGGGCTGAGGGACGATTAGCTGCTCGCGGCTCGCGCGGCGGTGCAAGATGGCGGACATCTCCCTGGACGAGCTCATCCGGAAGCGAGGGGCTGCGGCGAAGGGGCGGTGAGCGGCTTTTTCTCCTTTCGGGGTTCACGGCCCGAGTCTTAGCGGGCCTCGGGGCGGAGGAGGGAACGGTCTGGGCGCGACGCGGAGGGCCGTCTGCTCCCGCCCCCTGCCACAGCCGCGCTCCCCATTGGCCCGGTCGCCGTCGCCGCCGCGGGCCCGGCCGCCCGGCTGCCCACTGGCTGCCGGCGCCGTCGCTCCGGCGGGCCGGGGGGAGGCCGGTGGGACCGCTGACGGCGGAGGGGCCGGAATGCGGGGCTTGTGGGAGCGGCCCGAGGGGCGCCCCGCGGGGGGCGGAGTTGCGGTTGTGGAGGGGACGCGCTGTCCGCGGCCCGGAGGGTCTCTCCGGCGCAGCCCCTCGTCTGAGGAGCCGGGCGCTGCCCCACGGTCTCAGCGCGGCCTCAGAGTTAGGACGACTGGAGTTGCGCGGGCAAGTGATTTGCTCAGACTCTGCCGGTCTGTTAGTGCCGAAGCCGAGATCCACACCCAGACCTTTAATTTCCAAATTTTGCGCCTGGTTCTCCTCTAACACTCGACTCCCTTTGTGCGGCATTTCAGGTTCTCTAAGCGCTTTGCTGCCCAGGCGGTCTTTGCTCTTTTCGCAGCCCTGCTGGCCCGCTCTTAATGTTTTCCCCATTTTCCAGATGAGGAGCTGGAGGCGGAGTGAGTTGCCCGAAGCCACGGAGAGCTGAGATCGGTGCCGAGTGCACTTTATGAGCTGGCTGAGTTGGCCTCAGGCTTGGGCAGAGAAACAGGTGGGACGGGGCTGGAGGCCGGCTGTTTCTCGATGGTTCGCAGAGGAGACTGTTCTGTATCTGGGTGAGGAGTCGCGGGGATGGTTCGCAGTTAGGTGCCCCGGACTTCCTCTGGACCTTCAAATGTTGTTAGTCATTTCCAGCCTTTGTGCGCTCCAGTTCACCTGTATGAAAGAGTGGGAACTTCGGCCAGTAGTTTTCCAGCACGCGTTAAATTAGTTCACATGTCCTGTAAACAGCCGGGCTGTAAAGGTAGATGTAGTTTTCTCAGATAGTCATTCATCCAGCAGACGTGAATTTATTAACACTGCCTGCGTGCCTGTGGCTAGAAAATGGATTCTTTTACTCTCTGAAAGGTATCCCCCCACCCTCACCGCTGCACACATAGCCACTGCGCCCGCCACCACGGAATTCACCAGCCAGCACTTCACCTGGCTTCTGGTTCATGACAGGCACCCAGCATTAATTTACTCTACCATTACGTGTGAGTAGTTCTCTTCTAGGTCTTCCTTCTAGTAACTGGTGTGGAATTGGTGCTGGGTCCTCGGGCCACTTCTAAGCCCATCCAGGTTTCACAGGTTTGCTCGACAGTTGCCGAATGAGCCAGCTTCCCAGGACCTGCGCTTCCTGCGGTCACTTCCCTCAGTTCCTGACTGCAGGCGGTCTGTACTTTTTTTGGTGTTGATGTGTGCAGTCTTGTGTTGGGCATTGGGTGGGCATGCAGGGAAGGGAGGATATGTGGACCCCTGGGAAGAGCAGAGACTGTGCAGCCAGGCAGACCTGGTCCCTTGGCAAGGCCCATTGTTGGGTCTGTGCCTCCCTGGCCAGGTGACTTCTGAGCTGGGCAGTTTCCTCATTTGTAATAATGGTTCCTGGTAGGTGGTTGAGAGAATTAAATGAGAATGTAAGAATGTATATTTTAAAGTTTGTACCAGATAGTAAGGGTTTAGCAAATGACTTTAAAGGAGTAGAAGCCCAAATCCCTTCCCCCAGGGTACATAATAGCTAAGCATTGGGGTCCTAGAGTCAGACTGCCAAGTTTCAATCCCTGCTTCTCCCACTTTCCATATGATCTTATGAAAGTTACTTAACCACTTCATGCCTCTCTTCCCTTATCTATAAAATATGGGTAATATTCACTTCATTAGGTGTTGTCAGGACTTAGTCAATCAATGTATCTAAAGTACATCAGAAAGCATCTGATGGGTACTGAGTGCCCAATAGATGTTAGTTATCATCATCGTTAAGGAAGGCTTTTAAGTACAGAAGTAACATCCCGTCTTCAGTGTGAGAATATTGCTTTGCTTTTATGTGAAGATTGGATTGGTGGAAGTGCAGGCCAAGAGACAGTGTAGAAGAAACTGGACTGCATGCTGTGTTTGGGTTAAACCTGCTGGAAACTCCATTTTTAGTTTGCTTGCACAGCCAGCAAAGGGAAAAACTAGATGGGGTGGGGAGGGAGTCCCCAGCAAGGACAGAAAGGTCTGAACAAATTTCAGTGAACAAACGTCAGTTCCTACAGTAAACAAATGGCTATTTTACATGCTTTCTAGAAGAAATCACCTTACTGGAAACTTTGGTTTAATGTAGCATGGATGTCCCAGGAAGAACTTTGTGCTTAATAATTTAGGAAGAAAGAACCTATGACCATCTCAGAAAACTTCTTTCCTCTTCTTAGTGGAAATAGCAAAGGACTGAGCCCATGGAAGTGTGAATAACCCCTTTTCTCAGGTCATGGAATTTGCTTGTTCTTCCGAGCAGCCCTTCTGTTTTGTGTTCATCGGATTGTGTGAGTCAAGAAAGGTGTCATCGTCGTTATTACCTGGCCCCCAGTTAACCGTCAGGTTCCTTGATCAATGTGAAGTTAGAGAAAGGGGGGAATGATTTCATGGCACTTTATCCAGGCCATGGTGAGGTGCTCTCCTTCCCCACACACAGCACACCTCTAGTGGCTCCAGTTGTTCAAGACCCATAGATGAGTCCTTCCAGGGCAGCACTGGGCACCAGCTGTGGTGTGGGCCTGCCCCTCTTGTCGATTTCTTCCTTTAGATGTGAGAGTATCACTGATTTGGTTAGTCAAGTCACCCTGTCTTTGGTTTGCTCAGTTCACCCCTCACAGGATAGCTATCTGTCACTCCCTCCATGTCGTTAGATGAAGGTGACACGGCAGCCTTAGTGGGGAAGTTGGGCCTTGAGTGTGCTGGAGGTGAGCAGCTCTGGGCCAGATGCATATGTGGGAGTCCTTGGAGCCATGGGGAGAGGAGGTTAGGGAACTTTTGAGTTCAGGCCAGGGCTCTGGTCCTGGTACTCACTGCTGGTTTCCTTATTGAAATAAGGTAAAGGAAATTAGATCTAAAACAAGGAGGAGGTAAATGAGTTGCTACATTAGCTTAGAAGGGAAGAATTATAATTTAAAATGAAACATCTGCACAGGACTCTCTTGGAGGGTAAGGGGATCGTGTCTTGTTTTTCCTTGTGTCTCTAAAGCACATAGTTCAGAATTGACCCTCAGTAATTGTTAGAACTAAACTGTGTTTCCTCCCTAAGATGACCTCAACACACACGTTCTAACCCAGAGACCCCCATGGATTAAAATCCACTTTAGAATAGTCCAGGGTCCCCCTTGTGGGCCCGAATCCTTTGGACTGGACATCTGTCCAGAGCCAGCTGCCACTCTGCTCTCCACAGGTAGATCCAAGAGGGTGAGGCATTCCTAGCCTCAGACAGACCCTCCCTGGTCATGTGTATGCCAGGCTCCAGCAGGGGACTGGGGGAGGGGCACAGGCTCCAGAGGGCATTTGCCCTCTCGCCCACACCACTCTTCCTAGGACCTGGTGGCGTGCCTGGGGAGCATCTGGAAACAGTGTACAGTTGCACTGTTTCAGGTGTGATGGGGCCAGGCAGTTAAGAGACTTGCTCAAAACCTCCCTCTCTCCCCATCCTGAACATTTACTGAGGCCAGAAGTGCAGAATGTGTTTCGGGAACATCAGATAGTCTGCCGTGGGAGGTGAGGCTGCAGGCAGTGGGGGCCAGACCAGTGGTTCCACTGAGGGGTTGGGCTTTGTTAGAGAACTCTTAGCAGTTCTTGGAGCAGGAGGGTAACATAACTGGTTCTATGTTTTAGAGACCTGCTTCTAGCAGGAGTGTTTATTTGAAAAATTCCTGATGACTAATGCCTGCCATATAAGCAGTACTGCTGCTTGCTGGGATGAATGGCTGTCTTTTCATGCAGGGAGAGGAGCAATGATTATAAAAAGCCTGAACACTGAAACCCCCTAAAGCTGCTTATGAAAGGAGTTGAAAGAACTGGTGTAACCAGGGAACTGAATACATGGAATTGAGGGAAAGTAGCTTACTCGTGCTCTTGCATCCACAGCTGTATCACCTCCCTCCCCAAAATGTACCTTTTTGTGCTGTTCAAATAGATAAAAATACCAGCACGAGACATCTTGGTGGTCTTCCTTGCTAGACAAGCAGTATGGTTTGTGGGTCTCTGGTGAGCACCCTGTCCGCCAGCCTCAGTGTGTGTGCTCACCCTCTCGTCACTAGAGGGTACGCTATATCCCTGGATGTGACTGGAGTCCTAATTTTTTCCTTAGCTTGGGGACAGTATTCACCCTTCCTTAACTCCTTGAGTCCTGTTCTTTATTTTTGACCCACGCTTGATTTATTGGTGTTTTAACTAGGTATAGTGAAGTTCAAATCCACCTTTCACCATTATAGCTCTATTTGGGATAGTTACTCTCCTTGAATCTCAGTTTCCTCATCTATAAAAGGTGGATAATAACCTAATTCTCAGAGTTGTGAGGGTTAAAGGAGGTGGGTCAAAGTTTATGGATCTGTAGTAAGTGCTCAAAACTGTTAGTTGAGAGTGCCTTCTTTGTAAAATCTTTCATAAACCGTGGTAGCCAGTTGCCCCTTGTGTGGCCATGGCAGACATTGTTTATCAACCATAGACTTCTGTGAATTCTCAATGCAACACTTCAAACAGCCATTACAAATTATCAGAGAAGGGAAATTGTTGAGGAATATGAATAAATTAAGGTTTCAGAAGCCTAATCTCCCCCGCCCTTCCTTCTGCAAAGGTTTACTGTTCAGACCCAATTGGAATGAACCAGAAAACTTTTGAATCTGCCCCTTTCTTCATTCTGTGTTCAAGGATATGAATTTTGTTTTCAAGAATCTCATTGTTGGGACTTCCCTGGTGGCGCAGTGGTTAAGAATCCACCTGCCAATGCAGGGGACACGGGTTCGAGCCCTGGTCTGGGAAGATCCCACATGCCGCGGAGCAACTAAGCCCGTGCACCACAACTACTGAGCCTGCGCTCTAGAGCCCGTGAGACACAATGACTGAGCCCACGTGCCACAACTACTGAAGCCCACGCCCTGCAACTAGAGAAAGCCCGTGCAGCAACAAGGACCCAACGACCCAACGTAGCCAAAAACAAATAAATAATTGTTTTTTAAAAAAAGAGAGATAAGCTGATAATCCTACATCCATTTAAAAAAGAATCTCATTGTTCCTTTAATTATTCAAAATAGTTGCTTTCAGTAGCTTTTTCTTTTTTTTCTTGGCAATAATGTTTAATTGCTTGAATGACTGGTGAAATTGGGTAACTTGACTTTTTGAAAGCATAATTATGCCATTGGGTCTAGATTTGCCCAATTTTATGGTATTGTAAAATCATGGTGTATCACACGATAAGATCATCCCACCTCCTGTAGTTATAAATATCAGGAACCTTTGGTAGGGGTACCCTGGTGATGGGAGGAGGTGGGATTTGGAGAAGACAGATGAAGATAGGAAATCTTCATTCAGGAGGCCAGGCTCAAGTTTGGGTTAGGATGTGTCTGACCTCCACTGTGTGGTGGACCTGGTCATCAATGAAGTATTCCACTGTCAGTGTGTATGCAGCCTGGTTCCCTTTGTAATGTCCAATCATTACAAAGAGACCAGCTGCTTTCTCTTCCGGGAGACCTTTCCTGAAGCTCCTGCAGCTCGGCAAGATCCTTGTGGGTCCCACTTTTGGAGTAAGGGCCAGAGTGGCCCTGTGCCATGGCTGTGTGGGTGCCCCTCTCTCAGCTGGGAGAGCGATTGGTGGCCAGGATCCTAGCAGGGCACTGGACCAGTTGGTGAGGGCTGGGTGGAGGACTGGCTTTGCAGGGGCAGTCTTCTCTAGGAGAAGCCCTTCCAGGGCAGCCACCCCTTCTCCCGTCTTACCTCCCCTGGGGCTTGGAGTAGGAAAGAGAGAAGCTTGGAATCTGTTATAATGGAAAGAGTCTGGAGTCTGGGGTCCAGTCCCAGCCATGCCACTAGCTCTTTGATTTGGTTTCTCCTCTGCAAAATGGAAGTGATGGCAGGTGATCTCAGAGATTGTGAGCCTAAAAGGAGAATGTAAGTTAGTAGCCCTGTAGGATCCCTGACATAGCTCTTTGAGCCTTTGTCATTCCCCTGGGGCACTGTTGACATAGGGGAGGAGCTGTAGGATGTACCCCCTGGGAAGCTCTTAATCCTGTGGATGATGCAGGCTTGTAAACAAATCATTGTGATGCTGCGTGGTAAGTGCTTTAATAGAAGCTTTATTTAGTGCTTTGAGGGCTCCAAGGAGAGAGCCTTCAGCTGTGGAAGTTATATGGGAGAAGTGAAGGAATGCTCTTGAGCGTGGGGAAATGGGGAGAACTTAAACGCCTCCTCAGCTCCCCCCTCCCCCTCTGCGAGAGCAAAGACGCTACAAGCTGTGGGCTGTAGGGGGCGCTCTCCACATTTGGTCTGCCTAGGGTGCCTTTTGACACTACTCTTTCCAGGAACCCTGGGCTACCTCTAAGCCCTCCCATGGCCCCACAGACTTTGTTTTGTTTTTAACATCTTTATTGGAGTATTATTGCTTTACAGTGTTCTGTTTCTGCTGTACAACAAAGCTATACATATATCCCCATATCCCCTCTCTCTTGTGTCTCCCTTGCACCCTCCCTATCCCACCCCTGTAGGGGGTCACAAATCACCGAGCTGATCTCCCTGTGCTTTGCGGCTGCCTCCCACTAGCTATCTGTTTTACATTTGGTAGTGTATATATGTCCATGCCCCTCTCTCACTTTGTCCCAGCTTACCCTTCCCCCTCCCCGTGTCCTCAAGTCCATTCTCTATGTCTGCATCTTTATTCCTGCCCTGCCTCTAGGTTATTCAGAACCATTTTTTTTTTGGATTCCATATATATGTGTTAGCATACGGTATTTGTTTTTCTCTTTCTGGTTTACTTCACTCTGTATGACAGACTCTAGGTCCATCCACCTCACTACAAATAACTCAATTTCAGTTTTTGGGTTTTTTTTAACATATATAAATTTATTTATTTATTTTTGGCTGCATTGGGTCTTCGTTGCTGCACGTGGGCTTTCTCTACTTGTGGCGAGCAGGGGTACTCTTCGTTGCAGTGTGCATGCTTCTCTTTGCGGTTGCTTCTCTTGTTGCGGAGCACAGGTTCTAGGCTTGCAGCTTCAGTAGTTGTGGCACGCGGGCTTCAGTAGTTGTGGCTCGTGGGCTCTAGAGCGCAGGCTCAGTAGTTGTGTCGTACGGGCTTAGTTGCTCCACGGCATGTGGGATCTTCCCGGACTAGGGATTGAATCAGTGTCCCTTGCATTGGCAGGCAGATTCTTAACCGCTGTGCCACCAGGGAAGTCCCCTCAGTCTCCCAGAGTCTCTACATGAGAAAATAGAGCAGGCATGGACAAGCAGTCCCACCTACCCACCTTAAACCTAATCTGATTGATTCTGTAAATGACCCCTTCCACTCTCTCTTCCACCTGTTTTTTTGTTGTTGTTGTTGTTGTTTTTAAATATTTATTTATTTAATTATTTGTTTGGTTGCTCCAGGTCCTAGTTGTGGTATGCGGGATCTTCGTTGATGCGTGTGAGATCTTTCTTTAGTTGTGGCCTGCAGGATCTTTTTTTTAGTTGTGGCATGTGAGATCTAGTTCCCTGACCAGGGATCGAACCCAGACCCCCTGCATTGGGAGTGCGGAGTCTTAACCACTGGACCACCAGGGAAGTCCCTTCCACCTGTTTTTTGTATAAACCCACCGGAAAGTACTTAAATCCTAATTTGCCATTTTTCAAAGAAAACTGACGTTATGCATCACTGCCTTAGGTCTGGCTCTGGCATAGTAGTGGCAGCAGGTGTTTTTCCACTATGCTTAGAATAACAAGATGACGGTCCAGGTTTTCTTTTACTCGTGCCAGGAAGACTCACCTTTGGTTGCACTCCTGCTGTTAGCAGAGGAGCTGGTGGACAGTCTCACTCGAGCTGGCTGAGGAAGAAAGAGGCAGTAGGAGAACCCAGTGGCTTGCCCACTATGAAGGATGCCTCCTGGGAGGCCTGCACAGTGATGTGGGACATGGTATAGGAACTTGTTTATTCAGTAGTTTTACCTTCTAACTCCAGGTCAGAGATTTTCAACACTGCTGTTCTCCAGGATCACCTGTCGAGTGAAAAATGCATATGCCCAGGCCTTCACCCAGATTTTGGACTCAGTAGCTCTGGGGTGGGGTTTAGAGAGCTGTATTTTTTTGTTTGTTTTCTTTCCTTTTTTTAGAGCTATCTATATTTTTAAGAAGCTCCTTAGATGTTTCTGATACTGAGCCAGGGCTCAGCAACACTTACAAAGCACAGGGCAGTGAATCAGGAATGAGCCCCATCCGCCATTTCCCTCCCAGTCCGGGGTAGGGAGAGAAGGGAAGAACACAAAGGATAATAGACACAAAGGAGGGCTGTCCTGGAAGAATCAGAGAGGGTTTCCCAAAGAGGAGGCGTAGGAGTTGGTGTCCCCAGGCAGGGCACCTGCCACAGGACTGTTTGTGTGGCTGGAAGCCTTATGGTGGGGTGGGCAGAAGCCCACAGATCCCAGAGAGGACTTCCAGGATTGGACTAGAAGCATCTTCTGTTTCCTCGCAAGCCATTAGAAGAGCCAACGAAGGAGCCCCAGAAGAGAATGGGACTTGTTTTATGGTTCCTTTCCAATTTTAACAGTTTCTGGATTGACATTTTTGTTGTTGCAGACTGTGATAAGTATATATTTGGTCTTTGTCCTGGCACACAGTTTCTAAAACCCTTGGAATTTCCTGAGTGATAAGAGTGATAGGAGCATCTTTTGTTCTAATGAAGCAGCTGTTGGTAGGCCCCTAGGGAGCTTCAGGACAGGGGCTGGTCACCAGAAAGACCTAGGCATGATTAGCCTGTTGGAACTTGCAGCTCCACCCCACTCCCTACCCTGGACCTCCAGGGAGAAAAGAGGGGCTAGAGATTGAGCTTATCATCAGTAACCAGTGATTTGATCAATTATGGTAATGGAACCTCCATAGAAACCCCTATACAATTGAGTCTGGAGAAACTTTGGGTTGGTGAACACATCCATGTGCCAGGAGGGTGGTGTTGCCATACCCTTTCTCTGTACTTTGCCTTACACATATCTTCTCCTTGGCTGTTCTTGAATTGTATCCTTTGTAATAAACTGGTAATAATAACTAAACTGTTTTCCTCAGTCCTATAAGGTATTCTAGCAAATTATGTAACTTGAGGAGGGGGGGTCGTGTGAACCCTCCATTGATAGCCCGTCGATCAGATGAACAGGAAGCCCAGGACTTGGAATTGACCTCTGACTTGAGGGCAGTCTTGTGGGACTGAGCCTTTAACCTGTGGAGTCTGTGCCAACTCTAGGTAGTTAGTGTCAGAATTGAGCTGTCAGACACCCAGTTTGTGTCTAGAGACTTAGAGAATTAGTTGGCGTGAGGAAAAAGCCTACACATTTGGAGTCAGAGTATTGTGAATAGAAACAGTTCAGAGTGATTATTTTTCTTTCTACCAAGCCTTTATATCTTAGTCTGTTAGTCCTCTGGCTCCAAGCCAGACCCATGTGTTGGCTTTCTTGGTCCCAGCCCTGTGGGGATATCTGCCTGCCCTGGAGGCAGGAGGCTGCCGGAGGCCAGCTGGGCACCCTTCGTTAATCACTCAAGCTCTCTAAGCCTGTTTCTTCTCCTGTAAAATGGCATAATAATGCCTGCTCCACAGGGTGTTGAGAGTGCTGACTGAGAGCATGGATGTGGAAGCACTTTGGAAACTGAAGTTGCTCTTCAGGTGTGTGGGGTTTTGATATCTGGGAAATATTCTTATTTTTTGTGGTATTGCTTGGAGGTGTCTATCATACTGTCTAAAAACACCTGGTCTGGGAGCAAAAACAGTCTTACCTAGTGATAGAAACCAGCAGGCCCTCCCTCCTAACTTTGTTTACAGTGCAGAGTTAAAAGTCATAAAACTACGAAATAAGTCTCTATTAATTGTTTCCTCTGACAGGGAGCAGCTTTCTGGTTTCTCCAGGACTTTCTTTGTTTCCTGTATTACCATGGCTCTACTTCCACAGCCTGCTGTTGATATCCAGATCCTCTTAATGTTGCAGTTTTTATTTGCAGGCTCAATGCCAGACCAGGAGTTGGAGGTGTCCGATCTCGTGTTGGGATCCAACAGAGCCTTCTCGGCCAGCCAGCACGCACAGCCACCTTCCAGCAGAGGTTTGATGCTCGGCAGAAGATTGGCCTCTCAGATGCCCGGCTCAAGCTGGGAGTCAAGGATGCCCGGGAAAAGCTTTTGCAGAAAGATGCCAGGTTCCGGATCAAAGGGAAAGTGCAAGATGCCAGAGAGATGCTGAATTCCCGCAAGCAGCAGAGCACGGTGCCCCAGAAGCCCCACCAAGTGGCTGATGCCCGGGAGAAGATCAGCTTGAAGCGGAATTCCCCTGCTGCCTTCATGAGCCCACCCATCGGGACAGTGACCCCTGCTCTGAAGCTCACTAAAACCATCCAGGTAGGTTGTGGCTCCTGTCACAGATTCCTGGAAACCAGTAACAGCTGTAGTTTCAGGCCAAGGACCAGGAGTGTTTAGGCAAAGTGACAGTTCCCCCAGCTGTTTGTGTAGTAACCATATGAGGTAGGCAAGATATCATCTCACTTTTCTGTAAAAGAAAAGGGTGGGGGGTAGTCCAGAGAAATTAAGTGATTTTCTAAGTGAAATAGTAGTAGAGGGAAGTGAGAGGAAAGGACAAAACATTGACTGAGCTCGTGCTATGTAGCAGGTACTTAACGTGTATTCCTCACTGCAACCATGGATTATTACCCCAGTTTTATAAAAGAAGAATCTAAGTCTCAGAGATGTGAGTAATTGTGCACAGTTACACAACCGGTCAGTGGGAGGGAGGACCAGGATAGAAGCCCAATCAGACCTGGCTCTTAGTGCAGGGTCTTGGCCACCTGCACAGCCGCTGCCCCAAAGGGAATGGAAACAATACCATTTAATCTTCTCAGCATCTTTGGTAAAAGGAACAGCAGCAGCAGTGAACATTTATTAAGCCAGGTTCATCGAGCCCTGCAAATGCATCGTCACGTGATCTCTGGGATGATGAGTCTTCCTGTCGCTTTCCTGCTTTGGGCATAAGGCGGTCTTGTAGGGCCTTTTACCACAGACCAAAACTGAGTGCCCACCATATTTTAAGTTAAGTGATCCTCTACTCATATAGAGAACACATGCAGGCCCTGTGGGATGAATTGTGACCACTGGGTATTTCTAGGTTCCACAGCAGAAGGCCATGGCACCAACTCATGCCCATCCTGCTGGAATGAAGATCAACGTCGTCAATAACCACCAGGCCAAACAGGTGGACTGTGTGTGTGTGTGTATACACACGTGTGTGGTTTTGTTTGTTTGTTTAAATTTTTTAATATTTATTTATTTATTTAGCCTGTGCTGGGTCTTAGTTGCAGCATGCGGACTTCTTAGTTGCGATGTGCAGACTCTTAGTTGCGGCACGCAGACTTCTTAGTTGCGGCACGCATGCAGGATCTAGCTTTCCGACCAGGGATCAAACCCAGGCCCCCTGCATTGGGAGTACGGAGTCTTACCCACTGGACCACCAGCGAAGTCCCCCACACTTGTGTGTTTTGATGTGGCCTTCCAAGTGGATTAACTGAGGCCTGGCCCAAGGTTCCAATTTGAAGAGTTGGAGGAGGGATTAATTACATTTGACACTTTTTGCAGTGTATGAGTTTTAAAAAGAAATTTCTTAAATGCATAGGGAGAGAGAGGCAAATTGAAATTTTTTTTATTTTTATTTTTTTTATAAAAGTAGTATGTGCTTATACAGAAATTTTGCAAAACAGAGAAAGGTTAAGGAAGGGGATAAAAAAGTCCTCACGCTCTGGCTCTCTACAGCCAGCCCCTGTTGAAATTCTGCCCTGGTTCCTTCCTGTGTTGTGTGTGTGTGTGTGTGTGTGTGTGTGTGTGTGATTATTATTTATTTAATGCATAGTTGTAGTTGTGATTATGTTATTATCCAGTTTCATGTTGGTTGTTTTCACTTTATAACTCAAGCGTTTTTCTGTTTCACATTTACTGTAAACATTTTAATAACTGCTTGATCCATTGAGTTGACATTCGAGTTTATTTCAACCATTTTCCTGTAATTTCCACTGTTAGAAATCCTTCTATGAACATCTTGGAGGAAAAAAGCTTTTTCTAGAGTTTGGGTTTATTTCTATAGGCCAGATTGCCTGGCACAGACTTTGTAAGCCAAAGGATATAAACAGACATTTTAGGGGCCCTTGATAGGTAACTACAAGGTACCCACTTGTAGAAAGGTACTTCTGATGTAACTGGAATTGCAGCACTTTCATTGCGCCCTTGGGGGCAGGGAGGCAGCCTGCCAGGACTTGAGCCCCAGTCTCCCAGACCAGTTTCCCCAGGCACTCCCCCTGCACCCACTTCTCCCCCCACCTCACTTACTCCAGCCCTCATCTCCCTGTTGTCCTTACTCCAAATGTCTGTTGAGAGCCTGCATACCACGTTAGCTTATATTTCTTTATTTTCAGAATTTATATGACCTGGATGAAGATGATGATGTTATAGCTCCCATTCCTAGTAAACAGATGAAATTTGCAGCCTCAGGCAGCTTTCTCCACCATGTGGTATGACATCTTACCTTCTTCCTACACTCTGGGTGTGTCTGATCAGGTTCATGGGAGAGGTGGTGGAGAGTAGGGCCTTTCAATTCAGAAATATTTCTTCATTTGGGTCATGAGATTATCAAAACCGGAACTAGTCCAACCCCTGGCTTTTATAAATGCTGAGACCAGCAGCGCGTCCACTGACTTGTTCAAGATCCCACAGATAGTGAAGTGCAGAGCTGCAGCTCCCAATTGCTGTGTCTGAGTCACTGCAGGGGAAATATGAGTGATCCCACAGGACAGAATCACATTTTATTTCCTTTGTGGCAGGACATTCTCCCTGGTCCCCTTCCTTCCATGGTCAGCAGCTCTGGCTCCATTCTTGAGTCTGGATTCCCTTGGTTAGTGTGTTAGCAAGAATAAACTGAGCCTTGCCTGAAGGCTCCACCAGGTGCAGCCTGCATGCAGGGAAAGCTCGATGGACTAGGATGCTGATGCAGAGAAGGAAAGAAGGCAGTTCCTCGGAATATCAGGGACCTCTGAACGTCATGCTCAGCTCAGTGCATGCGGCCAGATTACACACAGGGAGGCAAGTGGGTGCCCAAGCTAAGTGCCTTTGTTTGGTCTTCAGAGACCCAAAGACTCAGTTTTGGTCACTGCACTGAACATGTGGACTAATTTCCTGGTTACCGTTGAAGCTCTTAATGTGATGTGTGAAGCTGAATGATGCCAGTTTGTTACAAAGGGGCTGGGCCTTTCCTAACTCAGTTAGTGGCTAACCCTAATTGGAAAAAACCCTGTGTTTATATTAACTTATTTAAGACTTCCTTTCCTTCCCACCCTGTGAGATGGGTAGTATTATTACCCCTATTTTACGGATGAGGAATTAGGCACAGAGAGGTGAAATAAATCTGCTCAGCTTGTAAGTAGTGGATCAAGGATTTAAGCCTAAGCAGTCTGGCTCCCAGGCTATGTGTTTAACCACTACACTCACTGGCTCTCGAGACTCAGAAAACAGCTTGAGAAATGTGGGGTCCAGCATGAATCTAGGTTCACCTGGATTGGCAGAAGCTGGTGAGTTGACCCTGTCCCATCATCTCCCTGTCTGGCTGCTGCATTCCTCCTTTCTCCTACGACAAGACCACCTGCCACTTCTGCCTCATGCATTTTTTTTCCTCAGACACATTAAAACCAGGGAGTTCACTGGTTTATATTTCCAAGGGATCACATCCGCACTTAGGGGTAACAGGTAAGTGAGGGATGGAGCTGTTTCTGCTGGTTTGCACATGCTGACTCTGCCAGCATGTCCCTGACAGTCTGGGAGCTGAGGAGGCAGGGCTACAAATCATTCCTCTGTGCAGAACAGGGACCAAAAAGCTGGGAGTCCAGGCCTTCTTAAGAGTGAGTTCCTATTCCCAGCCAGCCCATCGTGATAGAAGCGTATCTAGGAGTGAACTTGACCCCGAGCTTTTGGCCTCTTAACTCCAAATTGTAGGGTTTTTATAAAGTCTAAACGGTATGGGTGAGCCTGTGGCTCCTGTTCAGGACTGCGTGGAAGCTTCTTGGAAAGGGCTTCCCACACTGGAAAGTGGCTTCTGTGAACACACGTGCAGGCCGTTTTTCTCTCCTCCTGCCCCTTCCCTGGCAGCTGGCACCTTTCTGGCTTTAGATCGATAATGGAACTGGGAGGTGGGAGGCCTTGAGATACTGGGGGTTGTCAGCCCCCTGGGGTGTCTGGGTCCCTAGCTTTTCAGATTCCTCTCTTCCTCTTTGTTTAGGCTGGGGTGAGCAGTTCCAAGCTTTCCATGTCCAAGGCCCTTCCTCTCACCAAAGTGGTTCAGAATGATGCATACACAGCTCCTGCTCTCCCCTCCTCTGTTCGAACAAAAGCCTTGACCAACATGTCCCGGACGTTAGTGAACAAGGAGGATCCCCCCAAAGAGCTGCCGCCTGCTGAGGTGAGGTGAAGGTGAAGGAGAGGAAGTGACCACACTAGTTGAGAGTTAGCCTGTGCTGGGTGGGCAGTGTGCTGTGTGCATCCTGTTGGGTCCTCATAGTGCCTTTGAGGTGGGCGTTGCCACCCCCGTTTTACAAATGAGCAAACCAAGATCCAGTGGCCCCTGCCCTCAGAGAGCTCACAGGCAAATAGGGAAAACAGAGCTGCAGACAGAGCACTGTGCCTGGTGATACAACAGAGGGCTGCCAGGAGCACTGAGGAAAGAGCATCTAATTCAACTGAACAGATACGGGAAGGCTTTAAAGAGAAAGTGCCATCTGAGCCGGGCGGGTCTTGAAACGTGAATGGCATTCCAGGCAGAGGCTCGGGCCCGAAAGGGCCTGGCGTATTTGGGAAATGATGAGAGGTTCCATTCCCTAGCATAGGGTGATGGGGGCATGATTAGAGGGGCCCAGTTGTGACAGGCTCTCCATGGGGGTTTCCTCTGGGCCCTCCTGGTCGTTTGCCTGAAGTGAGCTCTGCTGTTCACTGACTTCCGGTAACGTTCTTTTGTCTGTGGCAGCCTGTCCTCAGCCCTTTGGAAGGCACCAAGATGACCGTGAATAATCTGCACCCTCGAGTCACCGAGGAGGACATTGTTGTGAGTACTGTGGCCTGCCAGAATTTCAAATCTCAAGCCACTTCTGTTTCAAGGGTCCCCAAGAGCACCCCCCGGTTAGCTGATTCTCTAAGAGGACTCACAGGACTTAGCATAGAGTTGTATCAGGGCTAAGATTCATTACAGGAACAAAGCAAAATCAACAGAGGGAAAATGTTCGTGGGGCAAAGGCTGGAGGAAAGCACACTCAAACTTCTGGAGTCCTCTCCCATTGGAGCCACACAGGATACACTTTATTCCCCCAGCAGTTGGTTGTAATGACATGTGTGAAACCAGGGAAGCTCATTAGAGACTCAGTGCCCAGGGTTTTTATCAGGGGCGAGTCATGTAGGCACCCTCTGCCTAACACCAAAATTCCAGACTCAGAAGGAAAGCAAGTGTTTAGCATAAACTGCATTGTCGGCACAAACAATTTAGGCTCAGTGCGCCACTCTTATCAGTTAGGGTTATGGGAGCCCTCCCAGAATCTAAGTTCCCAGATGCCAGCCAAGGGCCAGCCTTGGAAGCAGACCTTCCAAAGGAGAGCAGTCAGGCCAGGTATGTGAACCCTTTTCCTCACAGCTTCTAAACCAGAGCCAGGGGAATTCCCTGGCGGTCTGGTGGTTAGGACTCGGCACTTTCACTGCCGGGGCCTGGGTTCAATCTCTGGTCGGGGAGCTAAGATCCTGTAAGCCATGCAGTGTGCCCCCCCCCCCAAAAAAAAAAAACTAAAACAACAAAAACAGAGCCAGGTGCCCAACCTAAATCTCAGGGCCATGGAATTGTGCTAGAATGGGATCATTTAGTCCCACTGTGCAAAATCCAGTGGTTCATATTTTCCTCAGTCTTTGGAATTTCTTCCTCCTTTAGGGGTTTTTATGATAGCTCCAAAGTAAAAGGGATGAAATGGACTGGTGTTACCTAGTGGTTGGCCCCTCTGGATTGCGCTTCTGGTCCATCCTGTCCCACCCTTGGCAGTCATGGGCAAAACCCAATTCAGGTACCTAGTGAAGGGTGGCCCAGACTTAGCCAGGACTTTTCTTTCCTTTTTTTTTTTTTTACATCTATATTGGAGTATAATTGCTTTACGATGGTGTGTTAGTTTCTGCTTTATAACAAAGTGAATCAGTTATACATATACATATGTTCCCATATCTCTTCCCTCTTGTGTCTCCCTCTCTCGCACCCTCCCTATCCTACCCCTCCAGGCGGTCACAAAGCACCAAGCTGATCTCCCTGTGCTATGCGGCTGCTTCCCACTAGCTATCTGTTTTACGTTTGGTAGTGTATATATGTCCATGCCTCTCTCTCGCTTTGTCACAGCTTACCCTTCCCCCCTCCCCATATCCTCAAGTCCATTCTCTAGTAGGTCTGTGTCTTTATTCCTGTCTTAGCCCTAGGTTCTTCATGACATTTTTTTTTTCTTAAATTCCATATATATGTGTTAGCATACGGTATTTGTCTTTCAGCCAGGACTTTTCAACCTCATTTTCATTCAGGCACCAATAAGACTGTTAAAGAACCCAGGTGCCCTTTTTACTCAACTGTTAGATCACAGAATGAATGCAGCTGGACTCCAGCCTCTCCCTGCAGCTGAGTCCCAGGTTCTATAACAGCCCATGTTTATAATGGCTGCCACGTTTGTTAATGGTTTTAATTGTGAAATGTGAGTGCTGGGTGATCACTTTGTGAACAGTGCACATGAGAATAGAAATTGTTGCCTACTTTGTATAAGACTTGACAAATTAGAAAGAAAGCAATTTTTTCCTGATTATAAAAGTAATAATAGCTTTTATTTATTGAGTTCATTATAGCTATTATTATTTATATACTTACTGTGTGGCAGGCATTTTGTATGCAGGATCTTTGAAATTACAGAGGAATGAAAAACGAATTACCTGTAATGATTACTACTCATAGTAAACTGCCAATAATCATAGTGAACTGCCAATAATAGTCATCCTCACCTCTTTTCTACCCAAATAAGTAATGTTAAAAGAAAAACTAATAGGGTTAGAATCACACTTAGTATTCAGTTCCGTATCTTGGTTTTGATATGTAGCATTTTCCCTTTTATCATTAGAAAAAAACCATTTCAACGACCTTTTCGTAAATCTTCTTGTTGTCCCCATAACCAACTTGTGAAGGCAGTTGCAGGTGAAGAAATGGCTTGGGTGCTAGTTGGCCTTTGCAGTCTGTATCCATATTGGGTTCCCTCTCTGGCCTCGGTCTGCGCAATGAGGAGGGAGTGGAGTTGGAATAAATGATGATGACACAGGTGTACAGAGCACCGCCTTGAAAACGACTTCAGTTGAAACCCCTCAGTCTAGCCAAACTAGGATGATTGGTCACCCTGCATAGAACTCCAGAATTTGTGTTTCCAACTGATTCCCAGATGATATATTAGCCACTGTCTTTGATGAGCCTATATGTCTGTCCATTCTCATTACAGACACTCTTGACAGAAATTCCGTATTCCATAACTATTACCCTTGTTGAGGAAGTGGGCACTGAGGCAGGAGGACTTTGGGGGTGACTTGGAGTCACAGGGACTCCAAGGCTTGTAAGCCCAGACTCAGTTCTCACTGCCAGAACAGCTCTTCCCCTCATCTGGTCCCAGGTTGAGGCCTGTGGATGTCCCAGGACCACCTAAAATGGAGCCTCCCTGAAATCTTGGCTGCTGGGCATGTTCAGTTAGAGTGCGGCCACCAGTCAACCCAGAGCCCTGTCTGGAGTGTGTGAATGGCAGGCTGGAAGGATGATGACTGCCCAAAATTCTCCCCCAACCCTAACTAACCCCTCTTGTTCTTCACAGGAGCTTTTTTGTGTTTGTGGAGCCCTGAAGCGAGCTCGGCTGGTCCATCCTGGGGTAGCAGAGGTGGTCTTCGTGAAGAAGGACGATGCCATCACTGCATATAAGAAGTATAACAACCGGTGTCTGGATGGTAAGTCAGGGAGAAAGCAGCCACCTCACCTTGCTGCTCCTCACTGCTCACAGCAGGCCTTCCTCTGAGATGGGTGGTTGGACCTCCTGGTGCATTAAACCCTCCGGGGCCACCTGTGTACTAAGAGCAAGCAGAGATGTTATGTTTTTAATTGAAGTATAGTTGAATTACAGTGTTAGTTTCAGATGTACAGCACAGTGATTCAGAGATAGATACACACACACACACACACACACACATATTCTTTTTCAGATTCTTTTCCCATATAGGTCATTACAAAACAGTGAGTATAGTGCTATACAGTAGATCCTTGTTGGTTATCTCAGCCTCTGCTTTTTTATTGGATTATTTAATCCGTTCACATTTTATGTGGCTTTCTTTTGCATTATATGAAAATCTAGTGCAGCATTTTAGTTCTTTTAATGATTTTTTTCCACTGTACTTTTTGAGTCACTTTCTTAATGGTTGCTCAGGGGTTTACAGTATACATTGTAGGTTATCAGAATCTATTTCAGGTTAGTATTAACGCAGTTGCAGTGAGATTTAGAAATATCACTCCTATAGGGCTCTATTCCCTCTTCCCCTTTTTTTGTGCTGTTACTGTTACACTTATCACATGCTATATAAAGTGGGAATCCAGTCCTTGTAAGGTTAATCCTTCATGGACAAAGTAGACATCTGAACATAGACTTTGAATCTTTTTTTCACTTAATTTTATACCGTAAGCATTTTCCCTTACTACTTGTTTCACAAGCAAGTTTGGATTGCTTCATGCTGAGTCCACTCTTTCCCTTACTTTGACTCTGATCTCCTGCATGAAGCTAGCTCTGTTGCCACTTGGCTTCTTGGTGCCATCATTGGCAAGGTTTCATGGACCTCATAACCCTGGGGTTTTCTTAGCCTCTGGCTTTGCCAAAGCCTGACAGCCCCGTCCCTAGCTGTGCAGCCAGGGCTGCCAGTGGTGTATGCTTTGAGCAGTCCATGTCCTTCTGTGGGAGGAGCTGAAGTCCCACGGCAGAGCCTTTTCTCTTTTGGTTTTTCAGGGCAACCAATGAAATGCAACCTCCACATGAATGGGAATGTTATCACCTCAGACCAGCCCATCCTGCTGTAAGTTCCAAAGGTGGGGTGCTGGGGACCAAGTGGAGCTTTTCTGCTTGCCTACTCTGCATGATCATCTCTCTGTTCTGAGGGGTAAACTGCCTGTATCACAGCTCCATTCCATTTCCTCTGCTCTGATAGCAGGCAGCCAATCAGGAAGCTTAAATTTGTACAAAGTGGCTTGTCACATCATTTCTGCAGGGGATTGACCCCACAGGGGCTAACATTAAGACCTCGTTCCCAGCCTTATAATTTAGAAACACCTGAGAAGAAAGTGGCGAGCAGGCCAGTTATGTCCCTCTTTGCACAACTGTGTGTGCGTTGTCCGGGTGAGCGGAAAACCCTACCTCCTCATGATTGACTCTGGGGGACAGTGCTGGGTGCTACCCCTTGTTTTGTTACATACCCAGGCATACATTGCCTGGTCCAGGACTGAGGACTTTTTGAAGCCTGAGATGCAGAAAATGTCTAGACTGACATTCAGAAGGAAGTCCTTTTGTAGACAAGGATACACAGACCCAGGGAGAATGTTAGCCTTGCCAAGGTGGGAGGGGTAGTGTGGGGCAGGCCTGAAATAGACTTTGAAATACCGAAAGACGGCACTTTGAACCCTGGATATTGCGTCGTGTGACTTACATAAGTTTCTTAAACCGTGTTCCAGTATTAAGTTGTATTCTGAAAAATGTGCGTTTTATGACCTAGTGAGTTTGGGAACCACTGGGCTAAACCCAGTTAAATCTATAAGACTTCTCAGAATGTGTAATATGCCGATGTGTGTTTGACCATCCCTGAGGGACATGCAGTGTTTCCTAAACTTAAAACCCAGATCATAGCAGACTGCATCTCAATTTTCTCATCAGCAAATTTAAAAAATGATAGGTTTGCTATAAGAAATGGAGTAAAAGGGTACGGAAAGCATTATGTTTGGTGCTCAGCTTTTGAGAGATCCTCAGCTAACAGTGGGACCGCTCTCTACGTAAGGGAAACCCACAAGGACTTTGACTTTTCTCTGCTCTCTACAGACGGCTGAGCGACAGCCCCTCAGTGAAAAAGGAGAGTGAGCTGCCTCGCAGGGTGAATTCTGCCACCTCATCCAACCCTCCTGCCGAAGTGGACCCTGACACCATCCTGAAGGCACTTTTCAAGTCCTCAGGGGCCTCTGTGACCACACAGCCCACAGAATTCAAAATCAAACTTTGAGCGGGGGAGCGAGACAGCCAGAAGCGGGGGCAGAGGAGGGTGGCTCTGTTTCCCAAAACAAAGCTTGTGATCTATGGGCCATTGGACTGGAGGCCCCTGAGCGTGGGAAGGGTCGCCGGGGGTAGAGAGCTTCCTCACTGGATGGTACCCGCCTTTCTGTGTTGTGTTCTACCCTGTGCTCTTCTGTATGTTAACATTTCCTGTAGTATGTCTCTTCTCTCTCCACCTCATCACCAAGGTAAGCTTGTGTTGCTCAGAGTGTCTCCCCCTAAACTCAGCCCTAAATTGTTTTTTTCTGTCTGGAAATGGTTCCCTGAATTCTCTGGGTGGCCTTCTTGAGGCCCAATGGAATGCAGGCCAGGGGCTGTTTGAAGGACACTGCTCTTTCTTCAGGGGTGAGGGTTTGACTCCCCTTTCTCTTTTTTAAACTTTTCGAAGTGGGGAATGGAAGCCCCTGCCATCCTAATAGGAACCAGGTCAGCTCAAGATCTCTGCCGCTCACTCTCCTGGTCAGTGGAGGTGGCCTAGGTGGGGATCAGGTCACAGGCCCCTTGTCCTCTCACCACAGTTGGCTCCAGACCAGTGTGGTCTGGAGAGGACCCTGTGGCAAGGGCAGGGTGAGACTTGCTTCGCTAGGAAGAGTGCACCGCTGGCTCTTGGTTTGGGGGACCTG
The DNA here is from genome assembly GCF_059928025.1 of Delphinapterus leucas. Lineage (NCBI taxonomy): Eukaryota > Metazoa > Chordata > Mammalia > Artiodactyla > Monodontidae > Delphinapterus > Delphinapterus leucas. The sequence goes on along the minus strand of NC_143139.1, from coordinate 96,106,511 downwards.
TACTGTGTCTCAGTCAACCTAGAGTAAATCCTTGAGTTCACACTCCCCTCTTCCCTTGAGTTGTGCCGAGTGCCCCACCCCAGCTCTCTTGGCCTTCTGGGCGTCACTGCTGGGAGTGGCTTGTATCATTAGCCTCCCATTTCTCACGCAGTACAGCATTGTCACACCCTGGTTTTGGTGCACATGCCAGCTCTCTGCTCGTTGGGTGTTTCAAAGGGCCTGCCTCCCGTCCTGTGACTCTGTGGGCCTGGGGGGTTATTTGAATAGGAGTTGTTGACTTAACTGCTAGATTTTTTCTTCTGGCCTTAGGTACAGGAACAGGACAATAGTTAGGGATGCTGAGAGGCGGCATATATCCAGCAGCCACCAGGGGGCACTGCTCCACTGTTGTGAGGGACCCACCCTGACGGGAGGGTATTTTCCTGCCTTGGCAGTCGGGGTAGGGGAGCGATGGGTGGTGGGGAGGGAGGTGAGAGAGCAAAGCAGCCTTTCCAGGCAAGCTGGTGAGTTGTTCCCTCAGTATGGTTCCAGGCATTTGGGGCAAAACTGTAGAACCTGGGGCAGCCCCAGAATATACCAGCACAGCATCGCTCCAGTGACATTCATTCTCAGTCTCCTGCCGGTTTGTTGGGACTGTAAAGGGAAGCCAGCCTAGCAGAGCTGGCGTGTTTTGGGGAGCGGGATTCTGGGAGGGCTACAGATCAGTAGCAGGTGGTATGGAAGGCACAAGCCTAGAAAGTATAAACGGGACCTGAGACGCTAAGAATCTCTCATGACCTACTTGGGGCCAGTCCAGTGAAGAAAAACCTGGAAACTCGTGTTTCCACAGAGTTAAATCTGTCAAGCAGGGGGGACCCAGGGTTTGAACCGAGCTCAGTCCTCCAGGTCTGAGGTTGCCCAGGCTTGGGAAGCCCGAGGAATCTGCCTGTTGCTGCTCCACTTTCTAGTACTTTAAAGAAGGCTGCTTTCGTTCTCTTCTCCCCCCCCTTTGAATGGGTGCAAACTTAGTTCTCTTCAGCAGCTGGGAGACACGCCTCCTACACTTTCCCCTCCTTGGCCCCAGAGAATGTCCATAAGACACTAGGACCTGGTTTCGCAGGTACTGGAGACAGATCACTGCGTGGACTCTGCTTTCGGGAGGGACGGTACGTATCCCGACTGCATGGCTTTATCCTCCTGTCTCCCCTCCAGTACCATGCCAGGCTGCTCTGCTTATCACAGGGTTTCAGTGAGCCCACCTGCAGCTGCCTGGCCATCTGGGCCCTGTCCTCTGGCTGGCCATATGGTACATTGCAGGGCAGAGCCTGTTTGCCCCCCTGTTCTACAGGATGGCATCGTGGGAAACAGAAGGTGGTAGGCCAATCCTTGTGTCCTTCACCTCCCACTCCCCTGCATTCCCCATCTGTGTCTCTTTTGTTCAAAAGGAGAGGAAGAGGCATTAAGGGATGGAGGAGGCTGTGTTACCCATTTCTGAATAAACATTTGTTATTCCTACTTTTGAGCTCTCATTTCTTAAAAGATTATGCTAAGAGGCCTCATGGAATTTGGCACAAGGAAACGAGGATTTGCCTCTGCTTTACGGCTCACCAGCTATGACCTTGGGACAGTTGTTCCCAGGACTCACTGAACTGCAGTCTCTGCAGCTGAGAGAATGTGAGCATCAGTGTATTGGAAGCACCTGGCAGAGGAACTCGGTACCTTCTGGGCCTAAAGTGCCTCACTGTGTATTAAGCATGGTCAGCTCCAACATAGAGTTAGGTCTGTTCATAGGGAACAGGGGAGCCTTTGCCTTGAAGTTACACTTACGGGTGAAATTTACTTCTTAAATCAACTATGCATTAGAAAAAAAGAAATTATACACACAAAATTTATCGTCTTAACTATTTTTAAGTGTACAGTTCAGTGGTATTAAATACATTCACATTGCTGTACAGCCATCACCACTATCCACCTCCAGAGCTTTTTCATCTTGTAGGAGCTGAAATTCTCGCTTAAACACCAGCTCCTCATTCCTCTCCTGAGATCCTCCCCTGCCCCTGGCAACTACTATTTTCTGTCTTTATGATTTTGACTACTCATGTAAGTGGAGTCAGACAGTATTTGTCGTCTTGTGACTGGCTAATTTCACTTAGCATAATGTCCTTAAGGTTCATCCATGTTGTAGCATGTGTCAGAATTTCCTTTTTAAGGTTGAGTAATATTCCACTGTATGTATATACCACATTTTGCTTATCCATTCATCTGTTGGACACTTGGGTTGCTTCCATGTTTTAGCTGTTGTGAATAATACTATGAACATGGGTGTACAAATATGTCTTCAAAACCTTCAAGACCCTGCTTTCAATTCTTTGGATATATACCCAGAAGTGGAATTGCTGGATCATGTGGCAGTTCTATTTTTAATATTTTGAAGAATCGCCATTCTGATTTCCACAGTGGCTGCACCATTTTACATTCCTATATGGGAAGATGGGATGGAAGTATTTATCCCTATCCTTTCCACTAAATAAAACCCTGGATATTTTATATAAAACAAACATAAGACTGGAAGGTGGAGAGAAGAAAGACTGGCTGGGGACCTTGGGACCCAATGAACGACTGGCATTGAGTTCCCTGGGTTTTCTTTTTCCTTCATATAAGCCAAGCTGGGTGCTGGAGAAGCAGACCAACAACCAAAAAACCCAAGTGAGGACCGGAAAGGGGTTAGCTTAACAAGACGGAAAGAAAACTCTAGTGAAACACCACGGGAAGAACTGCAGCCCCACCTTCACCAGTAAATGCCAAGTTGGGTCCTAGACTTCCAATCCTTGCTAGGCTGTACTGGGGGCACCCCCAAATCTCTGCAGGGGTGGAGTCAAGAGAAGGCCGGATAGGGAGCTGGGACTTTAAGTTGATGTCCGTGGAGGCCACGTGAGGAGAAATGGGGCACCCCAGCCCCTCCCAACCAGGGTTTTAGTAGAGGTGTGGTGGGATGATGGAGCTCACTGCCACCCACACCTGGCAGTAATGAAGCAGTGCCTTTTCATGCCCGTCAGAGGAGGTGTGCTGTAGGAAGATTTAAATAAGATCCAGAGTCTTCTTAACATAATACCCAAAATGTCCATGTTTCAGTCAAAAGTCACTCATACCAAAGATCAGGAAAATCACACCCTGAAGGAGAAAAGACAATGGACATCGACACCACGATGACAGAGATGTTAGAATTATTGACAGGGATTTAAAAGTGGCCATCATAAATGTGTTGATGAGCAATTAACACTGCAATAAGTCTCAGCAAGGAAATAGAAAATGTAAAGAACCATTTAAAGTCGAAAAATACAGGGCTTCCCTGGTGGCGCAGTGGTTAAGAATCCGCCTGCCAATGCAGGGGACACGGATACGAGCCCTGGTCTGGGAAGATCCCACATGCCGCAGAGCAACTAAGCCAGTGTGCCACAACTACTGAGCCTGCGCTCTAGAGCCTGTGTGCCACAACTACTGAGCCCACATGCCGCAACTACTGAAGCCTGCGCGCCTAGAGTCTGTGCTCCACAACAAGAGACGCCACCATAATGAGAAGCCTGCACACCGCAACGAAGAGTAGTCCCTGCTCGTGGCAACTAGAGAAAGCCCGTGTGCAGCAACAAAGACCCAACACAGCCAAAAATAAATAAATTTTTAAAATGTATTTAAAAAAAAAATACAGGGAATGCCCTGGAGGTCCAGTGGTTAGGACTTAGCTCTCTCACTGCTGGGGCTGTGGGTTTTATCACTGGTCAGGGAACTAGGATCCCACAAGCTGTGCGGTGCAGCCAAATAAAGTTGAAAAATACAATTACCGCCCCCCCCCCGCAAATGGAGAAGAATCAGTGAACTTGAAGTTAAAACAATAGAAACTACCCAACCTGAACAGCAGAGAAAATAGACTTAAAAAATAATAATGAAGGACTATGGGGACCTATGGTACTAAAACAAAAAGTCTAAAGTCTGTGTCATCAGAGTCCCAGAAGGAGAAAAGTAAGGGTGGGGCTGAAAAGCAGTTGAAGAAGTAATGGCTGTCAGGAGTTCCCTGGTGGCCTAGTGGTTAGGATTCTGGGGTTTCACTGCTGTGGTCTGGGTTCAATTCCTGGTTGGGGAGCTAAGATCTCACAAGCCATGTGGCATGGCAAAAAAAAAAAAAAAAAAAACAGAAAGAAAGAATGGCTGTAAGCTTCCCAGAAATGGCAAAAGATGAAAACCTGCATGGGACTTCCCTGGCAGTGGTTAAGACTCCACGCTTCCAAGGCAGGGGGCGTGGGTTCAATCTCTGGTCAGGGAATAAGATGCCACATGTCGCGCAGCATGGCCAAAAGATTAAAAAAAGAAAAAATACCCCTGCAAATTCAGAGAAGCCTAAACAAGGTAAACCTAACGAAATGCACACCAAGACACATCACAGCTAAACTGAAAACTAAAGAAAAGAGAATCTCAAAAGCAGCAAAAGAGAAATGATATCTTACCTATAAAGGGACAGGAGATTCCTCATCAGAAACCATGAGGCCAGAAGGAAGTGGCACACTTCAAGTAGTGAAAGAAAATTATCGTCAACTGAGAATTCTATATCAAGTGAAAAATATCCTTCAGAACGTAGAGGGGACTTAGACATTCTTAGATGTAGGAAAACTAGGAGAATTTGTTGCCAGCAGTCCTACCCTAAAAGAATGGCTAGGGCTTCCCTGGTGGCGTAGTGGTTGAGAACCTGCCTGCCAATGCAGGGGACACGGGTTCGAGCCCTGGTCCGGGAAGATCCCACATGCCGCGGAGCAGCTAAGCTCGTGCGCCACAACTGCTGAGCCTGTGCTCTAGAGCCCACGCCTCAACTACTGAAGCCCATGAGCCACAACTACTGAGCCCACGAGCCACAACTGCTGAAGCCTGCATGCCTAGAGCCCATGCTCCGCAACGGGAGAAGCCACCACAATGAGAAGCCCGCGCGCTGCAACAAAGAGTAGCCCCCACTCGCGACAACTAGAGAAAGCTCGTGCGCAGCAATGAAGACCCAACACAGCCAAAAATAAATAAATAAATTTATTTATTTATTTAAAAAAAAGAATGGCTAAAGAAGAGCTCTGAACATAAAGGAGAAAATAAAAGAAGAAAACTTGGAGCATCAAAAAGGAAGGAAGAAGGAACAGCAGAAATAGTGAAACTTGGGTAAATATTTTCCTTCTTTTATGTTTTCTAAATTATGGTTGATGGTTGAAGCAAAAATTATAAAATTGATGTTCTCAATGTATGTAAAGGAAATATTTAAAACAATTACTTTATAAATGGGAAAGTACTAAGGGATATCAAGAGAAGGAGGGTTTCTACACTTAGAAATGTCAACAACATTGATAAAATGTCAACAGTATACTGTGGTAACTTACATGTATTTGATGTAATTCTTAGAACAACTTCTAAAAAAAGATAATACACCCAAAAACACTATAGATAAATCAAAATGGAATTCAAAAAAAAAAATTCAAGTAACCCACAGGAAAGCAGAAAAAAGAACAGAAAACAAAAAAGATGGGAGACTCAAGCCCTAACATCACTAATTCTATTAAGTGCAAGTGGTCTAAATATATCTATTGAAAGACAGAGATTGGCAAAGTGGATGAAAAAGTGTGACTTAACTACATGCTATCTACAAGAAACTCACTTCAAGTATAACTATAAGGTTGAAAGTAAAAGGATAGAAAAATACATCATGCAAACAATCAAAAAAGAAGTAGGTATATTAATATCAGATATATTAGACTTCAGAGCAAAGAAAAGTTACCAGGGACAGGGAGGGACACTATATAATGAAAAAAGGGTCAACCCACCAAGAAGGTACAATCCTAAATATGTATTTACGAAACAACAGAGCTGCAAAACTGATACAAAAACTGATAGAATTGAAAGAAGAATAGCAAATCCACACTTCCACTGGAGACTTCAACACCTCTCTCTTAACAATAGGTAGAACAACTGGACAGAAAACCAGTAAGGATGTAGAAGAACTTAACAACACTATCAACCAACATGATCCAATTAATATAGAATACCTCACCCAACAAAAGAAGACACATTCTTTTCAAATATCCATGGAATGTATACAAAGATAGTCCATATCCTGGTCCATAAAACAAAAGTCAACAAATGTGAAAGAATTGAGACCATACAAATGGTCACAGTGGAATCAATAATCCCTGGGTTAAAGATTGAAAGCTTTCCCTCTAAGATCAAAGGCAAGACAAGGATGTCCACTTTCACCACTTCTATTTAACTTTGTACTGGAGGTTCTAGCCACGGGGTTCAGTGGGGGGGGAGAAAACATCGGATTGAAAAGAAAGAAGTAAATTCATCTCTATTTGTAGATGGCATTGTCTTGTATATAGAAAATGCTAAGTAATCCACTAAAAGGCAACTAGAACTAATAAACACAGCAAGGTTGCAGGATATCGATATACTTGCAATGAAAAATCTAAAAATCACAAGAAAATAAACAATTCCACTTAGCATAGAATCAAAAAGAATAAACTACTTATACATAAATGTAACAAGTGTTAGAATACTTATACATAAATATAACAAGGGTTAAACGCATAGTCTGAAAACTATAAAACATATTTTTAAAGAATTTAAAGGGACCCTGAGTAGCCAAAACAGTCTTGAAAAAGAATTGAAGGACTCACACTTCCTGATTTCAAAATTTAAGTACAAAGCTATCAAGACAGTGTGGTAATGGGACTTCCCTGGTGGTCCAGTGGTTAAGGCTCCACACTACCAATGCAGGGGATGTAGGTTTGATCCCTAGTCGGGGAAGTAAGATCCCACGTGCCGTGTGGCGTGGCCCAAAAAAAAAAACCCCAACTATTAAAGTATAGAAAGTCTTGAAAACGGAAGAAAATTCTTTTTTTAAAAAAATTTATTTTATTTATTTATTTATTTTTGGCTGTGTTGGGTCTTCGTTGCGGTGCATGGGCTACTCACTGAGGTGGCTTCTCTTGTTGCAGAGCACAGGCTTTAGGACGCGGGCTCAGTAGTTGTGGCTCACGGGCTCTAGAGTGCAGGCTCAGTAGTTGTGACGCACGGGCTTAGCTGCTCCGTGGCATGTGGGATCTTCCCGGACCAGGGCTCGAACCCGTGTCCCCTGCATTGGCAGGCGGATTCTTAACCACTGAGCCACCAGGGAAGCCCAAGAGAAAATTAAAAAAAAAAAAATGTATGGTACTAATATAAGAATAGACATATAGATCAATGGAATGCAGTGGAGAGTCCAAAAGTAAGCCTCACATATCTGGTAAATTAATCTTTTTTTTTGGCTGCGTCCGGTGGCTTGCAGGATTTTAGTTCCCCGACCAGGGGTCGAACCCGTGCCCCATGTAGTGGAAGCGTGGAGTCCTAACCACTGCACCACCAGGGAATTCCCCTGGTCAATCAATTTTTGACAAGGGTGCCAAGACAATTCAGTGAGGAAAAAGAATAGTCTTTTCAACAATGGTGCAGACAACTGGATATCCACAAAAAATAAATTTCATCAAAATTTAAAAATTTGTGCTTTAAAGGACACCTTTGACAAAGTGAAAAGACAACTCACAGGAGATAGGAGAAGATGTTTGCAAATCATATATCTGATGAGGGAATTGTATTCAGAAAAGATGAATAACGGAAGCTCAGCAATAAAAGGACTGGGATTTCCCTGGTGGTCCAGTGGTTAAGACTCTGTGCTCCCAATGCAGGGGGCCCAGGTTTGATCCCTGGTCAGGGAACTATATCCCGCGTGCTGCAGCCAAGACCCAGCACAGCCAAATAAATAAATATATAGTTTAAAAAAATAAAAATAAAAGGACAAATAACCTCCCAAAATGAGCAAAGGATTTGAATAGACATTTCTCAAAAGAAAAAAAAAAAAAGATACACAAATGGCCAACAAGCACATGAAAAGATGCTCAACCTCATTAGTCGTTAGGGAAATTAAATCAAACTCCAGTAAGATACCTCTTCAGTACAGTACCTTCCAGTAAGATACTTCTAATCAAAGATAGATAATAACAAGTCATGGTAAGGATGTGGAGAACTTGGAAACCTCATACATTGCTGGTGGGATTTTAAAATGGGACAGTCACTTTGGAAAACAGTCTGGCTGTTCCTCAAAAAGTTAAACATAGAGTTACCATATAACCAAGAAATTCCACTCCTAGATGTATATCCAACAGAAATTAAAACATGTCTGCACAAAACTTGTACATGAATATTCATATCAACATTATTCATAACAGCCAAAAGTAGGAACACCCATATGTCCATTGACAGATGAATGGATAAAGAAAATGTGGTATATACATACAATGAAATATTATTCAGCCTTAAAAAGACAGGAACTTCTGATACATGCTACAACATTAATTAACCTTGAAAACATGGTAAGTGAAATAAGATGCAAGAGGACCTTATATGAAGTACCTAATGTAGTCAAATTCATAGAAACAGAAAGTAGAATAGTGGTTAACAGGGGCTGGGAAAAGGGGAAAGCGGGTACAGACGTTAAATTTGGGAGAGTGAGAAAGTTCTGGAGGTGGATAATGGGGACAGTTGCACGACAGTGTGAATGTACCAAATGCCACTACATTGTACACTTAAAAGTGATTAAAATGGTAAGTTTTATGTTTATTTTACCACAATTTTAAATAAAGGAATGAAGTACTGATACATGCTGCAACATGGATGAACCTTGAAAAAATTATGCTAAGCAAAGGAAGCCAGTCACAAAAGACCACATATTGTACGTTTCCATATATATGAAATGTCCAGAATAAACAAGTCCACAGCGACTAGTGGTTACCAGGGGCTGAAGGCAGAAGGAGAAGACTGGGTGGCTGGTAATGGATATGGGGTTTCTTTTTAGGATTCTCAAAATGTTCTAGAATTAGATAGCAGTGATGGTGGCACAACCTCGTGAATATACTAAAACCCACCGAATTACATACTTTGAAACAGCGAGTTTTATGGTATGTGAGTTATATCTCAATAAAGCTGTTATGAAAAACGTAGTGACTTAAAACAGCAAGAATAATTTATGTTCTCAGTATTCTGCTACTTGGGCAGGGCTTAGCAGGGATGACTCGTCTCTCCGCCACATGGTGTTAGTGGGGTTCACTTCTACAGCTTCATTCCATCAGTACAGCTGGGGCTAGAACAACTGATACAACTTAATTCACACGACTCAGCTGGCAGCCTCCCTCTCTCCATGTGGTCTCTCTCTCTCAGAAGTCTAGGTCAAGTTTCTTTATATGGCTAGATCCCAGGAGGTTGGAGGCTATAAGCTTAAATCCTGGGCTTGAAAACCCCAGTATATGACTTCTGTCACAATCTGTTGGTCAAAGCAAGTCACAAGACTGGCCAGATTCAAGTGGGGACATAGCCTCCAGCTCTTGATGAAAGGAGTGGCAGGTGTTTACAGGGATGGGAGGAATTGTTGGCAGCCATCTTTAGAAAAAATCTCCCAGAGATCATATGAAGCTGAAAAAATAGGACCTTTGCTTCCGGCAATAAGCAGAACTAAGTCATATGGAAAACCCTCTCCTTACAAAACATCTAGAAACTCTTCATATAACAACCTTCCTTTTAGTGCTGTACACCTGTGAAAATAAGGAATATCTCCAGGCACAAAAATGAAGAATCTAGATATTGGAATGTTAAGTTAGCAGTGAAGCTATAGCTACCCTACAGGTATTTGTTGATACAAGGACTTAAATACTGGATTTCAAAGGCTAAAGAGGGAAGAGGAGGCAAAGCTATCAGTCTACTCAAGATGGAGTGTTGGAACTTACAGCCATGCACTAAATTCCCTAGTGGTGTCTCCTGGGATCACCTACCAAATAAACTACTTGCGCCTGAATCCTTGTCCCAAGGTCTGCTTCTGGAAGAACCCACTCTAGAACAATTGGTACCAGAAGGGTGTCTAAGAAATAGATACTCAGAATTAGATTCTGGAATTGGAAGGCTCAACAGCTAGATGGCAACAAAGATCCAGTTGGTGACAGTAACTGGAGTAGGTATTATGGTGGATTAAAGATAGCTGCAAATTATTTGACACTCTTCCCTTCAAGAGGTGGGGTCTGTGCCCCTCCTGAATCTGAGTAGGCTCTGTAACTGTTGTTTTTTTTTTTAACATCTTTATTGGGGTATAATTGCTTTACAGTGGTGTGTTAGTTTCTGCTTTATAACAAAGTGAATCAGTTATACATATACATATGTTCCCATATCTCTTCCTTCTTGCGTCTCCCTCTGTAACTGTTTTGACCAGACATGACTCAGCCAGCTTCTGGCCCCAGACTTTGAAACATTGGCCACTTCCCCACTTCCTACCCCCGGAACACCCTCTGGCGGCCTTGAGCCACCACGTATGAAGACTCACTACTGAGACCATATATTGGGAAAGCCATGGGTAGGTGCTCTAGCTGACAGTCCCACGTGAGCCCAGCCTTCCAGCCATCCCTGCTAAGATGCCACATCTGTGTGAACCTGACTTGGCCCCTTCAGACCAGACCATATGCAAACTGAATGACCTCAGTCAATGCCATATGGAGCAAAGGAGTCACCTGGCCCAAATTCCTAACCCACAAAATCATGAGAGGTAATAAAACAGCTATTGTTTTGAGCAGTTAAGTTGTGGGGAAATTTGTTATGCAGCAACAGCTAGCTGAAACTTGTTGTGATAACACTTGGCATGCTGAATCTCATAACTACTAAGACTCATCTCTTCTGCCCTGGGATGGGGCACATTGGGGAAGGGGTACACTGGCTTAGGCAATGTCTCTAACATTTGAGATACATGGGGCAATGGTAATTTATATGGAAAGTGAACTTGATTATTATTAAGTGGCAATGATGTGCTGAGGGAGAAAATAACAGACTCAGGACAGACATTTATCAATCCATGGCCCAGTGTGAAAGCCAGGAGGTTTCAATATCAGTGTTTAAAGACTCTTGTCTACTGCAGCCTGTACTGGTGAAGGCCCAGAACCTGCCTGAGAAGAGTGGAGTTCTGAAGCAGGCCAAAAAGATGACTCTGCTAAAGCCTGTGCTCCAGTCGTGGTCACAGAAGGGAAGGAGTGGGACACTGAAACCTAGCAGGGGGACATCTGGTAGATGGGCTTAAGGATCTTGAACCCCAGATTCCCATTAACCCCCTGAGCCAGTAGAAGTGGCCCATTCCCTCTTGCTTAAGAATAGCAGCCTCTTACCTGGAGACCACGCAAAGTACCCCCTGTGATGGTTAATTCTTTTTTTTTTTTTTCCCATGAGGCTTGCGGGACCTCAGTTCCCTGACCTGGGACCAAACCTGGACCCCAGCAATGAAAGCCCAGAATCCCAACCACTAGGCCAGCAGGGAGCTCCCTGTGATTGTTAATTCTGTCTGTCAGCATGACAGGGATAAGGGAGCCCAGATAACTGGTAAACAAATTCTTTCTGGGTGTGTCTGTGAGGGTGTGTCCAGTATAGATCAGCATTTGAATTGGTAGCCTGGATAAGACATGGCCCTCACCAGTGTGGGTGGGCATCACCTAGTCTGCTGGGGGCCCAAACAGAACAAAAAGGCAAAGGAAGGGTAAATTGGCTCCCTTTGCTTGAGCTGGGACATCCATCTTCTTCTGCCCTCAGACATACGCGCTTCTGGCTCTCAGACCTCCACACACAGACTTAACCAAACCACCAGCTTGCAGACAGCCGATCATGGAGCTTCTTGGCCTCCATAATCACATGAGCCAATTTTTATAATAAATCTCTTCTATCTATCTATCTATCTATCTCTATATCCTACTGGTTCTGGTTCTCTGGAGAGCCCTGACTAATACACCCCCTAAGGTAGAAGCCTTGAAGCAATGCTTTTCCCCCTCAAGATCTGCTCCCCTAAATTCCCTCTTTGCTTCTGGACCAATAATTATGATCGAGTCTCCCCAGCCCAACTGGGGAAGTCCTGCCCCTGCCATGAGAGAATTGAGATGATTCCCCACACTGGCTGCAGAAACTGGCCGAGATGTGCCAGCAGAACAAGACCATGTCCAAGGTGGGTCTTCAGGGCTCCGGTGGGAAGAGAGCAGAATATTAGGTTGGGTGAGGGAGAGTTTACAGACATGGAGCCACTCCCCTGAGGCTCAGGATGTGATCTGGCAAGACCCCTGGATCCAGTCCTGATATGCCACTGAGATGGCTCCTTGAAGTGTGGAAGAAATGGTGGCCCCACTAAATAAGAGGGAGGTAACAGGACAATCTTGGCAGGGTATTGAGAAGGGACCAAAAGGCTCAGAGGTGGACGTAAGACCAGAGAACCCAGCTGGCTGCATGCTCAGAGGGCCCACAGGAGCTGCCTTCACTCAAGCACAAGGGATGCACGAGTGAGGAGCACTGATGCCACAGGGGGCTCGGGGGGCTGCCTCTGAGGCCAGAGAGGTGGACAGTACCTTGGAGCTGGGCTCCCAGAGGTCAGTGGGGATGACAGGATTCCAGAGAGCAGAGGCTGGGGTTGATGTAACTACCAGAACGGGAGCAAGGCCAAGCAGCGGCCAGGGAGCGTGGGCCTGCAGGGTTCTGTGCTGATGGCTCGCAGACCATGGTATTCCCAGGGACTATGGCAACCATGATATTTCTTGACTTTTATCATCAAAGAAAGATGGAAAACAAGTAAACAGTAGGCTAACGCCAGCTGCTAATGGAAAAATCTCAACCCCTCATCCAGTTTCCAGGCCCAAGTCAGTCCTCAGACCCAGAGATCACTGATTGAAAGGGAGGCTGGGTTCCCTTGAGAAGAATGCTATAATGCCAGAGCAAACGTTTGTAGTAGCAATTCCACCAGGCCTTCCCCAAAGGGACCCACAGCCCCTTCCAAGAAGTAACCGTACACTGGGACAAGGGGAATACTGGAAATTTCAAGGGGAGTTGGGTACATGGTCTGAGTGGGCCTTTGGTCATCAGATAAATAGAGTCCTTGGACTTCTCTCCTCTGTCTACATTCACTTCCTGGGTGATGGCACCCTCTCTCATAGCTTTCAATAACATCTGTACATCACCAGCTCCCACATGTATTTCCCAAGTCAGACCTCTTCCGTGATCTTCAGTTTCATATCTCTCTGCCCACCTGACCTCTCCCCTGGGATGTCTAATGGGCATCTCAACGTGGTCCACAGCAAAGTCCAGATCTGCCTACCCTTTCCTGCTCCAAGCCCACCTCTCCTACAGTCTTCCCATCTCAGTAAATGACAACACCATTCTTCTAGTTGCGCAGACACTGAAACCTGGCAGTAGTCCTGGATCTCTCTTTTTTTCTCACACTGCATACCCGATCGGTCATCAAATCCCATTGGAATTATTCAGAACATACCCAGAATCCAACTACTTCTCACCACCTCCACTACTACTTCCTTGGTGACCAAGCCATCATCTTTCCCCCAGATTATTGCGATGGTGTCCTAAACAACCCCGCTGCTGCCCTTGCCCCCCACAGTCTAACTGTAATACAGTGACTCCTCTCTGCTCAAAATCCCACAGTGGCCCCATCACACTTAGAGTAACAGTTAAAGTGCTTCCAGTGGCCTACCTGATCCTACCTGACCCACCAAGCCCCCTGCCCCCTGACCGATTCTTCCTCTGGCTCACTGTGCTCTCCGCTATGTCTCTACTACACCAGGTAGGCTCCAGCCCCAGGGCCCCTCGCCAGTTCCCTCTGCCCAGAATCTCTTCACCTGAAGGCCCTGCTCCCCCACCTCCTTCAGTATTTTGTTCAAATGTCACTTCAATGAGGGCTTCGTCTTATTTAAAATGACAACACCTTCTCTCACCACACTCCCTGCACTTTGCACTGATGCGTGTGCTTTATATGTTGCTTCTTAGATGTTTACTGGTTTCTTTATTATTATTATTTTTCAAATTATATTTATTTTTGGGTGCGCCGGGTCTTCATTACGGCACGCGGGATCTTTAGTTGTGACATGCATGCGGGATCTAGTTCCCCGACCAGGGATTGAACCTGGGCCTGCTGCATTGGGGGCGCAGAGTTTTACTCACTGAACCACCAGAGAAGTCCCTGTCGTCATAGTTTCTTTCCCTCGTTAGAAAATAAACTCTGGGAAGGCTCTATTTTATTTCACCCCTGTATCTCTAGCGCTGAGGACAGTGCCAGGAGTATTCACTGCTATTTGTGGAATGGATTAATGAATGAACGGAAAGTAGAGGTCGCACCCGTGAGCGGCCCAGCTCTACGGAACTTACCCCTACATTCACGCGCAGACTTTAATCCGAGCAAATGAAGATGGCGCCCTGGGAGGACGGCGGGAGGGAGTGGGCGGGGGGGTCGGGAAGTAGGGGCCGGAATAGGCGGGCCTGGAACCGAGGGGCGGGGCCCCCAGGCGGCGCCGTCGTCACGGAAACGGCTCCCTGAGCCGAACTACAACTCCCAGCGGCCGCCGCGGCTTCCGGTTGGCAAGATGGTGGCGCGGAGGAGGAAGCGTGCGGCGCGGGAGTCTGAGAAGGGGATTCTGAGCCCGCCGGGCTACTCAGGTGAGGGGCTGCGGGACGCGGGGCCGGGGGACGGCCAGGCTTAGTCGGGAGGAGGCTCGGGGTCGGCAGTGGCTCTGGGCCCCCAGGAGCAGCCACACAGTTGGACATGAGGCCCGGAAGGTTGTGAGGCCCGGGGCCCCCCAAGACCCGCGCGGCGCCCTGTTCCCATCTGGCTCCACTCGCCCGGGACGAGCCTAGTTTGGTTAACGCTTCCCTTGAGTGAAGTCACCTCTGTCTACACTCTCCCAGGGCGAACCCGCGTCTGTCTACACTCTCCCCCTGAGGTGCGCCCGTCCGCTTACCAGCTCCCCTTTGCAGTTCCTAGTCCAGCCCCCTCAGCGCTCACCTGGCCTGTGCCCTCCGCACTGGTTCTCCTGCCTTCCGTTTTCCACCCAGGAGCCAGAATGTTCTTTCTAAAGTCAGATTTAAATCAGAGCTTGCCTCACACGCCCATACCCACTGAACTCCCTCCAGAGGCTAAAGTTAGCACCTAAAACAAAATCCACAGTTCCCACCATTGACCTGCGTGGCCCCGCATAGCCTGGCTCCTGCTAACCTACAGCTCTGTCTTTCTGTTCCTCTGAGGCAACAAGCTCTTTACACCCTCAGCGTTTTTGTAACTTACTGGGTCTTCTTCCTCAGACAGCTCTGCGCTGTTACACGGCTTCCTGTCATTCTGGTCTAAGCTTTAATGTTTCTTCCTCGAAGAGCTGGTCCCGATCGATGGCCTGTCCTCAGGCTTCTGCCACCCATCACCCTGCACTACTTCACTCTGTGTGTTTCCTTCCTATTTGATACGACCTTGTTACATGCTTACTTGTTGTCCTTTTCTCCCTTCACCATGTGAGCTTCCTGAGCGCAGGGTTTGCAACTGTATCCTCACAGTGCTCTGAAGAAGGTGGTGAGAAAAGCAGAACAGTCCTTAGCTTGATGAGGGTTAAAGTTTATGGGAATGCCAGCTATCATCCTGATCATCGCACAAGGGACTCCCCTGGCTGTCCAGTGGTTAGGACTCCGTGCTTCCACTGCAGGGGGCACGGGTTCGATCCCTGGTCGCGGAACTAAGATACCGCATGCCATGGTGTGGCCAAAAAAAAAAAAAAAAATCACACAAATAGAGACATAGAGACCGTGAGAGAAGGTAAGAAGGCGCAGAGCAGGTGGATCTAACCTGGCGTGTAAGGCTCTCCTGAGGAAGTGAAGTGAAAACCTGAAGGATGGGTGGAAGGACGAGGGTTGATGTTTCAGGAAGGGGAGAGCATGTGTGAGGCCCTGGCTTATTGGAGGAACAGAGAGGAGGCCGGAGGGGCCAGCATGTGGTGTGGAGGGGGGAGGGTGGGGTGAGAAGAGGCTGCAGAGGCGGCCACGGTAAGGACTTGGCTGTTTACCCCAAGAGCAGCGGAGTTGGAACTTCTCTCCTTTCGCATCCTGTTCACATTCTCTCTCCCGCAAGCTTGGGAGCCCTTTCTGGGCAGATTATCTGTTCACCCTCCCAGCCTGCATAATACCCTGCACAGGCCTTGCCTAGGGAAGGGCTCAGTGAAGGATGGATGGACAGACAGACACACAGGACTGGAAACGGACAGCCTGAACCTGACTTTCATGCTGTCCCTCCCCGCCCCCATTTTCCTTCCAGCCATTCCCATCAAATTCTCTGAAAAGCAGCAGTCTTCTCATTACCTCTATGTGAGAGAGCACAAAGTTCGAGAAGGCACCAAGTCTTCCTGGCCTCAGAAACGGACCCTTTTTGTCCTCAATGTGCCCCCATACTGCACAGAGGTAAACTGGTGTCTGGGAGGGAACCTGAGCCTGGGGCGGGGGCTCCAGGCAGAACTGGGCTCCTACGGGCCCCCCACCAAGTCCTTAGTGGTGCAGTGGAAACAGCTAACTGAAGCCCTGAGGGGTGGTATCTGTAAGGCTGCCTCTCTTGTGACAGGAGATTGGCCTTTTAAAGGTGTGTTGTAAAAAATATAATTCTCTAGGGAACCCAGAGCTTTTTGCATGTTACCCAGAATTGTTTGAGTTATGTATTTTTTTTCCCCGATTATAAAATTGATACATGTCCATTGCAGGTACTGTTAATAATACAGCTGAAATGTTCTGTTGCTTAAAGCGATCGATGCATAACTGTCTCTGTCTACCATAATTCCATACGAAGACAGAGACACATGTTCTCAAACATTTTTCTTGAGTATTGTGAAAGTTGTGCCAACTACTTGTGTGACATCTGACAACATAATCATTGTCTTTTTTTAAAAAAATTGAGGGTCAGGACTTCCCTGGTGGTCCAGTGGTTAAGACTCCGTGCTCCCAGTGCAGGGGGCCCAGGTTCGATCTCTGGTTGGGGAACTAGATCCCGCATGCCGCAACTAAGAGTCTGCATGCCACAACGAAGATCCCTCGTGCCGCAGCTAAGACCCAGCACAGCCAAATAGATAAATAAATGTTAAAAAAAATAAAAATCTGATACATGTCCATAGTAAAAAATAGGAAAAGTAGAAGAAAATAAAATTACCTCTGAGTCTACTATGCAGACATGTCTGTTAATTTTTTTTCACAAAAGCTGTTAAATTTAGTATTTCATTATTTTACAGAAGAGAAACTAAGGGAATTGCTGGATTTTCGATGTTTTTTTACAGAAAAGAAATACTAATTTCTAAAAGATTCCTCTACAGTTAAAGAGAAAAAGTAACAGTGAGAGGAGAGGGTGTCATTTTTAACCTTTCCTGAAGACTAGTGTATGTGTGGAGAAGGGCCTGGACCCAAGTGCAGCACTCACTGCATTTCACAAACTGAGTAAACCTGTGTCATCAGTACCCAGGTGGAGAAACAGAACATCACCCGCACCCCCGGAAGTCCCGTCATGCCCCTCCCCCCACCAAGGATAACCAGCATCCTGATTCCAACAGAGTAGATTTAACTCTTTTTTTTTTTTTTTTTCCGGCTGTGCCTCGCGGCATGTGGGATCTTAGTTCCCCAACCAGGGATTGAACCCGTGCCCCCTGCAGTGGAAGCATGGAGCCCTAATCACTAGACAGCCAGGGAATTCCCAGATTTAACTCTTTTTAAATGGCTGATTCAGGTAGTAAAACTTAGTTGGTTTTCGTATAAAATCAGAGTACTCAGAATAAAAGTAAAAATGTCCCCACCTGTTCTTGTAATAATTTTTTTAAAAAGTTGAGAACCCACTCCTACTTTATGGATCATTCACTTTTTTTTTTTTTTAATTTTTTTTTTTTATTTTTGGCTGCGTTGGGTCTTTGTTGCTGTGCGCAGGCTTTCTCTAGTTGCGGTGAGCGGGCTTCTCATTGCAGTGGCTTCTCTTGTTGCGGAGCACGGGCTCTAGGCACGTGGGCTTTAGTAGTTGTGGCTCGCAGGCTCTAGAGCGCAGGCTCAGTAGTTGTGGTGCATGGGCTTAGTTGCTCCGCAGCATGTGGGATCTTCCCAAACCAGGGCTCAAACCCGTGTCCCCTGCGTTGGCAGGCGGATTCTTAACCACTGCGCCACCAGGGAAGTCCCGGATCATTCACTTTCAAATGGAGAAATCCCTTTCAGGAACAGACCAAGCGTATCCTGGGCACGTGCTTCTAGCAGGGTCCTGTCATAAAGCCAAAAAGCTTATACCTGAATTTTGTCTCACCTCTGTGTCCTCCCTCCCGAGTCCCCGGCCAGTGGACTTTTTACCCACAGCTTTGAACATTAAAATTCACAAGATTGCTGTCTGGGGCCGTGGGGGGCCGGGGTTGTGACCTCTGTGTTGAGGAGGTGGTGGCTTGCCCAGGCCGTCTGTGCACGCCCCCAGGTTGGACTCCGAGACCTTCTGGGCCCCGGTCCCCTGGCAGTGCTGCCCAGGGCAGAGGGAGGCTCCAGAAAGGCCCTGTAGCCGCTCATACTGTGCTTCTCTCCGGCCACGGCAGGAGTGCCTGTCCCGCCTGCTGTCCCCCTGCGGCCCTGTCCAGTCGGTGGAGTTACAGGAGAAGCCGGATCTTGCTGAGAGCCCAAAGGAGCCAAAGTCAAAGTTCTTTCACCCCAAGCCAGTTCCTGTAAGCCTCCACTACTGGGGTCTGCTTGAATGATGGTGTGGGTCGGGCTAGGGCAGTGTCCCCAGTGTGTAAGGGGAAGGTGGTGTCAGGGGTGGCAGTGGGACTTGCAAGCGTTCCCTGTGCTCAGGCCAGTCCTGGCCTGTGTGGTCTAGGAGGGCTGTCAGGTAAACAGCTTCCACTCCTTTCCCAGATTTGCCGTGTCCTGTCTGGCTCTTTCCATTGTCCTGGGTGAAAGCTCAGGGGCATCTCTGCTCACTGCCCAAGGGACCTCCCTGAGCCACCCGCTGCGTCCCACATTGAGGTCGATTCTTTCTTAGGCTTGGTGGCCTGGGCCTCGTTTCCCTGTGTGCCTTGAGTCCACACCTCCTCCTGTTTAGTGGAGTTTGAACTAGTGAGCGCCCCATCTGTCTGTCCACTCCTGGCCCAGGGAGACACGCTCTTCCCTGAGTCCCTCCCACACCTGGAACAAAAGTCCTGAGTGTCTCACCTCTCCCTGGTGAAGAGGTGGGATCGGGTCATTTTTAGCAGAAGTTGCATAACTAGGAGTGTGGCCGCCCCTCCCCTGGATTAGAACAACCTCCTGGTTACCTTCACGTTCAGGAACAGCCCAGCACATCTCCCCCGGCCCCGCGACAAGTCAGGCTGAGGGCAGGGGGGAGCCCTTGGGCCAGGCCTGGGATGGCTGGGAGGATGGGAAGGCTCCCGGCACTGACATCTCTCCTCCTCCCAGGGGTTCCAGGTGGCCTACGTGGTGTTCCAGAAGCCACGTGGGGTGTCAGCTGCCTTGGCCCTGAAGGGCCCTCTGCTGGTCTCGACAGAGAGTCACCCTGTGAAGAGCGGCATTCACAGTCAGTACCTCGGGTGCCAGCGGGCGCCTCCTTCCAGGGCCCTGGGTCGGGGAGGGGAGCTTTGTGGGCTGGCGTCTGCCGTGTCTCCTCGCCCTCAGAGCAGATGTGGGAGGCTTGAGCTTGGCACTTGGGGTGGGCATAGGTGAGGGCCCAGCTTGCCACCACTAGGCTCTTCCTCACGCCCCGAACCCTGGCCCACGAGTCTCCCTCCCTGCGGCCTGTGCAAGAAGATCCCACCTGGCCTGCAAGGTCCTGGGTGGGGCCCCGAGGGGCGGGCCTGGAATCCGTCTCTCTCGCTCCCTCCTCCCTCAGAGTGGATCAGAGACTACGCAGACTCGGTGCTGGACCCCGAGGCCCTGAGAGTCGAGGTGGACACGTTCATGGAGACGTACGACGAGAAGATGGCTGAGGTGGGGCTTCTGCATGGGCAGCTGGTGGAGTCCAGGCTCCTCTCTCTGCTGAGCCCTGGGCCTCCTGGCTGGGTAACATCTAGTCTCGGAATGGTCTCTAGGGAAAGGACGGTCGAGGGTGGAGGAGGAGGCAGCGTTGGCACGTCTGCCCCCCGCCCTTCCCCCACACTCAGCCGCTCACACGGTGCTGGGTGCAGCGCCAGGGCGGTCCTGGGCACGGGAGGGAGAGCGGAGAAGGGGAGGTGAGGTGCTCCTGGGGCTGCAGGGCGGCTCCCAGGCACCTGCCCATCCCAGGGCCACGTTCTTTGCAGGAGGAGGCTAAGGCCAAGGAGGAGGAAGGGGTCCCTGACGAGGAGGGCTGGGTGAAGGTGACCCGCCGCGGCCGGCGGCCGGTGCTCCCGAGGACGGAGGCGGCCAGCCTGCGGGTGCTGGAGAGGGAGAAGCGGAAGCGTGCACGCAAGGAGCTGCTCAACTTCTATGCCTGGCAGCACCGCGAGACCAAGATGGAGCGTAAGGGCGCGCCCCAGGCCCCTGTCCTTCGGCCCCCTGCCCTGGGCGCCCAGGCTGTGGACGCGGTCTTGTGGCCGCTCTGCCAGCCCTGGCGAGACATGGAGCTCCTGACGGCAGGCGCCAGGCCTGCAGGCGGGTAGGGCGTTCTTGGGCGCAGACTTCCTAACAGGCTCTGGGGTTACAGTCCCAGCCTGGCAGCGTCCCCGTGTCGTGGGCTCCCTGTTGCTCCCGAGGCAGCTGCGGGTGCCTCTGGGTATTGAGGCTGCACAGGCACCTGGGATGTAGGCCCCACCTCCAGGCCCTTGTCAGCCTCCGGCAAGGAGCCACACGCAGAGGGTGGCCACACGCAGAGGGAGCCCCTGACCA
Source organism: Delphinapterus leucas (assembly GCF_059928025.1). Lineage (NCBI taxonomy): Eukaryota > Metazoa > Chordata > Mammalia > Artiodactyla > Monodontidae > Delphinapterus > Delphinapterus leucas. The sequence continues at coordinate 96,085,790 of NC_143139.1, read as the reverse complement.
CCTGTGGCTGCTCTCGGGGGCTATGATGCCGAGCTCGCGGCCCGGGCCGCCTGGTCTCCTGCTGGCAGGACGGCTTCCCCGTGGACCTGGGAGAGGGTCCTGGCCTTGCACGGGGGAGGCCCTGACCCCGCCGCCCAGTCACACCGCGCCCTCACCTGCCTCACTGCTCCTGCCCACACCGTGCCCACCGCTCCTTCGCTCTGCGTTCCTCTGGCCCCGCCTGACAGGGGCCTCCACCAGCCTCCCCTCCCTTGGGCTCAAGACCCCACACCCGGCGTCCCGACCCGGTCACCCTTGGTGACCGGAGTCGCTGCGTGAATTCTGTGGCTGTCTCGGGGTGGAGGCCCCTTACTTATTCCTGACGTGCGTCCCCGGCCTGATAGCTGCCGTGAGGAGGGGCTGGGAGAGGTGTCCCGGGGGTCTCCCAGCAGCCCCAGAACCTTCTTCCTTCACCTTGGGGGGCGTGTTGGAGGCGGGGTGGTAAGGGGGCAAGTGCCTTTTGGCTTTCTCTGCTTTCTCTTCGACCTGGTGAATTTTCCACCTGAAACCTCGGGTGTCCCTTCTGCTCCACTTCAGCCTCTGCCCTCCGACTGGGCTGCAGTCTGGTTCCGGTTCCCACCGCAGAGGCGACGGGGGAGGGGGGTGGCCGTGCGGAGCGCCCCCAGCGGGGAGTGGGGACTGAGGGAGGGGCTGCTGCCCTCACGAGTGGGGGGCAGCGGGGGCAGCTTCCGCCCGGCCTGTCTGATCCCGGCCCTGTCTCGTCTTACCCCCTCTCGCCCCAGATCTCGCGCAGCTGCGCAAGAAGTTCCAGGAGGACAAGCAGAGGATCGAGCTGATGCGGGCCCAGCGCAAGTTCCGACCCTACTGAGCCTCACCCACCCGCGGGCCCCGTGGAGAGGGGTGGTGACTGGGTGGCAGTGCGTGGCCAGCGAGGACACAGGGCCTGCAACACTCATCTCAGTGGCCGTGCCCAGGCTGAGGGACCACACGTCAGCCCCAGAGATCTGAGCGCACGTGATGTGGGGTACAGGACAGTGTCACCCCTTGGTTCCTGTGCTTCGGCAGTCCTGGGGCCCGGCGCAAGGACCTGGACTCCGGAAGCCACTGGCCCAGGAAGTGGCTCCTTCCCTATCATGGGCTCTGTCCCCAGCCTGTCTCTGGACTCTCCTCTCAGGGCTAAGTGTCTGCTGTGTTCTCCCCTTCCTCCTAACGGAGAAGCCCCATGGGCAGTGAGACAGCCTTAAACGCAGAAAGAATACAAGAACGTTTTTATTTTTCATCCAGCTGGGCGGCAAGAGAAGGCTACAAAAGGCCGGTGGGCCTATCCCAGCCCCTCCCTCTGCCTGCTACTCAGTCACAAAACAGGTAACTCCCACACCCAGACACCGTCTCCCCCTTGAAGTCACAGATGTTAGCGTCAGAATCTTGTATCCCTTCCCCCGTCCCCCCCCCCCAGCTCTGCCACAGGATTCTCTTCCGGCCATGCTGGTCTTCAGGACCAGGGGGCCCTGTCCCCACCACGCCTGGCCTGGGCTTGGGGGCTGGGAGTCTGGGGCTGAGCAGGCGTCTGTAGCCCCTGGCCCAGGGCTACAGGTGGGCTGGGATTCTCTCCTTGCTCTGTAAAAAGGAGCTGATGATACCAGCCATGTGCTGGGGTTGGTTCATGTGGACGTAGTGGTTGCCGGGGACTTGCACGTACTGGAACCTCTGGGGAAGGGAGGGGACACGTGGTGAGGTAACCCAGTGGAGGGCTCTGCGGGCCCCTCTGGCGCACTGGGGCTTTCCCATGGCCTGCTGCCTCCCAGTGGTTCCAAGTGTCCACCACAGGAGCCTTGGCAGTGCCTGACCCGTGGCCTCGCGGGCCCCAGTCAGTCACAGCACCCCCTGGGGGGTGTCAGGGCCTGGCTCAAAACCAGTGAGAAAGGCCTGTCTGGGAGGGAAGAGCCCAGACCCTGGGGTTCTAGGCCATTCTGAGCTGAAGTTGTAGAGCTAGGCTGGGGAGGGGGCTGGTAGTCGGGGCTGCTGCTGGTTCTGAGCATCTTATAAGGTCCACTTGCAAAAAGAATAGACCATCAGCCTTTCAAACTCGCCCTTGCTCGGGAGAAAGGCCGACAAGGCAGGAAGGCACTGCAGTTGGCCAGCCAGCCACACGGGCTTCCCTCTAGTGACACCCAGTCGTCTGCACAGGCCCCAGGGTCGGGTGTTTATGGTGGATGATGGTCATAAAATGCCAGGTGCTCCCAGGAACCCAGGCAAAGGGCACAGTCACAGCACATGTCCCAGCCCTCCAACTGGGAGGCCAGCACCCACTGATGAGCCTGGTCATCTGCTCCCATGTGGGACCCTAGGAAATCATGGCAGTGCTGAGTTGGGTGTGGTGCAGGGAACATGTGAGGACAATAAAGCCAGGAGATTCTGCCAATGAGAAGTCTGCTTTCTGTGCTGATTTATATGTGACCGCAGGTCTCCAGGGACCGCAGCAGGGAGTGAGGCCTGGTAGCTCCTGGGGGTCACCTGATAGACCTAGGGCCAGACCAGAGGTCCCAGTGCAAGAAAAGAGATGGGTGAGCTGGAGCCCGGGGCGGCCTGGCAGCCCCTCCTGAAGCCCAGCTGCCCTGAGCCCTACGTACCCACCTCTTTCAGGGTGGATCTCAGTGAGCTGGTCACGAATAGCACGAGCTCCGTGTTGGCATCATTCTCTCTCCTCAGATCGTAAAACCCTTGGGTTGCTCTGGGAAACGAGAAGAAAGGTTCATCTGGGACCACCTCCTTGCATGCTCTCCCCCAGCCCTGGGCTCCAGGCTCTGAGACTGAGACCGGCCTGGGCGTCCCTCCAAGCTTCCCACAGCTGGGTCCCTTGGAGCCCAGGTTTAATTCAGGATTGAGTTATTCAGTCCCCGCAGGCACTCACAGCTCACTGAGGCCTGCTCAAGTGAAGCAATTCAGGTTTATCTCAGGGGACCTGGCCATGGTCACAGCCACTGAATGGCAGAGCTGGGATCTGAATGGGGTCAGAGTCTGCGTTCTCTTTCTCTTTTAGCAGCTTTATGGAGATAATTTCACCCATTTAAAGTGTACAATTCCATGGATTTTGGTATATTCAGAGTTGTGCAAGCATCACCACTGTCAATTTTAGAACATAATGAATCACCTCAACAACAACAAAAAATCCCGTACCTACAGTTTCCACATAGAGCTCCCCGTCCTACACAACCACTGATCAGCCTTGTCTCTGTATGTTTCCCTACTTGGACTTGCATGTGAATGGAATCATATGCTACCTGGACTTCTGTGACTGGCTTCTTTCAATTAGCCTCATGTTTTCAAGGTCCATCCATGTCAGTGTGTATCAGTGCTTCATCCCGTTTGTCACTGAATAGCCCGTTGCATGGATGGAGCATATTTTGCTTATCATCTGTCCATTGATGGACACGTGGGTCGCCTCCAACACTATTCATTCGATTATGAAAGATGCTGCTGTGTGCACAGATGCTGGAAACATACCTAGGAGTGGAACTGCTGGGTCTTGGTAATTTAATGGCTTGAGAAACTGCCAGACTTTTCCAAAGCGGCTGCACCATTTTACAATACCAGGGGCTTCCCTGGTGGCACAGTGGTTAAGAATCCGCCTGCCAATGCAGGGGATATGGGTGCGAGCCCTGGTCCGGGAAGATCCCACATGCCGTGGAGCAACTAAGCCCATGCGCCACAACTACTGAAGCCCGCGCGCCTAGAGCCCGTGCTCTGCAACAAGAGAAGCCACCACAATGAGAAGCCCGCGCACAGCCACGAAGAGTAGCCCCCGCTCGCCGCAACTACAGGAAGCCCATGCGCAGCAACGAAGACCCAATGCAGCCATTTAAAAAAAAAGTTTACAATCCTACAGTAGCATGCAAGGGTTCTAGTTTCTCCGCATCCTCACCAACACTTGTTATCTCACTTTTAGAGTCTGGCCATCCTAGGGGTGTGCAGTGTATCTCACTGTGGTCTGGATCTGCCCCTATCGAGTCCATGCCTTCTAAACCCCTGTGCTCGGCAGATGTGTCCCTGGAAGTCACAGTTCCTGCCAGTCCAGGATGGCTGCAGTGGAGTGGGTGGTGGCACCTAAGCCACACCAAAGGGTGTTCACTGTGCTGTGGCACCCAGAGGCAGTGGATGGCTTCTGGCTAGCAGGTGGGGGAAGGGAGGACAGCAGACAGGAGCAGTGTAGGCCTGGGGATGTCAGGAGTGGGGTGGCTGGAGGACTGGGGAGGGCAAGGGCCAGACTCCAGTGTCTGCCAGTCTCTGCCTTACCTGGGCGTGCCCCCCACAGATACAGACACCTGCTGAAAAGTGCGATGCAGTCCTTTCCCATCCCTAGCTGCCCAAGCCCTCCCACTGCCTTGCCTGCCTTCCACACACCAGCGGCCGGGGGGCTGCCCAAGAAAGATGGCGGAGAGGTCTCACACTAGGAGACCTGGAGATTCCTGGCACTCACCTCTGTCTGGGGCGCTTGGTTCAGACTTACTTGATGAACAGGACGCGGGCCTGCAGCTTCCTGATGGAATGCACAAACAGCTCCCTGCTGATGAAATTGAAGTAATACTCTGGCTGCAGAGACAAAACCCCAGTGAATTCTCACCACAAGGCCCTGGCATTGCCGGGGGGCAGAAACCGGTCTCTCTTGGGAACAGTGGGGGCCCCTTCGGCCACCTAACCAGGACCAAGCCCACTGCCCAACCGTATCACTGCCTCAACAGAGGGCTTTAACTCCCTCAGGCCAGAGACTTCCCCCCTCCACCTCCAAATCTGTTCTCCCTCTTCCTGGGCTCATGGCTGCCCAGCTAGACATGTCCCAGACTCCCCTCAGCCAGGTGTGGCCATGCAACTAAATGCAGACAAGTGACCTGGGCTACTTCTGGGCTTAGGTTTGGGACTGAGGCGTGGCCCCTCCACACCTCCTTTCCTGGTCCACGGGCTGCCTTGTAACGCTGCCCAGCCAGCCTGGGCTCTGGACTCTCGGCAAGCACAGCCCGCTTACCTCCACCGACTGTTTCCATGAGAAAGAAACCTGCTTAAGCCACAGTGCAGAAAGAGTGCACCTTGGTGTCCCCGCAGCCACTGCTGGCCTCCATCACAGCCCTGACCTCCCCGTCTTACGACCATTTAAGAGGTCTAGGTCTATACTGTCCACACGGTAACCATCCGCCATCTGTGGCTACTGAGAGCTTGAAATGGGGCTAGTCCAGCCTGAGACACACTGTAGGTGTAAACTGCACACTGGATTTCGAAGACTTAGTACAAGAAAACAATGTCAAATATCTCAATAATTTTTTATGTTGATTACATGCTGAAGTGGTAACACCTTGGATACACTGAGTTAGAAAATATTATTAAAGTTGATTTCACCTGTTTGTTTTCACCGTTCATACGGCCACTAGAAGACGTGACGTTAACACGAGCTCCCATTATACTTCTATTGGACTGTGCCGCTCTACGCCAAGAAGCCTCTGAGGGCAGAAGCTCTCAGGACTTTCTCTGTGTTCACAGCTCTCGGCACACGGCGCGACAGAGGCGGGGCTCAGTGAGGGCGTACTGAGTGGGTTAATTCAAGAGAGCTCCCATACGGACTGTCGCGTTGTGCTACAGCATCACGATGAAGCTACGACTCCTGTGAAGACACAGGCACGCGGCTGCCTGGCCAGCCACTTACTGTCGTCGTTCTGCCCTAACCCCTCCCAGCCACCTCCTGCTCCTCGGGCCACAGTGAACTCAGGGGCTTTTCCAGAAGCAGAGGCCCCCCTATCAACCACGAGGCCCAATGAATGAGCATTTACTGAGGACCCAGACACGTCACACATTATCTCCTCCCCGAAGGATCAGAAACGCTAAGTCCCTATGTCACAGTCAACAGCTAACAGGAGGTGGTGCCAGGACTCAGCTCAGGCGTGAACTGCCCCTCACCCCCTCCTACCCCAGCTTCCCAGCCTCGTTTTTTTTTTTTTTAATTAATTTATTTATGTTTTGGCTGCATTGGGTCTTTGTTGCTGCGCGCGGGCTTTCTCTAGTTGCGGCGAGCGGGGGCTACTCTTCATTGAGGTGTGCGGGCTTCTCATTGCGGTGGCTTCTCTTGCTGCAGAGCACGGGCTCTAGGCGCACAGGCTTCAGCTGTTGTGGCACGTGGGCTCAGTAGTTGTGGCTCGCGGGCTCTAGAGGGCAGGCTCAGTAGTTGTGGTGCACGGACTTAGTTGCTCCGTGGCATGTGGGATCTTCCCAGACCAGGGCTCAAACGCGTGTCCCCTGCATTGGCAGGTGGATTCTTAACCACTGCACCACCAGGGAAGTCCCTCTGGCTTCTTTTTTCTCTTCCTCTCCATCTCTCCTTTGACCTCCTTTTCCTAGTCCACTTACATCCTCAGATCTGTATTTTTCTTTTGTAATTCAAGTATAACTTACAGCAAAGTCCACAGACCTGGGTGTCAGCCCATTATGGCCTTTGACATACGGATGCGGCCGTGCAGCCATGACCCGGATGAAGGCCTGGAACCCCTCAGCACCCAGCAGGCTCCCTTCAGGGTTTTTCTCCAAGGGCACCCCCCTAGATCAATTTTGCCACTTTCTGAACTTCATATACATAGAATCATTGTGTTCTTTTTTGGTTTGGGCTTCTTTTGCTCTGTAAATGTGCTTTTTTCATTCCTGTGTGGTGTTCCATTGTATGAATGTATAACAGTTTATGCATTCTATTGTTGATGGACATTTGGGTGATTTCTGCTTTGGGGCTATGATGAATAAAGCTGCCAGGAATGTTCTCATACATGTCTTATGGAGCACACAGCACACACTGTTGCCGGGTACATATCTAGGATTGGGATTACTGGGCACAGAATTTACATATAGCATAAATATCATACTATGTATATTTTACTACCATAAAAAAAGAAAAAGAAAGAAGCTGACAGGCACACTGTGAAGGGTGGGAAGACAGTAGCACTCACCCTAGTGATCCTCCGATCTCTGTTCAGAAACAGACCTGGAAGGAAGCATGGAGACATGGCCTCAGCGCCGCCTGTCAGGGTGCGGGGGGGGAACTCAGCTCGGCTCCCCTGGGACCCTGGGCCCGTGCAGCCAGGGCTCATTTCTTCAGCCTGGACCTGCAGGGACCACCCCCAACATCCTCTTGGGGTTCAGCCAGAGCAGAGCTTGCCCACAGCTACCCTGCCACGGACAGGAACGCCCATGCAGGTGCCTCCCCGGCCATCCCGAGGGCTGCACAGAATGACGGCGGCGGGACAATCACCCACCCGGCACCGTAGTCTCATCTCTGAGAACCTTAAAATGTTCACTCGGGTCTTTAAGCACCAGGAAGTGCCCAAGAGCTAAGGATCGCATCCTCACTTGTTGGAGAGAAATCGAGCCAAAAAAGAAAGGCTGGAGGGGTTGAGAGGCCTGGGTCGTCCCAGCTCCAGCTGGGTTCTCTGCCACGGTCCCAGTGGGGGCAACTTGGCCTCACCTAATGAGGATGGACACCCAGCAGTTCCCGCCTGGGCAATGTCTCCTCAAGAAAGGACTGCCAGGTTCCCTGGTGGTTTAGTGGATAAGACTCCGTGCTCCCAATGCAAGGGGCCCGGGTTCGATCCCTGGTCGGAGAACTAGATCCCGCATGCCTGCCACAACTAAAAGTCTGCGTGCTGCAACTAAGAGTCCACGTACCACAACTAAGAGTCCACATACCGCAACTAAGAAGCCCGTGTGCCACAACGAAACTCCCACGTGCCGCAACTAAGACCTGGCGCAGCAGGCATGCATGCACAAATACTAAAAAAAACAAAAAAAAGGGCTGCAGGGTCTCAGGGAGGTCACAGAATCTCAGACCCTGGAGGCTGCCTGATGTGAGCAGTGCAGGGAGTGAGAAAGGGAGATGATACGGTGACGTGGGTCACCCCAGGAGAACGTGCCGGCCAGGAGAAGCAAGGCTGCTCCCTCCTCCCTACACACCTTTGCTCAAATGCCACCATGCCAGCCAGGCCTCCTGGACCTCCCCTTTACACCCACAAACATCTGACCAGAGCCCCTCCATCCCCCGCTGATTTATTTCTCTCCATAACTCCCAGCACTTTCTTTCTTTCTTTAGTATTTATTATTTGGCTGCATCGGGTCTCAGCTGCTGCACCTGGGATCTTCATTGTGGTGCACAGGCTTCTCTCTAGTGACTCACGGGCTCCAGAGCATATTGGCTCAGTAGTTGTGGCGCAGGCTTAGCTGCCCCGTGGCATGTAGGATATTAGTTCCCCGACGAGAGATCAAACCCACATCCCCTGCATTGGAAGGTGGATTCTTAACCACTGGACCACCAGGGAAGTCCCTCCCGGCACTTTCTAATGCACTCTATCATTTACCCTCTGCTAGATCATATCTTCCAGGACAACAAGGGGTTTGGTCTCTTTTTAATTCACAGCTGTTTTTTTTTTTTAATTTATTTATTTAATTTATTTATTTTTGGCTGCGTTGGGTCTTTGCTGCTGTGCGCGGGCTTTCTCTAGTTGCGGCGAGCAGGGGCTACTCTTCGTTGTTTCAGTGGCTTCTCTTGTTGTGGAGCACGGGCACCAGGCAAGTGGGATCCAGTAGTTGTGGCGTACGGGCTTAGTAGTTATGGCTCGTGGGCTCTAGAGCACAGGCTCAGTAGTTGTGGCTCATGGGCTTAGTTGCTCCGCGGCATGTGGGATCTTCCCGGACCAGGGCTCGAACCCGTGTCCCCTGCATTGGCAGGCGGATTCTTAACCACTGCGCTACCAGGGAAGCCCCACAGCTAATTGTTGATAGAGGTTCTTAGGCATCTGTGACTCAAAATACTTAGAAGGACCATGTCGTTGGAAGGTTTTCTGGTTTCCACACTACTAGAGCATCTCAGCCTGATCAAACCGTGGCTGAGGCTTCTGGGCTGCCTTCAGCTCCGGCCACGACCTCCCTGCACAGATGACTGGCCCTGCTGCATGTGCAGGACCAGGGGTGACCCCTGGGTGCCCCCGCCCCCAGGCTCACTGCCCTCCTCTTTTCTCCAGGCCTGGGTTTCAGGTGCTGAGAGGATGTGAAAAGACTTAAAAAGGGGGTTTTCTTGGGGGTGGGGTGACCCCCCAGGTATTGGGGACCCCCATCGTGCTGTTTTCTCTGCCCTAAGAATTGCTCCTCCCTGTGGTCAAGTCCTCCAGCTCTTTTCAAGCCTGCTTCCACCTGACACATCCTGACGTGCCCCAGGCACTCCCGCAGCCGGCTGCTTTTCTGTCTGCCTCTCCTGTGACAATGACCTTTGTGAGGGCAGGAATGGTGTTTCTCAGACCAGTGGGCCAGAGCAGATGTCACTTAAATAAGGAGTCCAGGGGCTTCCCTGGTGGCGCAGTGGTTAAGAATCCGCCTGCCAATGCAGGGGACACGGGTTTGAGCCCTGGTCCAGGAAGATCCGACATGCCGTGGAACAACTAAGCCTGTGCACCACAACTACTGAGCCTGCGCTCTAGAGCCTGCGAGCCACAACTACTGAGCCCTTGTGCCACAACTGCTGAAGCCTGTGCGCCTAGAGCCCATGCTCCACGACAAGAGAAGCCACCGCAATGAGAAGCCCGCACACCGCAACGAAGAGTAGCCCCTGCTGGCCGCAACTAGAGAAAGCCGGTGCGCAGCAACGAAGACCCAACACAGCCAAAAATTAATAAATAAATAATTAAACAAATAATTAAATAATTTAAAAAAATGAAATGGTCTTGAATGCAGGAGATATTATCAGGACCATAGACTCCCCACTTCCCTGCCAACAGTTAGGGACTGTGACACTGTGATATAACAAAACATATATTTTAGTCCTGGTCCTTGGCTCCTAGCCAGAGCTCCTAAAAACTGTTGTTATTTCCTAAAGTGGTGAAAGTGCAAGAAGCATCTTTGGTCCGAACATTTGATCTCTGACACAGAGCTCCTAAATCCCTTGGAATTTCCTGAGCGATAGGAGTGTCTTTTGTTCTAATGAGGTGACCCTTGGTGGGTTCTTGATGGCTTCAGGATCGGGCTGGTCACCAGAAAGATCAAGCCATGATTAGGAACGTGGAACTTCCAGCCCGGCCCTTCGGGGAAGGGAGAGCGGCTAGAGCCTGGGTTAACCATCATTCACGCCTATGTGATAAAGCCCCCATAAAAATCTCTGAGTTTGGAGAGCCTCCGTGTTGGTGGATACCGGGAGGTATCAGGATGGTGGGTGCACCACCCGCTTCCTCTGCTGGGACCTGCCAAGGTCACGGACTCACCGCAGAGGCTGGGCAGAGTGGGTGCAGCGCCCGCTCGCACACAGCAGGGTCTCCGCGCAGCTGTTCTTGCCTATGCGGAAGGCAGAACGTACTGCCAGGTGTTGCCATTTTCAAAAGAAACCGGAAATCTCCATTTTCACATAAACTCTCTCTATTCTAAATATGAGCAACCTATTCAAAATCCCCCTGGTGCCAAACTGTTGTGTTTAAACTGCGCAAGTCAAAAGAAATCATGCCCGCAGCCGCAGGGCAGCCCAGCCTGCGACAGGGTCTGAGCACCCCCAGGGGGCTGGCTGCAGGTGGTGGATGCTGACGAGAGTCCTTGGTCATTAACCCCACCCGGAGCTGGACCTTCCCCCCTTCACGCTAACGCTAACACGTTGACCTCATTTCGAAGGCCTGGGCCAGGGCTGTGATGGGAACGCAGATAAGAGGTAGATAAGATAGGAGCTGGCCTCCCTCCTCACCCTGGCTCACCGCCTCCGTTTCTCCCACAAGCCTGATGGAGCTCGTGCACCAAGCCCTTCCCGGCAGCTCATCTGCATCACGGGGTTCAGGAGTCACCTTCTCCACAAGGCCAACCCAGGCCCTTCTACTGAACATCCTGACCCCCTTACCCGCTGTTTTTTCCAAAGCGCTCTCACCTCACACTCTGTGAAGACGTGGGGAGAGGGTCACACATGAGCCAAGGAACACCTGAGGCCACCAGAAGCCAGGAGAGAGGCACGGACAGCCTGTCACAGCCCTGCCAACGCTCTGGCCTTGGCTTCTGGCCTCTGAAACAGTGAGACAGTAAACGTAAACGTCTGCTGTTGAAGCTGCCCCATCTGTGGGACTTTGTAACGGCAGCCCTAGGGAAGGAATTCAGAGTTGGGGGGGTATGGGGTTGGATGACGGAGGTGTGTGTGGCTCCAGAACGGAATGGGGGCTCTCGGAGGCTCTGGGGCCTGAGGGAACGGGCTCAGGAGGGTCCTGGAATGCCGGCTCCCCCGCTGTCACCCCGCCCACTTGGGTCTGGGAGGCTGCTTGGTCTTCTTTTAGGTTAACCCCGGGCCTCAAAGGGCCACACTGCTGCGGAGGGGCTGCGCCCGACACAAAGATCCAGCCGCCTGCCCACTGCCCACCCCTCCCACCTCCTCTGCCCATCCCCTTGACAAGTGGCTCAGTGGACGTCTGCTCACTGTTTCATGTGACCCTGGGCTGGCCAAATCGGCTTCCCAGGCCAGGTGCACGTCTAATTCTGGATTAGCCCACTTCCGCACGGGGGCCCCTCTGGCCCGCCATCTGTACCAGCACATCAGGGAAGCTGGGGCCCACGCCCTCTGCCATCGATCTCCCTCCTCCATGACGGATTTGCAGGGAGGACCAGACAAACGCTCAGAGACGGTAACCAAGACAGGAACGGGTCTCCAACCCCCTTAGGTATATTCCACTTGACCTAATGGTGTGTTGGCAACTTCTGAGAAACATTACAACACAGCAGGGACTTCCCTGGCGGTCCAGTGGTTAAGACTCCAAGCTGCCACTGCAGGGGGCACGAGTTCGATCCCTGGTTGGGGAACTAAGATCCTGCGTGGCACGTGGTGCGGCCAAAAAAAAAATTACAGCACAGCAGACCTCTGGCTCCTTTTGAGCAGCTAGAAATTCTGGCCACAGGAGCCCCGAGTTCCCATGTGATAAGCCCTGGGAGCCGCCCTCCTGCAGGGCACAGGGTCTCAGTGCCACAATCCCCACCACTTCTCACGGCCACACTCCCAGCAGCCGGCATAATTTCACAACTTGTTCAGCTCCCACAGGCATTTGGGGTTTTGACCCCTGCCTCGTTTGGTTCTTTACAAACTGAAGTCACCTAAGAAGACCAGGGAGTCTGACTGTGGGAAGGAGCTTGCCCACAATCTCTGAGTTCCTGGGGCAGTCGCTGCCAGCAAGGGCGCTTGTGGATGGCGCCCCCTGGAGTTGTGCTGGCCGGGTACTGGGCCACCAGGAGAGGGCGGGTGTCTGTTCTGGTTCACCATGCTCCTGCAGCCTCTCAAGGGGCTGGGCACAGAGCGGACTCCAAGTAAAAGGTTTCTTCAATGAATATGTTGGGAAATAAAGTGTAGAAAACAGAGGCCTGATGCTGCCCTGAAGCCAAGGTGCCCCCAACTCCACTTCTCCATTCTGAAAACCATCTTCAAAGTCGCTTGCCCCATGGGAGTCCTCAAAGCCTAGCCTCGGACACCAGGCACCCACCACACAGGATCAGCAGAGCAGGGCTGTGCTGTACCCCAACATTTAGTCCCAAGACCCCTGACCAAGCTCCCCACAGGACGTGGCTTTCCAGGATAGGCAGCAGCCGCCTGACCTGGCACAAGCCGCTTGGCCCTTCTGAGCCTCAGTTTCCCCTGCTTTAAACGGGATGAAAATAGGGCAGTAGGAGCGCTAAAGGAGATACTTTTTGTAAAGCACTAAGTTATCATGCCTGGGCCAGAGCAAGCAGCCATAAAGCCTAGCCATCATCATTCCTCAGTAAGCACAGTGCCAATAAGCAACGGCCTTGGACAGCGAGTCCCTTACCTGTGGCCACCTGTGTGGTTCCTCTCTGCAGGAGGAGTTTCCCACACTCTTCTCCCACATGACTGTTGTTCTTCAGGAACCTGGGGGAGACAAGGAGGACACTGGATGCCTTGGGGCAGGGGAGGCCAGATGAAAGGAGAGGAGGGCAGGGAAAAGGCTACCCCACTAGGACACAGGCCTGTACCGATGGGGATGTTCGCATCGGTGTGGGGGTGTGTGTGTGTGGAGAGGGGGGCAGAGAGCATGCAGAGGGGTGGGGAGAATGCAGCTCAAGCCCCAGCTGGGGCGGCTAAGGAGTGCCAGGTGAGCACAGGGAGAAGCAGGCTTGCTGTGGATTTGCGAGTAGGAGAAGGAAGCTTCCTCCGTGCCCCAGAGATCTCCTCCCTCCGTGGTCCAGAGCTCCCCCAGGCCTCTGACGCTACCGGTCTCACCCGCCGGCACCCACCCCTGCAGCATCTCCTCCGGGCTGACCACTTGCGAGGGCTTCTTGGAGGCCTCCACCTGCAGCATGTGCTCTATGGCTTTCCGCTTGTAAGTCAGCATGTTCTCCAGTTCCTAAGGATTCATGGGTTCTGCTGGGTGGGCAGGGCGGGGCTCCCAGCTGCACGCACGCAAAGGGGCCTGCTCCCTCGCCCAGCCCCACCCTCCACCCTCAAGAGCCCCTCAGCTGCACACCCGCCTGGCCCAAGATGCATTCTGACCCAGCGGGCGGCAGCATGGGATCAGTCCCTGCCAGTTAGCCCTGTGACTGCCTCGGTCACAGCCAGCCCAGCCCTGTCTGAGGCCCGGGACAGCTGGACGGATCAGGTTGAAGATGGAGGAAGCCCCCGGGGGCACTGTGTGTGTCAACTCAGTGGGTGAAACCGGTAAAGAAGCAAGAGTGGCAGCCACCGCTGTCTCGGTGAATCCTCACAGTAACCTACGAGCTCTCTGCTCATGCAACGCACGTTTATCGAGCACTTACTATGTGCCGGGACTCGGCAGGTGGTGGTAAAGAGACAGCTATGGTTCTTGCCCTTATGGAATCTGTGATCATTTTATGGACAAGAAAGCTGAAACTGATGAAGGACCCGTGTGAGGCTGAGCCCTCGGGAACAGAATGACCACCTGTCAGAGCTGGAGGGCACCTCCACAGTCCTCTATTCCAACCTCCTCATTTTACAGGTGAGGAAACTGAGGCCTAGAGAGGCAGTGACCTGCCTAGGGTCACAGAGCAGGGAAACGGCAGAGCCAGCACTCAGATGCAGAGATAGCACTGGTTGTTGTCATTGGTGGTGGTGGCGAGAGGGGTCAGCGCTTTTCCCACGGGTCCACACTCAGGTCTACTGTGTGCAGTTGTGCAGTGTGTGCACAGCTCAAAGGTACTTGACTGAGCACAAGTGCAGGTGGGCGCACCCAACTGTGCGCCCCCAGAGCTTCCTCAACCCACTGCTTCTACCCTCTCTCACCCCTGCCGCCTCGTGACCCACCTGGCACCCTGCAGACTCCAGGCCACACGCAGGGTTCCCAAGGATGACCCAGGCCCACACGCCCTGTTCCTTGCCCACTCCTAGGGTGTAAGTAGCATAACCCTGTCCTCTGGCGGGGGGGGGGGGGGGAGGCGGCCCTGAGGCCCTTTGTCTACCCTCTGCCACCTCCTCCCGCCCCACTGAGGGAGGCAGGGCTGAGGGCACTACCTGGGACCGGACCCAGGTCTACCCCAGCGACAGCATGCATGAAAAGCCCTGTCCTTACGTTAGTTTCCAGGATAAATGGCGAGGATTCCAGCAAGACAAGTTTATCCACCATCTCAGGGAAGATACAGGAAAACTATAATGTGACACAAAAGGGTAAAGATGAAGGGGAGAGTAGGCAGGGAAAGGGACTCACTTTCCTGTGGGGACACCGGTGTTTTAGGCTGGGGAAAGGGTGCTGCCCAAGAGGCCAGCAAGAATCTCCTATCCCTTCAGGGCACCCTTCTCTCCCCTACTCCCAGTCTGCATCCAGCATCAAGATCCCGACCCTGGGGCTGGACTCCAGGGTTCTCTGTGACGGAGGAGATGGGCACTGTTGGAACACTTAACTCCATCAGGAATGCCCTCACAACAGTGATTATCACGGGACTACAAAGGAAGCTGGCACAGTCACTAAAACGCTGCCTGGAACTCCCGATGTGAGGGGGCACTCCCCTTTCCAGGCAAGTTCCCTTCGTCGTCCTGCTCTCCCCACCCCACCTGGAGCACGAGCAGGGATGGTCACTGTAATCTACTCACCATTCCACCCACAGTGCCACCTGGGGGGACAAAAGAGTAGTTAGCTGATATTCCCCAGCTCTCAAAGTCCTTCTAAAACTCCTTCCCAGGGGTCGAGCCAGCCCCGAGCCAGGGGCCAGGCTCCTGTCCCCCACCAGCAGGCCGGGCTCTGCATTCACTATCAAACTTGAGGCTCCCTCTCTGGGGCCACGGGGTCCCTGCATCAGACATGACCCTGTTTCCCTCGTCAGGTCCGGAGACTGCTATCTACGGGGCCACGTGTCCCTTGGGGAGCTACCTGAGGTCAGAGGGCATGGTGCCCAAGGGTCAATGTCTGATGAACCCCCTCCATCTCTCCTTGCGGTTCCAGAAGTGCAAGGGAAAGATACCTGTGTACCAACTCCCCTCCCTTCCTCACAGCCCCACAGCCCAAGACCAGTCAGGTCTTGGCCAAAGCGTACTCACCAAAACTGTGGCCCAGGAGGGAAAAACGGTTCCATTTCAGGGCTGAAAACACACGGAGCCAGGTCTGGATGGGCCCAGCCTCCCCGCACCCTCTGTCCTGCAGTCGCTGTGCTCTGGAAATCCCTCCCCAGCATCTGGGATGCCCCACTCAGGAAACCCACTTAAAGGAGTCCCAGTTCCACAGCAGGGGTGGAACTCACAGGGGGAAGTGAGCTCTTCTTGCCAGCTCTCTCCAGCTTTCCCAAAGTCACCCATGAATTCCTGGCAGAACTGGGGCCAGACCCCAAGTCACGCCCAAGCCAGCATTGCTTCCTGGCCACCACACCCAACTCCAAGGATGAGGGCATGTCCCAGAGCACTCCCCCAAACACACACCCACAACACACAGAGATGAACATACAGGCTCTGTCTCTTACTCACCTGCTGCGACCCTTCGGACCTCACTCACAAAGTTTTGGTGGTCATACGGGAAACCTGGGCTATAATGGGATGACAGCCCATGACCCCCGAAATCCATGGCAACGTAATAAAAGTCTGAGACAGAGGGAAAGGGTAGGGGAAGGCATCTAGGTCAGCCACCTCCCCTTCCTGATTCTCCTGCAGTCCCACTGCCTCACCCCTTGGCTTCCATTCAGCCTCACGCCCACCTTTTGGGAGAAGAGGGATGAGTCTGTCAAAGGAGTTGGCATTGTCCAGCCACCCGTGAAGGCAGAGAACTGGGGGGCTCTTATGGGAGCCCCAGGCTTTGGCAGCAATGTGGCCCCAGGGCATAGCGAGCTTCAGCTCTGAGATTAGACCTGAAACACAGAATGACCATTCATGGAGCCTGCACTTCCGGAGCCCCTCATCCACACCCAATGTGTCCAGAGCATTGGCACTACCCAGAGGGCTCAGCTGCCTGCGCTGCCCCCGGGGGTTATGGGGAGAGAGCCAGATGAGGAAAGCTAAGCTGGGTCCACTGGGTGAGGAAAATCTTGGGAGGGCTTCACAGCAGAACTTTCTAGAATAGGTTGGGGGGTTAGCTAGGCCTGGGCTCCACCACTTGCTGGCTGTGTGACCTTGAGCAAGTTAGTAAAACCTCTCAACCCTCAGTTTCCTTTTCTGTCCCTTCGCAAACCCAGAAACTGAGGCACAGGGAGGTGCAGGCCATTCTCCAGGTCACACAGAGAGAATGGGGTGGAGCGAGGATTTAGCGCGGGCGGCACGACCCCAGGCCCCAGTCCCGACCACCGGGCACTACACTGTCTCCGGCCTGCTCAAGTCAGGGCTGCTTCCTCCGTCGCCCAGGGCTAACATTTTCACCCTTCAGGCTCTCCCGGCCGGGCCTGAGACCTGCCTACCCGCAGACGCCCGCGAACTTGCCTCTCTGACCTGGGGCTCCCGGAACCCTGGGAGGTCAAGTGCGGCCAGGTCCCCGCCCCCCCGTCCCCCCGCGCCCCCCACCGCCGGTGTGGCTTGGCCTGCTCCAGAGGCTGCGGACGCAGGACTTGCTACCGCCAGGAGGGCGGCGAGCCCCCCCAACGCCGCGGTCCCAAGTAAGTGGGTGGGCGGATGGAAGCGCCCACGTGGCCTCCCCCATCACACTCCGGTCTCGGGGGCCCCGGACTGGGGACCTTCACCCATCTCTCGCGTCCCGCGGTCTCAAGGCGGCCGTCTCTCCATCCAGCTAAGTCGCGCCGGAGCCTAGGGACGCCAGAGTTCCGGGTTCCGCCCTTCAGCGTCCAGACCCCCGCCCCGCCCCGCCCGCCCCGCCCCGCCCCGCCCGCGGGACTTCCGGCGGGCTGGCTGGATGCAGAAGGTGGTCGGACCTGACCTTCAGCTCCCGCCGCCGCCCGCACGGGGAAAGCCGTCCCCGCCCGCCCGGCGCAGGCTGTGAGCCGAGCGGCTGGGGAACCCGGGGGCTGTGGCCAAACGACCTTCAAAATCTCGGGCTACACCCGGGGCCGCGACGCAGGGAGCGGAGCCGGCCCTGCTTGACACGTGGGTGGTGGAACCGCGACCCTTGGACAGTCCACATGGCCACCCCTGCCCCTGCGCGGGACCAGGAGCTGGCGAAGGCCCAGGAGCTGCCCCAGCGAGCGGGGCACCCCGTGGGTCCTCACTGACCAGTACCGTAGGGCTAAAGGTGGGGTGACTCTTTATTTAGTGGTTTAATGTCCTCCTGGAAGGAGGGGCTGCGTCCACCGTGTTCTCACTGTGTCCTGGGGTCCTCACCCTGCCTGGCATGAGCCAGCCTTAATAGTTGTTGTATGGGTGAAGGAATGAATGTATAAATTGGGAACGTGAGGAACCCCCCAGGTGAGGAATGGTTATAGACGATGACGTTGAGCCTGGAGAGGATCAAGTACCCCAAGGGGATGTTTGGGGCGCTAAATCCTATAATAAGGGCACTGTAGTGCGCATCCTTTGAGTCTCTGAAAGTGGCTAGTCTAGGACAAGGAAGGGAAAATATTTCCTATTCACTCAGCACCATTTGCTAGTTGGAAGGCCTAGGAGAGAATCCATGTGGTCCCTGAGGGGTCACAGTCCAGCAGAGCTCCTAACTGGAACCAGAATCCAGCCAGCTGAGGGCTGGAGAGAGCTGTACAGTAAATTCTCCCTGGGGTGTGTGTGTGTGCCGGGGGGGCGGGGGGGGAGGTGATCAGAGACCCTGGTCCTGAAGACAGGACTGGTGGACATGCTGGGGGGCGGGTCACAATGCAGGGAAAGTTGGTGGCTGGAAAATGTGGGTAAGGGTGAGGATGGGTCTGAGTGTGGAGCTAAGGAGTTTGCACCTTACTGACTGGTGGGGGTCTGGGGAGGCTGGGAGCTGGGGTTGACGAGGCCATCTCTAGGTGGTTACATGCACAGTGGTGTCCATGAGTTCCAGAAATGCTTTGGCTTCCTTGACAAGTTATGCAGGGGGGTCACAGATCCTGAGGTGACAGAAGTGATCAATGGAATATTGACCGCCACATCAGTGAACAAAGGATGTCACAGTTCATCAGCAGTTGCAGCCACAGCCAGTGGTGAGCTGGTGGGTCCTAAGCGGACTTAGGAAGGAAAGAATACCTGCCATCTAGCAGCCATCAGACTGCAGCCACTCCCTACGGTGAGCCCTGAGGAAACTCAGGATGTGAAAACACAGGATACTGGCCCCAGATAGCTGAGGTTGTGTATCAAAGGAATAATTTCAGTGAGCCCAGACTCTTGCATCTTCCCATACACAGAAAAGTACTGATTTCCTTAACTTGAGATATCTGGTTTTATTTTTTATTTTATTTTTTTTTAAATATTTATGTATTTATTTGGCTGCGCTGCGTCTTAGTTGCAGCACGAGGGATCTTCCTTGCAGCATGCGGGATCTTTTTTTTTTTTTTCAAGTTGCGTCATGTGCGATCTTCCTTGTGGCATGCGGGATCTAGTTCCCCGACCTGGGATCAAACCCGGGCCCCCTGCATTGGGAGCGTGGAGCCCTAGCCACTGGAACACCAGGGAAGTTCCTGGTTTTCTTTAATTAACAATAATCTTTTGATGTTCAGACTACCTGCCCTTTGTTGCAAAACTCCCATCTATCCTGGGTCCCCCCACCCCTCACCTCCTCGGAGCAGTTCTCTCAGGGTTACTTGAGATGCTGCCTCCCAGGCTTGAAGTCCTAAAAAATTCCCACCGAATAAAACATAACTCTCAACTTTTAGGTTGTGAATATATTTTTTTAGCTGACGGAAGTAATGGGGACATGGCCCCTGTGAAGAGGCTCCTTCCTCCTCTGCCCTGGGGACACACTGCCACCTCTTCATGGATGATGCCACATTTATACCTGGCACCAGGCTCCAGCCTGACTCTCTGAGTGGGGACTTCTAGCACACTTGACCTCAAATTCCCTCAGCCCAACCGGCCCTTTCAGCACAGACCATATCCGCTGCCTCATCTCTGTCCCTCAGGCTCGCCTCAGTCACCCACCTCCGCCTCCTTCCTCATCCTCACATTCACATCCTGACCGTGATCCCACCGCAGCCGTTCCCTGCCAGCCTCTGCCCCCTTCCATTCCAGTGACCCCCCTGGGCTGGGTGCCCATCACCCCAGGAAGACAAGAGAAATCCCTTCCCCCAGGCCCCCTGCTCCACCCCACGTATCCCATTGCCACCAGCTCACCCTACAGCATGGCTGCAGCTCTGACCTTTGGCATCACTACCCTCTGGAGGGAGGTGGATCTCCCGCCCAGCACTGGAGGCCCTCCCTGAGGTCAGTCTCCCTCCTTTTAACACACATATCCAGCACCAGGAATCCCGGGCTACCGGTTCTCTGCATGTGCCCACATTTTCACGCTGCCGCACCTTTGCTTACACCATTTCTTCGGTCCAGAATTCCGTTCCCCTTTGCCAACCCTTGAAACCCTACCCTTCTTTCAAGGCATGGTTCGAAAGTCACCTGCTCCAGGAAGCCCTCTTCAGTCCTCTCAGGTGGGATGCATCTCCCCATCTCTTGTTTTTGCTGCTGGTATGCTGCCTCTCACCCCGTCTGGTGTTGTATTCAACTGGGTCCACTCCCTGGGTGGGTCAGCTCCTAAAATTAGGAAAAGGTCTTACTCAACTCTGTTTTCCCCCTTAGCATCTACCAGAGTACCTTGCACACAGCTGAGGCTCAATCAACTTCTGCCGATTGAATTGGCTGAGAATTACAAAGAACATTCCCTCCCAGCCTGTCCCTCTGGGCTCACCAAAGCAGCAGCACACAGTGTGGGAAGTCAGGGAGTAAGTCTCAAGGTCTTACGTCCTTACTACCTTGCTATGTTCCTCAGGTTAAAATAGTGACCACATCCAGAGAGGTGGGAAGGGATTAATAAGTGAGAGCCAGAAATGTGCCCAGGAGTTCCTCCTTCATCAGCAAGAGGAAAGTCCCTCGGCTAAGTTTATGAAATAAAAGCAGTCCTTGATACTAAATGCAGTGTGGTATCCTGGATTGGATCCTGGAACAGGAAAGGGACATTCTTGGAAAAATCTAAAATCTAGAGTTTAGTTCACAGTAATGTACCAATGTTAATTTCTAGCTTTGTATCATGGTTATGCAAGGCATTAACATCACAGGAAACTAGGTGAAGGGCATAGAGGAAATTCTGTAGTACCTCTGCAACTTTTTCTGTGAGTTAAAATTATACCAAAACTTAAGAGTTTCATTAAAAAAAAAACAACCCTGACAAGAAACTTGACTTATAGTTTAATTTGATTAAATATAATATAGCCTGTGTGTTGCACTGTGAAATGTACAGCCATTATTAACAAGCCTGCTTTGCTCTGTTCCAACTTTCTTTAACTAAAAAAAAAGGTTTCCCCCTTGTATCCTATTCAATGTATTTAAAGCTTTAAACTTCTAAAGACGATTTTAGCTGTGTCCCATATAACTCGACATGGTATATTTCCTTCTCATTGAGTTATGCATATTTAATTTTTTAAAGAGATAACACACTCATGTAGTTCAAAGAAGAAACACACAAGAAGGTGTGCAGTGGGGTATCTTGTTTTCACCCCATCCCTGGCCAACCCACTCCCACCACTCACTTCAGGAAACTTATATTAATTTCTTAGTATTCTTCGTGGGTTTTTTTTTTTTTTTTTTGCGGTACGCGGGCCTCTCACTGTTGTGGCCTCTCCCATTGCGGAGCACAGGCTCCGGACGCGCAGGCTCAGCGGCCACGGCTCACGGGCCCGGCCGCTCCGCGGCATGTGGGATCTTCCCGAACCGGGGCATGAACCCGTGTCCCCTGCATCGGCAGGCGGACTCCCAACCACTGCGCCACCAGGGAAGCCCCGTGGGTTTTTTTGTTTTTTGTTTGTAATGTACGTGTGGGCAAATCTTCGCACTTTTCTGGCACTAGGAATAGCCTGCAATACTCACTCTTCTGTGCCTTAGCAGTATATCCTTGAGCTTTGTCCACATTCATTAAAAAAAACATGTTTCCTCATGCTATTTTTATACTTAGGTAGTCTTCAACTGTGTGAATAAGCCACAGTTTTATGTATCTGTCCCTTACGGAGAGAAAATTGACTCTCAAAAAAATGTTTCCCATTTTTTTGCTTCACGGCAATGCTGCATAGTATATACCACGGTCACGGATCACTGAAAGTTAACCTCCCAGAGGAGGGAGAGCTAGAGCAAAGGCTAACACAACCGTGATGTTGCTGGATGCTTCCACATCGCCAGACTGTCTCATTCTGCCTTCTACCTGTGCTGGACAAGCCTGCCTACTCCCCTGTGGCCTTGGCAGAGGGGGCCAGTATCCAGCTTTTGAATTTATGTCAGTCTGATAGACGAGAAATTGTATCACAGGGTACTTAAAATTAGAAGTTCTCTTTTTGGATTAATGGGCTTGATCTCTTTATGAATTTAAGGGCCATTTGTGTTTTTAGAATGTGCTGTCTCTATTTTTGCTATTCCCACCCCCCCCCCATTTCTTAGAACTCTTACTTATTTGAGAGATTAGTTCTTTTTCTGTGATATGAGTTGCATATTTTTTTCCTAAATGCTTGTCATTTGACTTTTGAATCTATTGCCACACAGAAGTTTTTAAATTTTTATGTAGTCAAATCAGCCATCTTTTCTTATTTCACTTGTAGATTTGAGTCATCCGCAGAAAGGCCTTTGTCATTAAGTCTTGGGTGGATGGTTACACAGCAGTAGGTTACTGGAACAGTTATGGCACATGAAAGGAGCTTGGAAATTTGTTTGTTAAATGAATTAATAAATGAAAGAATAAGGAATGATACCTAACCTCGGAAAACCAGTGCACCTCAAAAATTGTATTTTTCTTTTTAGTTCCTTAGAGTGCCCAGAGAGTGCTCTAGGATGTTCAGGGGCCTCTGGTCTCCAGTTTTGTGGGTCAGTCTCTGTGCGGGACGTTGTGCATATCTCAATTTCAGTCCCCTGTGGGTCAGGTAGTTTCGCACTGTTAGAAAAAACCGTTAGGGAGTTCCCTACTCTACACAAATACACACCCTGTCACGGGGGCCCTGACAGAGGGTGACCCTCATGGGCTCAGGGCAGTTCCCCCCTCCACCCCCTGAAGATGGGGCTCTGCGTGGAGGAAGTGCCCGCACACTCCTGAGGCTTCAGGACAGCAGATCCTCTTTGGTTTGGGCACAGATTCAGGGATGCTGGTTGTAACTTAGGGGACATAGGGTATAGCCAGAGCCAACTGAAACAGTGACGGGTGTTGGCCCAGCCTGGTCGGACTGAGGGGCTGGTGTGCCCGGGGTCTCGGCGAGGGGTACTTGAATGCCTGAAGGTGGGGATGGACAGAAATGCTGGGTCCCTGTGGTGTGCCTGGCCCTGGGCAAGTAGCTTCAGAGTAAGTGACATAGTCCAGGGCAGCTTGGCAAACCCTCTGGAGCTATTAAAAGCCTTTGCTGAAACCTGAGCTCAGGGCTGGTAATACACTCTGTCACTCCACTACGTGTAGTCATAAGAGCTGCGTCTGCCCTGCTGTCCTTAGGCTGAGTTGGCCGCCAGCCTGCCCTATCCTACTGGCCTAAAGCACAGAGGCCTAAGCACCCTCTGCCAAGCCAGCTGTTCCCTCCTCCCCTCCCCTTCCTGCCCTGAGGCAGGGCCTGACCTGTTTCCTTAAAGCCCCAAGGTGACTGATGAGATGGAGGGAATTGACTCTGCTCTCTGTTTCCTTGCCACAAACAAGGCAAGGAAACATTTTTTTTTTTTTTTTTTTTTTTTTTTGCGGTAGGCGGGCCTCTCACTGTTGTGGCCTCTCCCGTTGCGGAGCAGAGGCTCCGGACGCGCAGGCTCAGCGGCCATGGTTCACGGGCCCAGCCGCTCCACGGAATGCGGGACCCTCCCAGACCGGGGCACGAACCCGCGTCTCCTGCATCGGCAGGCAGACTCTCAACCGCTGCGCCACCAGGGAAGCCCTGGTCCGGGAAGATCCCACATGCCACGGAGCAACTAAGCCCAAGCCCCTTCTTTGAGGGGCTAAATAGCAAGCCCCTTCTGAGAATACCCACAGCTTCCCTTTTGCCCAGGGAGTCTGGGTTTTCACCTCATTTCATTTAGACTTTAAAAGTCACAAAATGACACATATCCACTACCAAATGTAAAATAGCTAGCTAGTGGGAAGCAGCTGCATAGCACAGGGAGATCAGCTCGGTGCTTTGTGACCACCTAGAGGGGTGGGATAGGGAGGGTGCGAGGGAGGGGATATGGGGATATATGTATATGTATAACTGATTCACTTTGTTATACAGCAGAAACTAACACAACACTGTAAAGCAATTATACTCCAATAAAGATGTTAATAAAATAAAATGACTGGGA
Organism: Delphinapterus leucas; assembly: GCF_059928025.1. Classification (NCBI taxonomy): domain Eukaryota; kingdom Metazoa; phylum Chordata; class Mammalia; order Artiodactyla; family Monodontidae; genus Delphinapterus; species Delphinapterus leucas. The sequence continues at coordinate 96,061,969 of NC_143139.1, read as the reverse complement.
CACAGTGTACAGCGTGGGGAGTGTAGTCAGTAACATTGTATTGCCTTTGTAAGGTGACACACGGTAACTAAGCTTATTGTAGTGACCACTCCACACTGTGTACACACGTTGAATCACTATGTTATACACCGAAACTAAAAACATTATTGAATGTCAGCTATACCTCTATTAAAACAAAACAAAAAGTCACAAAAGACACACTGCTATATTTAAAATAGATAACCAAGGACCTACTGTATAGTTAATTAATCAATCAATTAATCAATTTTAAAAGTCACAGAATAGAGTTCACCCAAACCAACAGATCTTGACTCAGTGAAACTAACTCTCCTCCCAGACTCACCCTTCCCGAGTGATGTTCAAATGTGCAAGCACTCACCAGGCTGGGGTCCACCTTAACCCCTCAGTGCTGGGGAGGTCTGCAGGGTGTCCCTGGAGGGGCTCGTGGAGGCTCTTCACCAGCAGGTGTGAGAACATCTCAGTAGCTCAACAACTGGTCCAGCTGCACCATCAGTGTGGCCACCACTGTCCTCCTGTTGACTCAGGTTAGAAAGGGAAGCCGCTTTCTCTCTTTATCCCAGAATGTCTAACTGGAGGGGATCTTATGGTTCATCTGCCCCCAACACTTCTGTTTTCAGATCATCAAAGAAACATTTTGTGGGCAGGCAGTTTTCGCCAGACCCAGTGCTGGGAGCTGGAGTAGAGAGATGTGTCAGGAGTCCCTGCAGTCCACGATGACAGGAGGGAGGAGAGAGCCCAGGTTAGAGAAATTTGGAAGGTAGAACAGACAGGGTTGGGGGTGGCTGAGGAGTGGGGAAGAGACTGGAAGAGGAGGGCATCCAAGGATTCCGACCAGGGTGACCAGGTGGATACTGGGATTGAGCCATCGGCTACAAAGAGGTGCTCTCACAAGCTACAGTGAATATACCAGAAATAGTGAATGTCCCTGCAGAACTGCAGGAACAGCATCACAGAGGAGCCCCTTCTGTGTTCCCAGAGAATGTCAAGTGCGCCTCTATCAGTTCTGAGCAGCCAGTGTTGGAGGATGTGTCAACCTTCCTCTCTTATGTTGCATCAGCCCTAGGAGCTGTGTCAGCTTCTTACAATTACTAATCTTGCAATCTTTCTTAGTTTGCCCTTCCTTCTGTATCAACATTTTTGTAAACAATTTCCCTCATTAAATTCCCTCTGTTGAAATACCTAGAGTTTTTCTGTTGACTTAACTAGACACTGGTTGCTGTGATTACATACCCACCAGATCAGCAAAAAAATTTTTTTTAATTTATCAATTTATTTATTTATTTTTGGCTGCGTTGGGTCTTTGTTGCTGCGCACGGGCTTTCTCTAGTTGCGGCGAGTGGGGGCTACTCTTCGTTGCGGTGTGCGTGCTTCTCAGTGAGGCGGCTTCTCTTATTGCAGAGCACGGGCTCTAGGCGTGTGGGCTTCAGTAGTTGTGGCGCGAGGGCTCAGTAGCTGTGGCTCACGGGCTCTAGAGCACAGGCTCAGTAGTTGTGGCACAGGGGCTTAGTTGCTCCGTGGCATGTGGGATCTTCCCAGACCAGGGCTTGAACACGTGTCCCCTGCATTGGCACGCGTATTCTTAGCCACTGCACCACGAGGGAAGTCCGGCAACATTTTTGAAGTTTGATAATACCAAGTATTGGGTAGGATGTGGAGCAATTGAAGCTGCTGGTGGCAGGGGTGGGGGGTGTGTGTGTGTGTATAAATTGAGGCACTTTGAAAAACAGTTTGACATCAGCTATTAAAGTTGAAGATTGATACTCTATGACCCAACAGTTTATCTTTTAGGTATAAAACGTAGAGAAAATGGTACACATATGCATTAAGATATATGTACAAGTAGTATTGCTTGTGAAAGCCAAAAGATGAATGATCTAAATGTCCATCAACAAAGATGAATAAATTGTGGTATATGAAATTTGATGGACTACAATATAGCAATGACAAAAAAATGAATGAGTGCTACACACATTACCAGACATGAAAGTTACAAACATCATGGTGAGTGAAAGAAGCAGTACACAAAAGAGAATGACAGGGACTTCCCTGGTGGAGCAGTGGTTAAGAATCCGCCTGCCACTGCAGGGGACACGGGTTCGAGCCCTGGTCCAGGAAGATCCCACATGCCGCAGAGCAACTAAGCCCGTACGCCACAACTACTGAGCCCACATGCTGCAACTGCTGAAGCCTGCGTGCCTACAGTCCGTGCCCCGCAACAAGAGAAGCCACCGCAATGAGAAGCCCGTGCACCGCAACGAAGAGTAGCACATGCTCGACACAACTAGAGAAAGCCCGCACAACAACGAAGACCCAATGCAGCCAAAAATAAATAAACTTATTTTTTTAAAAAAAGAGAGAGAATGACAGTGTAATACACTTTACAAGGAGTTCAAAAAGGAGAAAAACTATAAAGTATATTGTAGTAGGCAGAAAAAAGCCTCCCAAAGATGCTCGTGTCCTAATACCTGGAACCTGTGAATGTGTTACTTTACATGGCAAAAGAGACCTTGCAGATGCAATAATAAGGACCTCGAGATGGGGAGATTAATGTGGATTATCTAAGTGGGCTCAAAGAAATCACAAAGGTCCTTGAAAGCAGAAAAGGGGGCAAAATAGAAAAGTCAGAGCGGAACATGTGATTACAGAAGAAAGGCACAGAGATGTGAAATGTTGCTGGCTTAGAAGAAGGAGGAGCCGAGCAATGTGGGTGGCCTCGAGAGGCTGGAAAGGGCCAGCAATGGATTCTCCTCTAGAGCCTCCAAAAGAAACACAGCTCTGTGGACACATCGATTTTCAGCTCAGTGAGACCTGAGTCAGGCTTCTGACCTACAGAACTGTGAGATAATACATTTGTGTTGTTTTTAAGCCACTAAGTTTGTTACAGCAGTGATAGGAAACTAATACATATATATTGTTCAATCTTTTTCTGTTTTTCAGATTGGATAATTTTTATTGATCTGTCTTCAGGTTCTTTATTTCTTCTGTCATCTTCAATCTGTAGCTAAGCCCATTCAATGAATTTTAAATTTCAGATATTGTACTTTTCAGTTCTAGAATTTCCATTTGGGTCTTCTTTCTAGCTTCTATTACTCCACTCAAATTTACTGTCTTTCCAATAGTCATTTTCTTTTATGTCCTTAAGCATACTTATAACAACTACTTTAAATATCTTTGCTAATTCCAACATCTGGGTTCTCTTGGGGTCAGTTTCCATTGCTTTTTTTTTTTCTCTTGGTCATATTTTCCTGTTTATCTGTTGAGTAATTTGGATTCTGTTCTGGTTATTGTGAATAATACGTGATATGGAGTCTGGATACAGCTCTTCCACAGAATATTGATTTATCTATTTTAGCAATTAACTTGGCTGAACTCCTTCTGCAGATTTGGTCTCCCTTTTAGTAAAAAGCAGCTCAAATTTCAGTTTTGTTCTTTTAGCCTCAGCTGGGCTTCTTGGAGTCTACCCCATGCCTACATAACTCAGTGGTCAATCAGAGGTTTGGACAGGATATATATGCAGATTTGGGGGCTCCTCATCTCTTGTTCTCTCCTTTGGAACTCCCCTACTTAACTTGCCAGCTTTTGCCACAATCTCTGTTTTTCAGTTTTCAAACTAGGAAGACTGTGGGGCTCTATTCAGGTTTTAGCTGTCTGTATACCTATTTTAGCTGTGAGGATTGGGGCCTGCTTTTAGCCTAAATCCATTTTAAGAAGTGGGAAACTCACTCGGTTCCTTTCTTTTCCAAGTGTCAACCCCCATCCAGTATCTGCTTGTTTCGGTTGCTTTCTGGTGCCTTCAGGTCATTGTTTTTTATATTTTTCCCCAGAATTTACAATTGTTACCTGTGGAAGCTTGGTTCAGTAGAAGCCACTTGGTTGAATAAAAGTGGAGTATCTAAAAAATATAGCTTACGGATTAATACATAGTGGTAAACTATAAGGTACAACAAGGGGAGGAATGTTAGTCTTGGGAATGTGATCAGGGAGAGACACATAGGGACCATCTAAAATGATAGCAATGTTCTAGCTCCAAAACTGTTTGGTGGTTATATAAGGGTGTGCCTTATTTTTATAAATCTTCAAAGTGTTACAGATATCTTACATACTCTTCTATTTACGACATACAATTTAAAATACAATGTTTAGTGTCTTTAAGGACGGAGATATAGAATTGGAACCATGGGCCTACAGCTGGCAGGTGATGCCATGGAGATGAATGAGGTCCTACTTGGAAGGCGTGCAGTGCAGGAAGGGGAAATGAGGAGCCCTGGCATTTCCTGGACAGGCAAGGGGAGGGGGGCCCACAAAGAGAGCCTTACGCAGTGCAGTCAGACCCTTGGGAGGAGAAGTGGTCTGCCACCCAAGGAAGTGTGCAATCTCTGGGAAGCCAAAGGAGGAGACTGTCAAGAAGGGAGTGGTCTAATGTACAGAGTCAAAAAAAAAAAAAAAGAAGGGAGTGGTCAACAGAATCAAGCACTGCAGAGAGAACAGCACAAGCTGAAGCTGGAGCTGTGCTAATGGGAGTGTAAGGTTAGGGGATGGTTAGCACTCGGTTCACTGGTGAGATGGGGTCAGTATCCTGATACAGTGCATTGAGGAGTGAACAGAAGGTGAGGTGGGAAGGCAACAAGGCCAGGCTCCAGCTCAAGGGCAGGACAAGGTACATAGGCACCTGGGAGTATTTGAAAGAAAAGTGTAATAAAGCTCAAATCAAAACAGTAGAAGAGGAAAGACAAGAGTCACAAAAAAGGGTGAAGTGACATCCCTGCCAGCTGAAACCGATTAGGGCTTGTCTAGAGATTGGAATGGAGAAGGAAGAGGAAGCATCTTTGTTGAATTTGTGTACTTGTGTTATAATTATGTATTCATACATCCCGGCCACCTGTCTGGAGTGAGTGCAAAGGCTCAGGGAAAAGTTAGTAAGGCTCGGCCTGGCCTCTGCAGTGGAGAGGACCGCACTCCACAAGGAAAGGCCCGTCCAAGCCTGTCTCCCCATCACTGAAACAACTGAATGCTTCCAGTTCCTCTGTCTGTTCCTTCCAGAGGGCTCCTGGGACCACCATGGCACCCATCCCCACCCCAGCATAGGCCCTGGCCCAGGATGGCCTTCCATTTGGGATGTCTCCTCCCCCTTACTGTTGCCTTTAAAGCATCTGAGAAGGAGAAGCGGGTATGGGTGGAGAGAAATTTGGTGATGGGTTGTACCCAACCCACCTGGGTACAAAAGTACCACCGGGACAAAGTACCACAAACTGGGGGACTTAAACAACAGACATTTATTGTCTCACAGTTCTAGAGGCTAGAAGTCCAAGATCAAGGTGTCAGCAAGGCTGGTCCTGAGGGAGAATCTCTTCAGGCCTCTCTCTCAGCTTCGGGGGTTGCTGGAGATCTTTGGTGTTCCTGGGCTTGTAGATACATCACTCCGACCTCTGCCTCCATCTTCACATGGTGATTTCTGTGTCTTCACATCTTCTTTCTTCTGTGTGTGTCTGTCTCTGTGTCCAGATTTCCCCTTTTGATGAGGACACCTGTCATACTGGATTAGGACCCACACTTAGGACTTCATTTTAGCTTGATTATCTCTGTAAAGGCCTTATTTCCAAATAAGGTCACATTCACAGGTACTGGGGATTAGAATGCCAACATATTTTTTGAGGGGGACACATTTCAACCCATAACATGGGTATATGGGGGTCTGTTATACTCTTTTTATATATGGGGTGTATGCTCTCTACTTTTGTATACGTTTGAAATTTTCCATAATAAAATGTTAAATAAGCAAAACAAAACAGAACAACCCCCCCCATCCCCTTTCAACTTTGGCCCCATTTCTCAATTCAGCTTCATATCAAAATTCCTTCAGAGATGTCTCCTCCCACTGACTTGCCCCCTCCCTGCCCAGCTGTCTTGAACCTGCTTCAAACAGGCTTTTTAAAAAAAAAAACAGTTTATTTTGTATTAGAGTATAGCTGATTAGCAATGCGGTGATAGTTTCAGGTGCACAGCAAAAGGACTCGGCCATACATATCCACGTATCCATTCTCCCCCAAACTCCCCTCCCATCCAGGCTGCCACATAACATTGAGCAGAGTTCCCTGTGCTATACAGTAGGTCCTTGTTGGTTAACCGTTTTAAATATAGCAATGTAGGGACTTCCCTGGTGGCGCAGTGGTTAAGAATCCACCTGCTAATGCAGGGGACACGGGTTCGAGCCCTGGTCCAGGAAGATCCCACGTGCCGTGGAGCAACTAAGCCCACGCACCACAACTACTGAGCCTGAGCGCTAGAGCCCGCGAGCCACAACTACTGACGCCCGCGTGCCGCAACTACTGAAGCCCATGCGCCTAGAGCCCGTGCTGAGCAACAAGAGAAGCCACTGCAATGAGAAGCCCTTGCACTGCAATGAAGAGTAGCCCTCGCTCGCCACAACTAGAGAAAGCCCGCGCACAGCAATGAAGACCCAATGCAGCCAAAACTAAATAAATAAAGCAGTGTGTACACGTCAATCCCAAACTCCCTGACTATCCCTTCCCCTCTGGTAACCATAAGTTTGTTCTCTAAGTCTGTGAGTCAAACAGGGAATTTCTACCAGTATCTATCTGTCAGGGTCCAGGCAGGGGGCAAAAATCATACAAGTGATTTGAACAGGGAAAATTTCAATACAAAGAATTATTAACGAGGTAAAAGGTGGTTAACTACTGGATGGAATAAAAGAGAAGGCGTAACTGAGGTAGCAACCCAGCAGAGGCGAGCACCTCTGGGGCTGAGGTAAACGTGAATAAGGAAGGATTGGGAAGCTTAGGGCACGAGGCTCCACAAAGCTGAGGTTCAGATTTCTGACGTGAGGCCCCGGCTGGCACAAGAACACGGTACCCCCGTAAATGAAACAAAGGCAGAAGAGAAGAATGCTGGGATGAGAATTACTGAATGTTTAAAAGTAAATTAATAATCAAAAATTATACACAACACGATACATAGGCATCTCTGGTTTTGGAGCCTGGTCACGGATATTTTGGGACAGGACGATAGCCACGTGGGCCTCTACAGTGAAGTCCACGTGGTGTGAGCCTCCAGAAGGGCTTCCTGTTACCCATCCTGACAATGAACAAGTGCAAAGTGGGTGAGGGGCTGACCCAAACAGAGTCCTTCCACGAGGAAGAGGTGGTGTAGCCAAATGCACCAGAAAATGTTCTGGGTGTTTAAGTAAAACCATGTCATTCACGGCACATACCGGCGACAGACTGCATTACCTATAGACACTGGCTGTTACCCAGAAACACATGCCCCAAAGACCCTTGCACTTTCCAGGACTAAATGACACAGAGACCCATGCTGCCACCCGGGCATTACCCATAGACCCTTGCTGCTGCCCGGGCATTACCCAGAGACCCTTGCTGCCTCCCGGGCATTACCCAGAGACCCTTGCTGCCACCTGGGCATTAGCCATAGACCCTTGAGTTGCCTAGGACTGCATAACCCACAGACCTTTGCTGCTGCCCAGGAAATACAATCCTGACAGGCAGTCAGAGATTCTCTCACTTGGGGCTTCTCTTTCTTTCAAAGGTTACAATTAAGGGAACTGCATTCTAGGTTGTCCTTGCTTCCTTAAAATGTCATTACAGCTTGGGCTCACATATGGTCACATATATGGATAACTGCTTTACCTTTTTAATCACAAAATGAATAAATTCTTGTTATAAAAATTCACATAGTGTGGATTATCTTTTATTAAATCGATTGTCTTATAAGAGGCAGGGGAAGAGAAGATAAGCAATCCAGTAGATCCCTAACACCTGATTCATAGGGTAGACTAGATAACGCAGAGAAAGCTCCTAGCCCAATGCATGGCACTCGGTCAGCATTCAGTAATAATAGGCAATATCATTATCCTCAAGCCACAGGGGGGAGCTCGGGGAGAGGGACAGGAGTGAGGAGGGCTGACAGACTGTCAATGTAGTTATTGCCAGAGTCAGACAGAGGAGCCCAGGACCCAAATCTTCCCTGAGTTATGAAAGGAGCACAGAACAGGGAGCCCAACTGCGTTTAGTTCTTCTGACTCCAAGTCATGTATGCGACACGTTTTCTCGCTGTAAAATGAAGCAGTGTATGGTCTCCGTGTCTCCTAGTTCTAACGTGTTAGCACCCCCCAGTCAGCTTCAGGGAACGTCCTTGCCCTGAATCCTGCATCCTGCCCGCCATGGTCTCTACAGTAAAAGGGGGTAGGTTCTTCCTGGTTGATTAAGCAACCAGAGCAACACAGACTAGAATTCTTCAACTCCTACCATATAACAGAATAAGTGGGGTTTTCTTTCTTTCTTTTTGCTCAATGACTGTGACAAGGGTCAACTCTGCCTACACTACATTATTTTATTTTTTAAAAGATATTTATTTATTTGGTTGCGTCAGGTCTTAGTTGCGGCACATGGGATCTTTCGTTGCAGCGCACAGGCTTCTCTCTAGTTGTGGCGTGAGGGCTCCAGAGTGCAAGGCTCAGTAGTCACGGCACGCGGGCTCAGTTGCCTCATGGCATGTGGGATCTTAGTTCCCTGACCAGGGATCGAACCCGGGTCCCTGACCGGTTACTGGGGTGGGCAACCTGATCCAAGTTGGGCCAAGTTGTCCCGCAAATGTGGAATTGGGTTTGATATTCCAGCCTTACTCTAGGCCTGTCTTCAGAATGGAACACATTTTTTAAAAAAATTAGGAGCTGTAGTATGACCATCATCTATCCCTGCACCCTAAGCAGTGGGAAAAAATCAGACGTGCATAGAGCAGCAGAGAATGAAACACGATGCCCTCAAGGCGGGGAGGGGGTGCTGTGGTGTGCCAGCCAGATCCTGCGAGAGCTGGGGTGCCATTCCTCCAGCCATCGGCTGTGACAGCTCACAGCGGAGCTCTTCCCTGAGACTTGCCCTTTACTGAAGGGAACAGCCATGACCAAGGATATGACCTCCCTAGCGCACTCCTCCACCACCGACTGGTCCATGCAGGGGTACAAAGGGCTGGCCCCCTACCTTGATTCAGGACAACTCTGAAGGACCATCCCAGCTCCTGAGCTCCCTATGGAATTGGGTCAGGCTCCCAGCTGCATCGAAGTTCAACTTTTGTCCAGTGCAGCTTCTCTGATTTACTCAGAGGCTGCCCAATAAGCTTTCTGCATGCACGAATAAGAGACTCCAGCTTTGTTTCCCAGGGCACCCAACCTAAGATAAGAGACTTATAGTTGAAAGGGACTGGTGGTATAACTGATGGTTGCTATGACGATGCAGTAGTTCCTCCCAATGAGCATCTCTGCTTCCTTGCTGGCTCTAGTGTTGGGTCTTCCTAGATTAATGTTTACTAAATGGAACATAGTTTGAGGGAGGTCAGGGTGGTAATCATTTCAGCCTCCAGCATAGCAGAGTAGGCCGGGGGAAAACTTTGCAAGGGAGGTAAAGTTTGGCCTTGGCACTTCATCCTTTTTCTGAACCTCCCTCACACAGCCCATCAGGTCCCCCCACCGTCCTAGGGCGGAGATGTGAGGTGCTTCACCCAGCCCAGCCGGCTTCTCTCTTTCAACAAGGACTGAGGGCCCACAAGGTGCGGGGCTCTTTCCCTTACCCACCTCGCCATCACAGTGCCCTGGACCAGGTCCCATCTCTGATCCCTGCAGTAGGCAACACACACGTGCATTAATTCCCACCAGCTGCATTTTTACCACGGTGCTTTCCCTTGGGTTCCTGTTCCTGGTCTCAAGGAAATTTCCTCCTCTGGTGAGACAGCAGCTCAGTCCCCATTTAAAATCTGGAAAAGTCTCCAGGCTGAAGGCGGTATAGACGCTCAGAGGCCCTCAGGTGGGCTCCAGAAAAAAATTTCATCCAAACTTCTCATACTGCCACTGAGGAAACAGAAGTATTTTAACCAATCCTGCAGGCCGGTACAGGCAGGTGGGGAAATGCTTTTCCAACGACTGAGAGGTTCGTTTCAATTTGATTCTCTCACCACCCAGCACCAGCCGCTTCCCGCCCTTAGGATGGTTTCCAGGCGCGAATTTGCTTCCAGGTGCGCAAGCGGCGCGGGGAAGGCGGAGCGCGGGCGGGTACCGTGGGAGAGGGGAGCGGGAGCGGGGGCGGGTGGGGGCCAGAGGAGCCGTTCTGGGGCCGGGGGCTGCCTGCGTGGCTGGGAGGTGGGGTGAAGGGGTGCAGGAGGGAGGGAGAGAGCGAGTGTGTTTGTGTGTGTGGTCCTCACCGCCCCCCCCACCCCCGTTCTCCTTCCTTCTAGAACCCCTTCGGGGTCGGGGCGAGTCTCCATCCCGGCCGCGACTTACGCGACACTTTTTTGGAGAAAGAGAGCTTCCTGAATTGAGGGCAGTGGGGTGACAGGCCGAATGGAAGGGGAGGGAGGCATTTCACCCTTACCGGGACATAGAGTTCGAAGAAGACCCGCCTCCTGCAGACCCGGAATTCGACCCCTCGAGAGCGGCTCGGGCCGCACCGGCACCCGGCCGGTGCGAGGACGCAGGTGGGCGCTGCGGGGTTTAGGGTGAACGCGAGCAGAAAGGGGGAGACGCATGAGGGGGCGCTGGACGGTCCACGGAGGCCCCGGCCGCCGCGGGACGCCAAACACGCAGCGGCGCGCGGACCTCGGGCGGTGAAGACCTCGTGCGCGGGTCAACCCCCAGGAAGCCGTGCGGCGCTTCCCGGGCGGGACTGGAGCCCCCCCTGGCGGCCTCCCTCCTTATTGCAGCCCTTGCCCGCGTCCTCCCCGGGCGGACGCGGGGACCCGGGCAGGCGCCGCGAGAGCGTCCAGCAGCTTCCTACCAAGGCCTGTAGTCCCTTCGCGCTTAGGCTGCTACTGATCTGGCCTTAATTTAAAGAGAAAAGGGAGGAAGGGTCTTCCTTCCGACCCCTGTGTGAGAAAATGGAGAGGAATACACATACACTCCGGTGGGGTTCTCTAGACGTTTTTGGTTCAAGGACAACTTCGGGGTCAAAGATTCTAAAGCACATCTCCTGCTGCCGCCGTACAAAGTCTTAGGGCGCTTTTAATTGGACAGTCACTGAAAAGTTAGATTTGGCACTTGGGAATGGGGTTTCAGATATGTACAGAAAACAGAATAATGTTTTTACAAATTGTTGATTCGTTTGTGATTTGATTCTTTGAACGTTGCTTCTTAAACTGCCGGGAGGACCTTCGGGGTCAACTCAGAACCAGTATTGGAGAATACTTTTGATTCACCAGGCAGGAATTGTAAGGATCGTCAGTTTGTTTTAGGTTGAATTGTTGGCACCAGGGACATTCTGGGATCTCGGAGTATTCTAGAACTGTGTCCACGTTGGGCTAGCGGTTGATAGAGTACGGTTTATCAAAGTAATGTAAGACAGAAAGGGCTTCCGAATATAACCGATTTAGTGATAAGACCCACCGTATCTGCATCATTTAGAAGAACATACTTATTGGTCCATCGATACAGGGCTAGAAAGAAATAGATTTCACCTTCTTCCTTGGTCTCATAACATTTATTTTTCCGAAGTTCTAACTTAAACACTTTCTGTTACACTTTTAGCACACCATCTCTTGTTGCTTTTGGAAATGGAGGGCAATTTATCATTAACTTCTACATGATAAATTTCCAAATAATTGAAGACAATGATCAATTGTATGCGTTTCAACCTTCTTTCCTCCAGGTTAAATAATGAAAGTCTTTAACCTATCTTCATATCATGTATTTTCTGTCTCTTCCCTCTCTAGCTTTTTTCATCCATCTTCAAACATGAAACTGTACAATGATACATAATAATTATAATAATAATGCTCACAAAGAATATGTAAATTAAGCATCCCAAATGCCATCTTTATACATTGCATATATGTCTTCATATCCTTGGAGACAGTGGGAGACCAGCTCATATTGGAAGAATTCATAGTCCTAAGTTTTAGACCAAGTATATGTGGAAATAGCCACCCAACCACTCCCAGCACCCACTACGCTACCCCCTGCCTTCAGCTTGAAAATAGATTGGATATTGTTTATATAGCTGTTTCTCAAAACTGTTTTCAGGTCAAATAATATCTTCAGTTGAAATAAAACTTTGCTTTCCTAACTTGGGATTTTACTAAGACAATGAGGCAAATGCTGTGGGCTTTACCCAAGGGAGTTTTATGCTTTTTTTTTTTGTTTTTTTGGAGCCTTATCCTTTAGATACATAGTTGGAGAGTAACTGAAGTTTATAACACCAAAAAAAAAAAAAAAAAAAAAAAAGCCCTCATCTGCTTGGTTCATCCTGGGAGGTTTTTAGTTCATTACTAATTCATGGGGCAGCACACACCTACTCAGTGTCTAAATCTGCCTTGAGGTCTTTGTGTTTTCCTTTGCCTCTTATCAATTGCTGTCTGTGGAGACAGCTCCAAAGAAGAATGTCTGGGCATCTACCCTTTGCCCCAGAAACTCCCAGTTGGAGGATCCTGAAAGCAAACATGAAAAAAAAAAAAAAAGGCATTTAACCTAGCAAATGCCGCGCCGCCACCTCCGCCTCCCCCCCTCCCTGCCCCGTTCTAGACGTTTCGTTGTCAAGGCACATACAAAACTTTCTTGATACTCTGGCACTTGTCACCCAAGAGTAGAATTTTGTCCTATGAATTCAAAAAAAAAAAAAAGAAAAGAAAACGTATCCATTCAGTTTACCATTATGGAAAGTGCCAGGTGGATAGGGAAGAAGGAGAGTATATAGCGTCCCTTGTCCATAGCATTTGATTATAAAACATTTGGTAGGAAAAGTATAAGAAACTGCTACCTGAACATCTAAAGTTGTAACTCTGGTCCCCAGCTCAGCACCCTGTTTGCTTTCGTCATCCATCCCCGTTTGCAGCTGTTTTCTCTTTGTCTTTGGGCTGTTTTGCTGCTCGTCAGTTAGCTCCCCAGGGCAGTCAGCACCTCAGCATCAGTCCTCTGCCTGGCACAGAGGCAGAGCCCTCTCAGAAGCTGTGTTCGGGGTAGAACCAGGTCTCATTTGTTCTTCTGGCAGTCTCTGCACCCTGTGTTCCCTCTTCCACGGATCTCCTCCAATTCCCACAGGGAATGAGTCAGTAGTCTCCAGTCCACATGTAATCTACGTTATGCCATGTGTCCGAAATGGACTATATTTTCTGACAAGCCACCAAATCCTTTCCAAGAATGTTCTGAAATCAAGTACGAAGTGAGAAGTGGCAGTGCAAGAAGGGACAGACCTGACCTCGGCTGGGCTCTGCCATGTACTAGATGGGTCACTCTGGACTGAACACAGTGTCCAGATTTGTGGTGGAGCATAATACTCCTTCCCTCGTTAGGAATGATGCGGCATGTGGAGATTAAGTGAGATCATAATGGCCAACATTTATTGAGCACTAGCTATGCCCAGCATGGGTCTTAGAACTTTGTGCACTGAATCATTTAATCAATGAGATAATGCCAGTAGGGTGCCTGGCTCGGCGTCCTACACAAAATAAATGGTAGATAAAAATAGCATGAAAAATTTATTCAGTGAGAAAAGAGACTATAGATAGAAAACTTCTTAATGCTTCTTTAGCCTATTGGAAATGCAATTTATGTACACAGTCAAAACTCTTCTGTTTTACTGTGTGAAAACTGACATATAATGTTCAAAGGTTGCAATTTTAACTGCTTTTTAAGCTTCTTGGTGTGATGTATTTTAAGTTTAAGAATGTGTCAAGTTATTGTAAGCTGCATACATTTCATTTGAATGTTTATATTTTGGCATTACTGATTTAAAATGCATAAGTATTTTTAAAAAGTTGAGCTACATACTTAAAACTTATTGTGGGATTAAAGAAAATACTTATATTTAATTTAGCTTTATTTTTATATAAATAATTTTATAAAATATGTAATATTTAGCACAGTTTTGATATAGTATGTGCTCAGTAGCAGCTTAGCTGTTATTATCACTATTACTAGCTGGACCTCTGAAATAATAGTCAAAATAAAAATGTCCATGAGAGAAATAACTTATTTTTAAATATTCTTGAATATTCTTCAGGTACATTCTTTCGGCCACCTGAGCTTTCTCAGGCAGACATTTTAAGGAGCTTGGGGTCCCCATCCTAGGGACAGCCTTGAGCTGCTGGAAACATGCTAGTGTTTGTTCAAGTCTCTTAGTGTGGGGAGGTGGCTGAAATTGATTGTGCTAAAAGCTGCAATTCTTACAGGCCAAGGTTGAGGTCTAGTGGAGAAGAGGACTCAGAGGAACCTGACTAAAGTTTGGTGGGGGACAATCTTTGTTACTTTCCGTAGCAACTGTGCAGAGCTGCCTCTGTCCTTTTATGGAGGGGATGGTCCCTATTGATGAACATTTGAGTACGGTGTGGTGAAGGTTTCATAAATCCAAGCTATTTTTAAGAAAACAAATATTAAATGGAAATTGGTTTTTCAAAAATGGTTAATACAACATATAAAGAAATGGTATAATAATCAATCTGAGGTTGGGTTGTTTTTTGGTTTTTGTTTTTTTAAGAATCCTGAACTATTATCCCTTTCCTAGGACTAACCTTGTAAAAATGTGTGATGAACTGTTTATTACCTAAGATGCCATGGCCTGATGCTTGGGTTTCAATCCTGGTTCTGACACTGATAACCTACATGGTTGTGACATGTAAGTTATCAGTGCCAGATGACTCTGTGTCTCTTTGTCTGCATCTGTAAAATGGGATAATAATCTCGTAGGGTTGTTGTGAAATTTAAGCTAATGAGTCCACGTAAAGCCCTTAATAACTGTTAACTAGTTTAATCCAACTTTTTCTCACCTCCCACACCCAGGCCTAGAGAAGTCTTGGGAAGGACCAAGGATGACTATGTGCTTTTGTACCTTTAGTTTGCAATATCTATCCTATTTCTGTATCTTAAAAAGTTCTCCAGCATTCACTGATGATTTCACAGGTACCTATTCCCTAAACCCCTTGCTGATCCCACTGACTTGCCATTAGCATCCTATGTGTATTTTCCATTATAGAATTAACTTTAGCTCTCCATTCATTACAGTTTGGGGTTCTTGTCTAATCTTGGCTACTCATCTTTTGACCCCCACCAACTCAGTAAACCTTTAAGCATTTGCTGAGGGTCTCACCTCATGTGGGATACACAAGCGGGGTGAGATGAAGTTTTCTTTCACAGAGAATATACAGTTCCATTATGGCTACTAACTTTCCAAGCTCTATCAAGTGCCGAAAGGTCTAGCAGAGGTAATTGCTTTGTTTTTAATACATGTCCTGGAAACCTAGAGGAGTCAGGATCTTCAGGGAAGGAGGAGTGGGCTTGAGGTAGGTCTTCAAGGATGCTTAGAGTTTGATAGGTGGCCTTGGCAGGAGACAGGTGCCTGGGGAGACTGGAGAGCCAGCCTTGCCTGTGGGGAGAGAATTCCGATTTGGGGCTGGATGGGTAGGGCGGGACCAAATTATGGTGGACTTTGGAAACTAATCAGCTCTTTAGATGTGATAAGAGAGGAAATGGAGAGGCCCTGTGTATCTTTTCTTTTTTAAAATAATTAATTTTTGGCTGCGGTGGGTCTTCGTTGCTGCGCATGGGCTTTCTCTAGTTGCGGAGAGCGGGGGCCGCTCTTCGTTGCGGTGCGCGGGCTTCTCACTGCGGTGGCTTCTCTTGTTGCGGAGTGCGGGCTCTAGGCGTGCGGGCTTCAGTAGTTGTGGTGCGCGGGCTCAGTTGCTCCGTGGCATGTGGACTCTTCCCCAGCTAGGGTTCCAGCCTGTGTCACCTGCATTGGCAGGAGGATTCTTAACCACTGCGCCACCAGGGAAGTCCTAGCCCTGTGTATTTTAAACAAAGTCGTAGGTAAATATAGCCCCTACTAAAAGAGCCTGCGTTAGGATAATAAAATCAGTGGAATCAATACAGCCTGGGAATTTTTCATGAAAAGCAACTTTTAAGTGTTTATTAACATCTCAGTTTTTGTCCTTAATCAGTAGGAATTGTAAATGGAATTGAACTTGTGACACGTTTTATTCTCTCTCCACCTCATGAAAAAAAATGCTAACCTCCAATCCCAGTGGCACCTGGCATTGATCTTTCTTTCATGGTGACATTCCCTCTGTGAATTAGGAACCCAGTACATTCTACCTTTCAAGAACACAGCAATGCGTTTGTTCACTAAATATTGAAATTCTGCTACATGCTGGATACAGTATTAAAGGCTACAAATAAACAGAGAAGTACAATAAATTCTTGTTTTTGTGGGTTTACTGTCTTGTTGAAAATTGACATCTATATAAATACAAAAATAGAGTAGCCCAGGGACTTCCCTGGTGGTCCAGTGGTAAAGAATCCGCCTTCCAATGCAGGGGCTGTGGGTTCAATCCCTGGTCGGGGAACTAAGATCCCACATGCCGTGGGGCAACTAAGCCCACACGCCACAACTACTGAGCCCACACACCTCAATGAGAGAGAAGCCCGCGAGCTGCAACAAGAGCCTGCGCGCTGCAACAAAAGATCCTGCATGCCGCAACTAAGACCTGAGGCAGCCAAAAATTAAAACAATAAAAAAAAGAGTAGCCCAGGGGTTGGCAAACTTTTTCTATAAAAAGCCAGATAGTAAATATTTTAGGCTTTGTGGTCATACAGTCTATTCAACTCTGTCACTGTAGCGTGAAAAGCACCCATGGACCCTAGCTAACTAAGTACACAAGTGCTGCTGTGTTCCAATCAAATTTACTTATGGACTGAAATTTAAATTTCATATAATTTTCATGTGTCATGAAGTATTCTCCTTTTGATTTTTGCTCACCGCTTAACAATGTAAAAGATACACCTAGTTTGCAGGCCATACAAAAATCAGTGGCAGGCTAGATTTGGCCCACGGGCCACGTTTCATTGACTCCTGGAGTGGGCTATGACAGACCTCGTATGTACAAAATGCTACAGAATACAGAGCAGGCAGGGGTTAACTATTTCTGCAGGACAGAGGTAGGATTCAGAATGCTTCCAGGAGGAGGGGAATTTTACAGAGGCTTTGACAGTTAAGTATTTGTTTGCCTGGGGTCAGTTGAAGGGGGTGGAGGATAAGGACCAGTGGGGAGCTGATTCCAGGCTCCTTGAGCAAAGGCATAAGGACAACAAGGCCTACAGGGCCTGGTGTATTCGGAACCTTGACCTGTTTGCTGTGGCTTGAGCTTGGGTAACAGGAAGCAGGAGACTGGCCCGAAGCGGGCAGAGAAATTGGGCCAAGTTTTGTGAAGGGCCTTTATTGCCATGTCAGAGCGTTTGGGTTTTATTTCATAGGCAGTGGAAACCTTGGAAGTTTCCCAGCAGAGAAGTGATTCAAAGCATATCAGTGTTTTAGACATTCCAGGGCAGGGGCATGGGGGCCAGGTTAGAGAAGGGGGCCCAGGAGCATTTAGTGGTCGGGTTATAGGCAGGCCGGGTAGGATCCGGGAGTGTGGGCCATCCCCAGATGGTGGGTTGTGGGCACTGCCAGATGCAAAAGAGGCTTTAATGGAGTCCAGGGAGCGAAGCCAAACGCTGAGAGCCAGAAACAGCCTGGAAGGCACTGCCTGGCAGGACTAGGGGGGCAAGGTATTGGGAGAGATGAGACCGAGAGATGGAGGGTGTGGGAACGGGCAGAGATGGTCCACTAGTTCCTGCAAGAGCTGGACAGGACCTTTGGGGAAAAGATCTCATTTTTTCTTATAAAAACAACACTTAATAACTGTAGAAAAGTAAAACAGCACAGAGATCCATATGGTCCTCCCTCTGGACCTCTCTCCTCCCACACCTGGGGGGAGTAACCGTTCACAATGGGGTATGTGTCCTCCCCAGCTCTCTGTTCTACGCTCATGCAAACATATAGATCATGCCTTCTTAAATAAAAAGGGAAAGCGTACATATTTTTATGCAATTTACTTTTACTGAAAATATCTATGTTGCAGACATCTGTCCTGTCAGCACGTATATATCTACCACGTTCTTTTTAACAATTTTGTCATTTTTCAGAGTATGGGTGTGCCATAATTTATCTGTGGATGGGCGTTCACGTTGTTGCCGTCCATCTAGGCTTTTAGATAAGGCCACACACACAGTGAATGCACGTGAACCCTTGCAGTGGAATCTCGGGCTCGGGTTTGCCTGTACAGTTTGCTCGGCGCTGCTGGATTAGGGCAGGAGGCCAGTGCGGCCAGCAGGGGCTGCCCTGACCACTTACATTTGGGCAGAAAAATGGGCCTTGACTGGAGTGAGGCATATGAAGTAGAACCAGTAGGACCTGGCACGGCAGATAACGTCGTAGCAGGAAGTTTAAAAATGGGTAAAAGTGTTCTAGTTCATCAGCAAATCCCACTGGCTTTATCTTCAGAATTAATCCAGAGTCGGTCCGTTTCTTCCTCCCCCCACCCCAAAGCCCATTCTGATCTCAACCCCCTCCCGCCCCTGCACTAGGGAAACAGTCCCCAGAGCAAATGGAATGATCCCTTTAAAATGTAAGTGAGACCAGGCTACGCCTCACCTCAGAATCCTTCACCGGCTTCCCAGCCACTCAGAATTAAGTCCAGCTCCCCACCGAGACCTCCAGGGCCCCGAGGGCGCTTGCCCTTATTGCTCCTGCGCCATCCCATCTAAACAGCCCCCCAAGGCTTCCCCGGTGGCGCGGTGGTTAAGAATCCGCCTGCCAGTTCAGGGGACACCGGTTTGAGCCCTGGTACCGGAAGATACCACATGCCATGGAACAACTAAGCCCGTGAGCCACGACTACTGAGCCCGCGAGCCACAACTACTGGAGCTCGCGTGCCTAGAGCCTGTGCTCCGCAACAAGAGAAGCCGCCGCAATGAGAAGCCCGTGCAATGAAGAGAAGCCCCCGCTCACTGCAACTAGAGAAAGCCCATGGGCAGCAGCAAAGACCCAACGCAGCCAAAAATAAATTTATATTAAAAAAGTAGGCATGGGCTTCCCTGGTGGTGCAGTGGTTGAGAATCTGCCTGCCAATGCAGGGGACAGGGGTTCGAGCCCTGGTCTGGGAAGATCCCACATGCCGCGGAGCAACTGGGCCCGTGAGCCACAGCTACTGAGCCTGTGCATCTGGAGCCTGTGCTCCGCAACAAGAGAGGCCGCGACAGTGAGAGGCCCACGCACTGCGATGAAGAGTGGCCCCCACTTGCCACAACTAGAGAAAGCCCTCACACAGAAATGAAGACCCAACACAGCCTAAATAAATAAATTAATTTTTAAAAAAAGTAGGCATGCATTAAATACTAATAGAAAAAACAAAACAAAAACAAAAAGACTGGCGAGTGTGCACCTAAAGTCACGAGTAGGATTTTGTTCATAACTGTTCCCTCCTCCACTGACAACTCAGAGGGTTGCCATGGGCATTTGGGATCTTGTATACCAATAGAATACAATGTTCATTGCCTTCTGTTGAAAAGTAACAGTATCTTTCATTGGTTAGCATTTTACAATTTACACCACATTTCTTCATGCATGATTTACCAAATATTTACTGAGTGAGTGAATTTTCTCATTGGATCACAGCATCCTTTTGAGACAGGCCAGCAAAACCACATCACCGTCTGATGGGGATGAACGGCTTTTCCAAGGTCACCCTGCTAATGAAGGGCAGACCCAGGACCATAACCCAGGTCTTTTGACTCTTGTGAGGACACATTCCAAATCCAGCTCCTGTGACGCGCCTCCGTGTCTGACCAGTAACCACGTAAGAAATTATAGCCTTTCTTCCCCTTCTAGTTGGGGATCCATTCTAAGATAGCATCCAGCTTTGAGGTAGGTAGGAGAATAGTTCAAAGGTGGAGGCTACTCTCTCTGGAGTTTTAAAATAGGTCATAGAGGCTTCTTGGCTATTTATATATTCATAAACTAGTATTCCTCAGATGTAAAAATGGAGAGGGAAATGGGGTCAAGGACACCGATATGAAGGCTTCCTGGAAGCTGAAGGTGTGGCCAGCTCCCACGTGATTCCTCGCACTTGAAGAAACTCGACAGCAGCTGGTCTCATCTGGTAAAGGGCTCCGGATTACTGCGCAGTAGGACAGGGGATGAATTTCACCCTTTAAAATGTAGAAATCTTTTTAGTATGTGCAGTACTGCACATTGCAATACTGCAATACTGATGGTTGAATTTGGGGTCTTAAGTGACTAGTGGGAGTTTAAGAGCTACTGTCTTGCCCTTGTTTTGTTGCTGCCTTCATGCTTACTTATCTGGGAATGTTTTCTCTTTTCTCTTTATGCTTCCCTTTGCTCCATGTTCTCTGACTCTCCTCAAGTTGATGGGTTTCTCCTGTTTTACTCAAGAAGAACCATGAGAAGTAGAGTGAGAACTGGGCCTGGAGCCAGAGGGTCTGACTGGAGCCTGGGCAGGTCCTGGAATCCACAGGCTTCACATTCAGAGCCTGGAAGATGGTCAGGCATTCAGTGATCCTCAGCCATCGGGGAGGGTGCTTTCCTAACTCACCTCATGGGTGTTTCCAGCATCAGATCAGATCATGGGTGAAAACTGTTAAGTGCTGCAGCAATGGCAGCTCTGAGATAAGATACTAGTCACATAGTCAGAACCTAATTTTTATCTTAAAATAGATTATATGCACCTTCCCTGATTTGAGGTCAAAAAGTTTACAAGCTTTTTGGCCATTTGGAAAGGCCAGCATAACCCTGAGCTGAATAAAATAGACACATGACCCCAACAGCCGACACAGCCTAAGATGTCATGTAAGGTTTTACACTTTTAAAAAACCGACAGGAATAGCATCAAGGGAAAGAGGCGCAACAAAGAGCTGAAAGTGTCATCTACTCCACTGTAGCTTGTACTAAATTTATATGTGATAACTTGATTTTCTGTAAAAATCCTAATTAATATACTTAAGATCTTCTGTTTCTTTGAGTGAAATGAACATTTATAAATGAACCAGAAATTAATTTTTAAATTTTACCTTTTCTCTCCTTTGGCAGTAATTTCTCATGGCTTTGGTGATGGCTGACAGCTCCCACCTTTCTATCTCTGGCTGGAACCTCTCCTCTCGTGCACCCCGCTGCCTTCTCAGCATCCCTGTGTCCACATCTGTCTTGGGCCATCGCAATGCGCATGTCTCATCTTGCCTTTCAGTCCTGCTCTCTCTGTTGAGTGCAACTCCAGCCCCTGTCACTCAGGCCCAAACCCTTACAATCATCCTTTCTTTCTCTTCTTCTTTCACCCTAGAACCCATCTATCACGAGATGCCGTTGGCTCTGCGTTAAAATAAATGCAGAATCCGTCTCTCCTCACCACCTCTATTGCTGCCAGACAGTTGGAGCCACCCTCATCTTGCATCTGAAATACTGCCAGAGTGCCTCACCCTATATAACCTTTTGTTTCCTAAAATCTATTCTCAACACAGCAGCCGGAAGCTGATTGCACAGGAAGCTGGAAACACAGGAAGCTGATGAGCTGGGTTTGAATACTGGTCCAGCCAGTCCCTGCTGTGTGACTCTGGACCGTTACTTCACCTCTCCGAGCCTCAGTGATGCCCTGTCCAAACCTTGCAATGGCTCCTCCTTTCCCTCCGTTAAAGCCAGCATCCTTACAATGGATTCTAAAGTCGCAAGTGGGGACTCCCTTTGTGCCACATTGGATAAGACTCAGTGCTCCCAATGCAGGGGACCTGGGTTCGATCCCAGGTCAGGGAACTAGATCCCATATGCATGCCACAACTAACAGGTGGGCTTTAGACAGATTTATTGGCAGGGGAGATAGAGGGGGGAAATAGAAGGAGGCAAGGATGTGTGGGACATTTGGTCTTTTTTTAAAAACAAATTTATTTATTTATTTTTGGCTGCGTTGGGTTTTCGCTGCTGCATGCGGGCTTTCTCTAGTTGCGGCGAGCAGGGGCTACTCTTCGTTGCGGTGCGCGGGCTTCTCATTGCGGTGGCTTCTCTTCGTTGCGGAACACAGGCTCTAGGCACGTGGGCTTCAGTAGTTGTGGCTCGAGGGCTCTAGAGCGCAGGCTCAGCAGTTGTGGCACCGCAGGGGCTTAGCTGTGTCACCAGGGAAGTCTGTGTCGGCAGGCAAGTCCCGACATTTGGTCTTGAAGAAAAAAAGTGATTTATTTTTCCCGACATTTCAGTTATTGGAGTTAGTAAATCAAAAATTCTAAAACTTCAGATAAACAGAAATTCCTTTAGGATTGGGGAGGGGAGCAAGGCGTATTCCTAACTGGAATCCCATGCACTTTAGATGATCCCACGGACTATGTGAAGTTTTGTGTGTGTGCATCTTGTGCATGTTTGTGGAGAGTGTGCCAGAGCCCTCACTGAAGTCTTGGACACAAAAAGTTAGGGGCCCCTGGCTCAGGACAGCCCCAAATGTGTCTGCTGAATGCTGCTGACTTCCTGCCACCTGGATGCCTGTGAGAGTTGCTGTTGGCCCTTTCTGACTCCGGTTCCCCACTTTAAAATGGTGCATGGGACTTCCCTAGTGGTGCAGTGGTTAAGAATCCGCCTGCCAATGCAGGGGACACAGGTTCGAGCCCTGGTCTGGGAAGATCCCACATGCCGCAGAGCAGCTAAGCCCGTGCGCCACAACTACTGAGCCTGTGCTCTAGAGGACGCGAGCCACAACTACTGAGCCCGTGCGCCACAACTACTGAAGCCTGTGCACCCTAGAGCCTGTGCTCTGCAACAAGAGAAGCCACTGCAGTGAGAGGCCCACGCGCCGCAACGAAGAATGGCCCCTGCTCGCCGCCAACTAGAGAAAGCCCGCGCACAGCAACAAAGACCCAATGCAGCCAAAATAAATAAATTTATAAAAATAAAAACAAAAAATGGTGCAGTAACTTTCTCAAGACTAATTTTGTGAGGAGGTGCAGCAAAGGGTACGCGCTCAGGCTCAGGAAGCTGACGGCCTGGGTTTGAATACTGGTCCAGCCAGTCCCTGCTGTGTGACTCTGGACCGTTACTTCACCTCTCCGAGCCTCAGTTCCTCATCGCAGAGCGGGGGTAAGTCATTGCTGAACAAGGTAATTCACACAAAGGCTCACACTGTTCTGTGGCTCATGGTAAGCTTGAATATACAATAGGGCTGTCATCACTAATAATGTGATACCGGGGCAAAACATCCTGTAGAAAGGATTTGTATTCCAACCTGGAAGATAACTGAATATTGCGTTATAGCACGAGGGGTGAAGGGCCTCCTCAGCAGGGTGCGTCTCAGTTCTGGAAACTTTACAATTAATGCTGTTAGTGTCACAGAGGACTATACTGTGCCAATGTTGTGACTCTGGGAGTTCAGACTTCAGTCAAAATCTGAGTCAGAAGATTTGGTTCCTGAAAAAGCCTTTTAAAAATTAGGTAGAAATATGTGCAAAATAGGAAGTACAACATACTTTTCCCCAATGATATAGACAATGTACTTTATACCCTTTTCAGTGATTTTTAGAATGTTTACATTGATCATATCATTGATCAAGAAATACTTTTGGGGACTTCCCTGGTGGTCCAGTGGTTAAGAATCTGCCTTCCAATGCAAGGGATGCGGGTTCGATCCCTGGTTGGGTAACTAAGATCCCACGTGCCGCACCGCAACTACTGAGCCTGCACGCCACAGCTACTGAGCCCGTGTGCTGCAACTAAGACCCAACGCAGCCAAATAAATAAATATTTTTTAAAAAAAAGAAATACTTTTGGAATTTTTCTTAAAAAGAACACTCGGGCTTCCCTGGTGGCACAGTGGTTAAGAATCCACCTGCCAATGCCGGGGACACGGGTTCGAGCCCTGGTCTGGGAAGATCCCACATGCTGTAGAGCAACTAAGCCTGTGCACAACTACTGAGCCTGTGCTCTAGAGCCTGCGAGCCACGACTACTGAAGCCGAAGTGCCCTAGAGCCCGTGCTCCACAAGAGAAGCCACCGCAATGAGAAGCCCACACACCGCAACAAAGAGTAGCCCCCGCTCGACACAACTAGAGAAAGCCCGCGCACAGCAACGAAGACCCAACGCAGCCAAAAAAAAAAAAAGACTCAGTAGGTATACCTCGTTTTCCTACTACAGACAGCTCCTCGTGTGCCTTTCTTGGACAACCAGAGCAGGTATATACTCGACAGTCTTTGTGGCAAGCAAGATTGGGCTCAGAGTGTCAGTTTCACGATAAACCTTTGGTGTCAGTAGAAGCACACAGAAAGCAGTATGGGTTTTTCACCTCCCACTATTCCTCTCTCTTTTTCTCCTGGCAAACTCTGCAAGTGAGCCCCAAATAGGATATTACAAAAATATATTAATGCATAGATAAAAGATGGGAAAGCCGAATTAATTTAAAAGCCCGATAAATGTCCTCTTTAATGACAGTGCTTTATAGGGAGATGGCTGTACAATTTTCCTCACAACACCGCCATACCATCGTAATTTGTATGTGTTTTTATAGGGTCATTGATTCATTTAGCAAAAATATGTTGAGCCCTTGTGGAGCAGCCTTGTATTGATAGCTGCGTAGGAGGCCCATGGCATGAGGTGTAGGGCCAGGTCACAGAGTCTGGTGTAAGCTGAACCCTGGACCTTGGGGAACAAGAGATTAAGACCTGGAGAAATGAAATGATTTTCCCAGGACCTCCTGACTTCAGCCTGTAGGTTTTTCTTCTAGACTATGCCCATTGTATTCTTCTTTTTTAAATTAATTAATTTTTTATTTTTGGCTGCATTGGGTCTTCATCGCTGCGTGCGGGCTTTCTCTAATTGCGGCGAGTGGGGGCTACTCTTCGTTGCGGTGCGCAGGCTTCTCATTGCGGTGGCTTCTCTTGTTGCGGAGCACGGGTTCTAGGGCACGCATGCTTCAGTAGTTGTAGCATGTGGGCTCTAGAGCACAGGCTCAGTAGTTGTGGTGCACGGGCTCAGTTGCTCCACGGCATGTGGGATCTTCCCGGACCAGGGATCGAATCCGTGTACCCTGCACTGGCAGGTGGATTACTTAACCACTGCGCCACCAGGGAAGCCCAGCCATTGTATTCTTGATTTGATTTTTTTAAACTTTGGAGGTAAAGGAAAAAATTTTCATCCTCAAAGCAATTTTGTCTCATCCTCTTAAAACTTGTTGGATTTATATGAAAACACCATTTCCCAAACTATTTCATGGAATAGTAGTTCTATGAGATATTATTATGTATTCCCGATTTAAAAAATTGTTAGCAGTACTTTTTATAAAATTATAGGCTTAGGGTCCAAACCCTAAAATGCAAGGAAATAGAAACAGCACAAAAGATCACCTGATAAATGAATTGCATGCTGGATCTTGTAGTATGGATCTCACGCATGGGCATCATTTATCATCTCAACACTTTGTATGTCATTTAGGCACCTGTAAACCTGACTTCTGGTTTCTGGATTATATTTTTCATTAAAACCTCAATATATGGTTGATATTCAATATTTATTTTATATTAAACATCAAATCAGATTTTAAAAACTTATTGGAACTGTAGGCAGCCTTTTAAAACAAGTTTGCACTTCGTTACTGAATTGTTCAACTCTATGCATCTCTAAAATACTCAGTCCTACAGATAAACAAGTGGGTGGGTGTGGAGCCCTCGAGGACCGTGGCTTCTGGTGGAAGAGGACAGCTTATGTGTCTGTGATCAATTCTGTCACTGGTTCAGTGTGTGGCCTCTGTGCTCCAGTTCTTTTGTCTATAAAGTGGGTGTTGACCAAAGAAGCTTGCAAATAGAAAATAAAAGGGACCAAAAAACACACCATGGGGAAGTTAGGTATTGAGGGATGAATTATTCCATAATCTTTATCCAAAATGTCTTAAAAATGTTTGTTTGTTTGTTTGTTTATTTTGACTGCTCTGGGTCTTAGTTGCGGCATGAGGGATCTTTACTTGCAGCATATGGACTTCTTGGTTGTGGCATGTGGACTCTTAGTTGTGGCATGCATGCGGGATCTAGTTCCCTGACTAGGGATGGAACCCAGGCCCCCTGCATTGGAAGTGCGGAGTCTTACCCACTGGACCACCAGGGAAGTCCCCCAAAATGTCTCTTGAAGGTAATAATTTTAAGCCATTTGGCCCACATTTTCTGTAAGCACACAATTATTAGGCACAAGGATTCTGGAAAATGTTTTTTGTGTGTATGAATATGTTTTAAATTAAAAAAACAGAAACATATGCCCCACATAGGTTGTCTGTGATGCATAGTTTAGTGGACTTAATGATTTTCCCTTATGGGAATTCCCTGCTGGTCTAGTGGTTAGGACTCCGTGCTCTCACTGCCAAGGACCCGGGTTCAGTCCCTCGTGGGGGAAATAAGATTCCACAAGCTGAGCGGCGCAGACAAAAATATATATTTTTTTCCCTTAAAGGTACTTAATAAATATTTTGCAACTCGAGGGGGGAGTCCAAGCTCAGTCTTGGTCTTAATTCAGGATTTAAATTTTTTTTTGAAATTTTTTTGGCCGCCTGGCATGCGGGATCTTAATTCCCCAACCAGGGATCAAACTCGTGCCCCCTGCAGTGGAAGAGCAGAGTCTTAACCACTGGACCACCAGGGACTTCCCATTAACTCAGAGTTGATTTTTGCCTAGTGAACCTTCCTGCAGAACTCTGAATAACACAAGTTAGGTCCAGATCTAAACATTCTTAAAGTCCTAGCTGCAAAGATGGTCAAAGATCATGGTTAAAATGATTTTTCTGGTATTAGGAACCTTATATTCTGCGTAAGGATATGTTGGCTCCTAAACAGCAAATACTGATTTTTTAAAAAATTGATCATTTGATCATGTTTTTCGCAGATACTTTATTATACTTTTATTTAAGTATTGTTGATTTTATTATACTCTTTTATAAGTTTAGTTAACGAAAGAAAAACTTTCTTTACTTGGGTGTCTTGTTTGGTGATAAATACTGAATCTTCATTCCTCCCGGGTAGTGACAAAAGTTGAAATGATTTACTTTGGTCCTCAATTGTATTTACAGCAAGAGTCAAAACATTATTTCATTCAAGTATGACTGATAGGGGCCTGCCCCAAATTTACCTTAATAAACCCTTTCTCTATAGTATGCATGAATAATTTATAAATAAGATTGTAAATCAGTCATTTAAAATGCTTAAATTTTATTACACTTTGTCTAATTCAGAACTTTCACTGATTCGGATTGGCCTTTCCCTCAAGTGGGCCAAATTGGCCACATTGTCACACACCATCGTCACCAGCACCAGGACCAGAATTGATTCCTGACCCAGCAGGTTTGCAGATCAATGGTCAGAAGGACTCTGCTGGTTCAGCAAGACGTTCAGAGCAAGTAATTTCAAGCTCTCCATCTTTGAAGTTCCTGCTGGCTAGAATCTTTGGTGACTTTAAAATTTTTTTTCAAGAGGAATTTTTTAAAGCCTGAGAAATGGGTGTTCCTTTGGGATCGCACGTTGGCGACAGGGTAGGGATCCATCCCTCAAGCATTAGCGGGGGTCGACGCGCGCCAGGTCCTCTGTTGGGCAACAAACGTACGCGGAGCCTTAAGGGTCTGTCCAGTGGGGACAGAAAAAGAGGAAAACAGCGCTTGGGGACTTTGCAATCGGGGTCGCCCTCTGCAGAAGGCGGTTCAATGGGAATAAACAGAGGCTCCTTCAAAACAGAAAGGGCCGTGAGCCATTGCAGAGAACGGTTGCGTTTAGCGAGCGCGTCCCAACTACACAACCGCTGGGAGCCCGCGCTGGCGACCCCGCCCCTGCGACCTCGGGCGGCGGCCACCGACCTTGGGCGGGGGCTGAGCGGAGGGGGCGCAAGTGGCGCCAACCGCGGGGCCTCATTCTCTTTCCTGGGCCGGTGAGTTCCCAGAAGGGTTCCGATGCTTTTGCTTGGCAGAGCAAGGGGAAAAGACATTTAAAACGTATTCCGTTGTCTTTCCTGGTGACAGAGCGGCCCCCAGCAGCGTGTTTCCAAGTGTCTCTTTGTAACCGTGCGAGAGCGGTTACTCCTTTCTCCTCTTAAAGCGCAGCGATAGTGACTAGGAAGAAAAAGTGCTTGTTGCAAAGCGTCGATTATTCTATGTCATTGAGCGTTCCGCATCCACCTGCTGAGGAAATCATGGCTTTGCCTGTTGGGGGATTTATTGCGCAGTTCATTTGCATGTTTAGAAAACCTGAAAGATGGGAACCAACTAACGGGGGGTTACTGAACCAGAGCCACCAGAGTGTTTGAAGGGGGAATGCAACAGGGTTTAAACAGCTGGTAAGTTCTTCCTCTTAGTTTCCACTACCCGCCCCAGAGGGAGTAATATCCCATGTCCCTTCGGCTGTGGCCCCGTGTGGCACAGTGTAGCTGGCACATTTTCTAGGACCTGAGCTAGCTGGAGGTGGGACCCTTGGCTATTACAAGCACCAAGTGTAGCTGCTGTCATCTTACAAGACCAATTGGTGGCAAGTCCTTCCAAGGTTTGGATGCCAACAGGTGGGGGATTGGGTAGAGAAGTGGAGGCATGATTCCAGAGCCTTCCTTTTTTTTTTTTTTTTTAATCTAGACATATTATATTAAAACTCCTGAAAACCAAAGGTAAAGTGAGAATCTTGAAGGCAGCCAGAGAAAAAGATACATTACATTCAGAGGAACAAAGATAAGAATTGCATCTTTAAAGAGCTGAAAGAAAATATTGTCAACTCAAAAGGCTATACCCAGGGACTTCCCTGGTGGTCCAGTGGTTAAGAATCCGCCTTCCAATGCAGGTGACACGGGTTCGATCCCTGGTTGGGGAACTAAGATCCCACGTGGTGCAGGGCAACTAAGCCTGCGCTGCAGCTACTGAGCCTGTGCGCTGCAACTACAGAGAAGCCCGAGTCCTGCAACGAAAGATCCAGCATGCCACAACTGAGACCCGACGCAGCCAAATAAATAAATAAATATTTTTAAAATATATACTTTTAAAAAGGCTATACCCAGTGAAAATACCTTTCAAAAATTAAGGCAAAAATACAGATGTTTTTAGAAAAACAAAAGCCAAGAGAATTAATTCCCAGCAGGCTTGTGCTATAAGAAACATCAAGGGAGGTTTTTCAGGTAGAAGGTGTATGATACCAGATAAAAACCTGGATTTACACCAAGAAATGAACAACTCCAGAAATGTGACAATGAAGACAAATACAAAATACTTTTAGGGCTTTCCAGGTACACAATCATATCACCTGCAAGTGATAGATTTACTCCTTTTCTCCCCAATTCTTGTACCTCTTATTGATTTCTCTTCTCTACTTTGCCTGATGCCTCCAGTACAGTGTTGAATAGTAGAGGGCCTCTTTGGTTTATTGCTGATCTTATGGAAATGCCCTTAGTATTTACCCATTAAGTTACATTCTAGCTTTAGGAACAAAGTATATATATTTTATCATATTAAGAAACCACTCATCAATTTCACTCCAGAGCCTTCCTTTTATCACATACTTGCTGTGGCTTTGAGGAAGTCCTGTAAACCTCCAAAACCCCAGTTTCCTCCTTTACCAAATGGAGGATGGCTAGTGGCCTCCGTGGGTTCTACGACCATCTGAGTAACAGGATGCAGCAGTGAGTGTCCACTGGGAGATGATGGAGAACAGCATTCTGACCACAGTGTCACTTAGCTCCTCCTTCCCTGGGCCTCTGTGGCCCAAGTCTCCTTTGTACTGTGGCCTGAAGTCAGTCAGCAGCTCAGGACAGCTGTAACCATATAGGAGGGTGAGCCTGTATATACTAATTAGTTGATATAAAGAGCAAACTCAGATTCTTCCCAGATTTTCTAAGATAAGCACTTTACAGAGAGAAATGGACCTGAAAGGAGGTATCTGGAGGATTTAAACTGCATTCAGTCTGCTAGGCAACTGCGTTGTAAAAAGACTTACTGATAAAAAAAAAAAATAGTTGCGGCTGCAGTCAAAATTGGGGGCAGGGTGATAGGGTATGGAGAGGAGAGGCAACATGTATACAAACCCACAAACAGGAAAAGCCAGTCTGGGGCTTCCCTGGTGGCGCAGTGCTTGGGAGTCCGCCTGCCGATGCAGGGGACACGGGTTCGTGCCCCGGTCGGGAAGATCCCACATGCCGCGGAGCGGCTGGGCCTGTGAGCCATGGCCGCTGAGCCTGCACGTCTGGAGCCGGTGCTCCGCAGCGGGAGAGGCCACTATAGTGAGAGGCCCGCGTACCGCAAAAAAAAAAAAAAAAAAAAAAAAAAAAGTCAGTCTGATAAGGTAGCTCTGGGCCAGGGCAGCTCAAGGAGAGTGGGTTGGGGTGGCCTGGGGAGATAGTAACAGAAAGCCATATGGAACTGGAGGTGGCCTGGGTTGGACAGTGTCCCTCAAATATTCATGTCTACCTGGAACCTGTGAATGTGACCTTATTTGGAAATAGCATCTTTGCAGATGTAATCCAGTTAAGTTGGGGTCCCACTAGGGTGGGCCCGAATCCAGTGACTGATGTGCTCATAAGAAGAGGAAAATTTGGACATAAAGGCACTGACACAAAGGGAAGATGGCCATGTGACGATGGGGGCAGAGACTGGAGTGCTGCTGCCACAAGCCAAGGACCACCATGGACTGCTGGTGTCTTAGTCAGTCCAGGCTGCTATGATACAATACCACAGACTGGGTGGCTTAAACAGACATTTCTCATAGTTCTGGAGGTTGGGAAGTTCAAGATCAAGGTGCTGACAGATGTGGTGTCTGCTGAAGGCTCTTCTTTTGGTTTGTAGGTGGCTGCCTTCTTCCTGTGTTCACACATGGCAGAGAGAGGAGGAGAGAGATGAGAGAGGGATCTTGTCTTTCTTCTCATAAAGGCACTAGTCCCATTATGGGAGCTCCGCCCCCATGATCTAATCTAAACCCGATCACCTCCCGAAGGACTCGTGTCCTAATACCATCACACTGGGGGGTTAGGGTTCCAACATTTGGATTTGGGGGGACATAGGCATTCAGTTCATAGCAGCCGGGAACCACCAGAAGCTAGAAGAGGCAAGGAAGGATCCTCCTCTAGAGCCTTCAGAGGGAGCGTGGGCCTACTGAAACCTTGATTTCAGACTTCAGGTGTCCAGAACTGTGAGAGAATAAATTATTTTTCTTCTCTTTGAAGGGTAAATCAGTCAGTTCATCAAGTTTAAAAGGTGGCCTTGTCAATGAATAGCAGTTATCTGTTTTATACTGTCAGATTGCAAACAACTTCATAGAGCAAAGCCACAAGAATCATATTATTAAAATGCAGCTGCCCATGGGCTTCCCTGGTGGCGCAGTGGTTGAGAATCCGCCTGCCAATGCAGGGGACACGGGTTCGAGCCCTGGTCCGGGAAGATCCCACATGCCACAGAGCAACTAAGCCCGTGTGCCACAACTACTGAGCCTGCGCTCTAGAGCCCATGCTCCACAACAAGAGAAGCCACTGGAATGAGAAACAAACAAGGAGCAGCTCCTGCTCACAAAGAGCGGCCCCCCTCACTACAACTAGAGAAAGCCCGCATGCAGCAACAAAGACCCAACGCAGCCAAAAATAAATAAAAATAAATTTAAAAAATTTTTAAAATTTAGAAATATGCAGCTGCCTCACACAGAACCTACATATAGCCTGGGAGAGAGAAAACCATGGCATCTGCGTATCTGACTCCTGCCTCCCTCCCCAGCCTCACCTGGGACCACTCTCCTCCTTGCTCGGTATACTGTAGCCTCTCTGGGCGACCTTCTGCTTCTGGATAAGCCAAGCTCTTCTCTGCCCCAGGGTCTTTGCACATGCTACTCCCTCTGCCTGAAAACCTCTTCTGTCTCTTCACACGGGTGGCTCCTCTTTGTCCTTCAGATCTTGCCTTCAGTGCCAACTCTTTGGGGAGGCCTTTCCTGACCGCCTTATCCAAAGAAGCATCCCCACTAGGGCAGAATAATGCCCCTCCTGCAAAGGTATCCATGTCCCAATCCCTGGAACCTGTAAATATATTATGTTCCGTGCAAAGGGGAATTAAGGTTGCAGATGGCATGATGTTTGCGAATCAGCTGATTTAATGAGATTATCCTGGATTATCTGGGTGGGCCCCGTGTAATCCTGAGGGTCCTTAAATTGGGATGAGAAAGGCAGAGGATTCAGAACTGAGAGATGGCATCCCGAGAAAGACTTGGCCGACCGTCAGACTTTGAAGATGGAGGCAGGTACCCGGAGCCAAGGAACGTGGGTGACCCCTAGAAGCTAGAAAAGGCAAGGATGCTAATTCTCTCTTGGAGCCTCCAGAAAGGAATGAATCTCTGCCAACACCTTGATTTTGGCTCATTGAGATGCATCATGGACTTCAAACCCCCAGAACTGCCAGATAATACATCTGTGTTGTTTTAAGCCACTAAGTTTGTGGTACTTTGTTACAGCAGCAACAGGAAACTGATACAGACCTTAACTTCAGCGCCAACCCCTCAGACAAGTTGCCTCTGACCACCGTATCCAAAGTAGCATCCCCACCCTCATCTAGCTGCTCTCTCGGGCACCTCCATGTGCTAAGCAGTGTTTTCGGCACTAGGGATACGGTAGTGAACAAGACATTAAAAACCTCTGCCCTCACAGAGCCTGCACGGGGGACAGGGAGACACAGTAAACAAATAAGAAAAATAAAGTGTGGTGAGAAGTTCTAGGGAGGAAAAGCACGGTCACGGAATACGACATGTGGGCAAAGACCCGAAGCAGGTGAGGGAAGGCAGCAGCTCTCTGGGGAAGGAGGAGACCGGGCAGAGGAGAGAAAAAATAGCAAGTGAGCGGCCAGCGCGGCCGTCTAATCCATCATCCAAACCGGGGCCTCTGAGAGTGGAAGTGGTACCATTAATAACCGTGTGCGACCAACAGTCATGAACCTGGCCCCTCTCAATGCAGGGTCCCCCGGCAGCGAGGACGGATGGCTGGATCACAGTGGCCGAAGGAGGGAGCAGGAATGAGGTCTGAGAGGCAAGGGGCGGGTTTGGTATGGCCTTGCAGGTCACCGTGAGCATGCTGCCTTTTACTCCAGGAGAGGTGGAAAATTATGGGAGAGTTTTGAGCAGAAAACTATGACTGGGTTTATGTTTTAAAAGGATTTTCCTAGCTGATGTGGTGAGAACTGACCCTCAGGGCAAGAGAGCAGAGGCAGGAGGCCAGTAAAGTCTCCTGGAATCCCCAGGGGCCCCTGCAGAGTGGACTTGGAGAGACCAGGTCTGATGGTGGAGCTGAGAGGATTGTCTTCAGACGGGAAGCGGGGTGAGGGAAAGGGAAGCCGAGGAGGAATGGTCATCTTCAGAGACTTTCCAAGTCTGTGAGTTTCTGATTTGCTGTGTGTTTATCGTCTTCCTCTGTGTAGATGGACGAGCCATATGCTCAGCACCCAGCGTATACTGTCTGGCACAGAGTAGCCGTTCAACGTATCGTGAGTGAAATAGCATCTTAATTTTCGTTGCACCAATGTGACATCTGAAACAAAAGAAATTAAATAAATGGTTTGCCCAGATCATTGTTGACTTGGGCAAACTGTGCATTAGTCCAGGCCATCCGACTCCACCTCCGCAGCCCGCGGCTGTGGATTCACGGCCTCCTTGCCTCACATCCTTGGTCCATTTCCTTGCCTTTGTGTGAAATTTAGTACCATAGTGAAGGAAGGGCCTTGGAAGTGCCCAGGTTGGGAAGCAGAGGCACCAATGATCGAGAATTAATTTCACAAGGGAAAGCTCCAAGTGCTCCTGGCATGAGAAAGGGCACTGAACTGGGCTGGCCCCCAAAGAATCAGGAGCATCACCTCTGTTCCCACCATCAAGACTGACGGGACACCAAGGACGGGTCTTCCGAAGTACCCGCTTCATCCCCACTGCAGAAGGGAGGGTGCTCTTGCCAAGCAGAGTTATTTGTCCTAATAATTCAGGAGGAAAGCATGCATTTTTCTGAATTGCATTACCAAGCTACTTTTTCCTTTCCTTAATTTTCTGTCCTCCATCAGAATTCATCCAGTAGCACTGCCTGGCAAGACGCTGAGGGGGGCCGGGACAGGGAATGGGGGAAGAAGGAGCTGTCTGAAGCTTTCTGAGGAGCTGTCTTGGTTTTCTCTCCCAATCTAGGTCATGTACGATTTCCATGCTATTGCCAAACACGAGCTTGGTTCTATGTGTGAGATAGCTGCATTTTGATCACGTGTGATTTTTGTGGATTTGTTCAGTGAAGTTGTTTGAGATCTGACAGAATTAAGCAGATTAATTGCTACTCTTTAATAAGGTCACCTTTTAAACTTGCTGAATGGACTGATTTACCCTTCAAAGAGAAGGGATGGACGTATTTGACCAATTCTTACATAATTATCATGAGAGACTGAATATATAAAGACAATGGCTAGATCATATATAAGAATAGAAATTTTACCCACAGCCTGCGCAACCTGCCTGGGAAACTGACCCCTTCCCTGCAATAAACAACCCAGGAAGCCAGCCCTCTGTAAATCAGATTTGCAGAGATAGGAAGCCAGATTCCTATCTCTGTGACAATCCAAGAAACTAAGCAACAAATTCTATAACAATTGACCCCAAATGACCAGCTCTAGATTAATAAACAACAGTTTTCTTAATCTATGTCCTCTCTTCCAGTTTAGGACCAATCAGAGAAAGCCAAATCTATATCCTTAACCAATCACATAGGACATCCGCTTGTAGTCAGCCTGCCTACAGCTTCCCCAGGCCAACAGCCTCCAATCAGGGCACACCTGAGGCCTTCCCTTTTTTCCGCTTTAAAGCTTTCAACTCTGCCTGCCTTTGAGTCTTTGCCAAAACGCAGGCGGCACTGGCCCACTCCTTCGCTGTAGCAAGTTCAGAGCAAATAGCCTTGTTTTCCTCATTTGCTTGGTCTTCGTTTATTTCCACAGTTAACCAAAGAGACTTAAATACACGTGCATGTATGCATAAAATATGTACGTGTGTGTGTACATACAGACTGGCAACACAGAGTTAAATATCCTTTCAAAAATTAGTTTTAGGGGCTTCCCTGGTGGCGCAGTAGTTAGGAATCCGCCTGCCAATGCAGGGGACACAGGTTCAAGCCCTGGTCCGGGAAGATCCCACATGCTGTGGAGCAAGTAAGCCCGTGCACCACAACTACTGAGCCTGCGCTCTAGGGCCTGCGAGCCACAACTACTGAGCCCACGTGCCACAACTACTGAGGCCCGCGCGCCTAGAGCCTGTGCACCGCAACAAAGAGTAGCCCCCGCTCACTGCAACTAGAGAAAAGCCCACATGCAGCAACGAAGACCCAACACAGCCAAAAATAAGATAAATAAATTTATTTTTTTTAATTAGTTTTAATTGGCAAATGACTGAATTTTAATTCCAGGATTCTTTGGCAAATATCTAGGTAAAAATGTGTCTAAACAAAATGCAGGCACTTTCCCAGAAACTACTGTATCCAAAATGTCATGGTTCTAAATTTGCAGAGGGTTACCTTAAAAGTGTAACCTGTGCTGTGTCGGAGAATGGGAGACCGGCCCTCTGGAGGGGCAGTGTCTGCCTCCTCCAGACCCTCTTTGGCCCCAAGATGGTGAAACTAGGACAGACCCCCAGCAAACTTCAGGCTGGGGGAAGCCGAAGATTCTGGGCAGGGCAGATCTTTATCTGTTCCTAGAAAGGGCCTGTGACAACCAAAAACCACAAGTGGACAGAAACACCAAAGGCTCCAAGTATCACTGGAGGAGAAACGCAGAGAGGGGCCCTGGGGTCAGATGAGGAAGGAGAGGACTCTGTGGGATCACTGTCACTGTCACAGTGAGGATGGGAGGGACGAATTAATCAGCCTTGCAAATTGAATTGGGCCCCTGTGGACTGAAAGAAATTAAGGTAACCTTCAAATAAATCAGCTATGGCCAAGTATGTAACATTTTTATTAAAAAAGGAAATCTAACCCTGGCTTCTAAACCAGCCAGACTGAGCATCTTGACTTTCTGTGACTGGCCTTGTGAGACTACAGTTGGGGTCTGGGGGGTGTCAGGTGGTGGAGACACAGGCTGCTCCCCTGGTCCTGTTGAGTTGGGGCCTGGGGCAGAGGTGAGGGATTTGATGCAGGCTGTCAGATGTATCTGTACCACCAGCCGTCTGACCCCATGTCCCTGATCCCAACTGTCCTCCCTGCCCTTCTGCACCACAAAGGGGACGCCCAACCGCACCCAAGCTCTCCAAACTGGGTGCATTGTCACCATCATGCTAATGAGTCAGTGTTTCCTTTCCGCTGGTAGAATCCTTTCTGGCAGCTTAAACACACGTTCAGCTACTGCATTCGAGTTTCCAGCACACCGTCTCAGGTGTGACATCTTTTGTTTTATCATTAAATTATCACTTTTTCTGCCTGAGTTCAAATCCTAACTCCATCCCCTGCTCAATCCGTGCCCTCTGTGCCTCTGTTCTCGCATGTGGAAGAAGGCAGTGCTAAGTGCATACTTGGTTGGGTTGACGAGAGGATTCAATGAGTCAAGTGCTCAGGGGGGTCCCTGGTGCATGGCAGGCACAGCGGACATCCTAGCTCCTCATCACTAATCTGTCAGTGGGGACCGGAATCTAGGCACTCAGTGGCGGGCAGTGGCGGAATGTACTCTCGGGCTTTGAGGGCTGCAGACAGCTCCAAAGGCAGCCATCCCAGGAAGGAGAGAAGAAATGTGGCAGAAATCATGTGCTAGCTGAGAAAATAGTACTTGAAAAGAAATGAGATATCCCTGGAGACGCTGAGATATTTGGTGGAAAGGGCCTTGGAGATGCTGCTGGTGAGCCCAGAGCCTGGCTTCAGTGTTTCTGAAACAGTAGCCCTGCTTTGATCTTGTGGTTGGGCTAGCCTACCAGGCAGGGTGATGCCTTTTGAGTTTTGACCATCGAGATGGTCAAAACTGCTACCTGGTGGGCCAGCTTGGCTGAAGGCCTAAGACCCAGCAGACTTCCTTCTGGTAAAGCTTCCCTGAGGCCAGGACCGGCTGCATGATTTGTGGGACCCAGTGTGCAATGAGAATGCAGACCTCTTGTCTGAAAAGTAGGAAATGGTGCTGTTAAAGATACTAACAATACACAGCTTTTTCCTTTCTTCTAAGCCTGTCGTGATGCTTTTTATTTGCTACTTAATGTCACGCTCCGTCAGGTGTGAGGACAGTGAAGTGAAGGTGCAGGCCCTCAGAGGCTGCCAGGATCCCGTCCCCGCCAGCTACTGGACTACAGGGCCCCGGCAGGGGTGGGAAGTCGACCTCCCCTTCCCACGGGCCTGCCACCCAAGCTCATGGTGGAAGGGGAATCCCGAGGGAATGCAGCTTCCGTGCACAGACACACCTGGTGCCTGGATGAGGGGTGGGTCTCCTACAAGTGACCTGCTAAACATGCCACGGCACAGCCAGCCCGGGGCGAGGACGGCTGCCTGCTCTGAGGCTCCTGCTGGGAGCTGAGGGCGCCAGAGACACACTGGCCTCTCTGTCACTCCCCCCCACGACCGACATGACCCGGTCACTGGCCTGGGCTGAGGGCAGCAGCAGGCTGGGGTGGAGAGGGCAAGGCCGGGGAGCAGGTCGCTGAGAACCATCTAGTTCCTGGTCCCAGGAAGCAGTGGGATGCAGGACCCCAAGCCCCCAGCCTTCTATTGCCCCATCAGACTTCACTTAACAAAACACAAATTCAAAGGTAAAATTATTAAGCATTTCAAGACCACGACCACAGAGCCATGAAATCCTTAAGTACGGGGCCCTCCTGAGCCTGGTGCCCTGTGCGACTGCCCTGATGCAAGCCCATGGCCCCCTTGACACCCCCTCTCGGCCCTCTGGCTTCTCAGCACCCGGTGCAAGCCTCCCTCATGGGATAAAATCTGCATGCTGTAAGCAAAGGGCCACAGAAATGCAACCGAAAATGGTCTGTAATGGATTCTGTCTCGCTCACAAGTCCCCACTCCTGCTAAGGGCAAAAAAATGAAAAAGAAACGTTGAACACCGTGAACTTGCTAATCAAAGCTAACTCAGTCTCTTCAGGCTTCAAGAACTCCTTCCGAGTTAACTCAGTCCCATCAAGATAAGAGGAGTTCAAGTACATTCAGGTTGGGGTTTCCTGTCAGGGCTCCTTCTCCCCACGCCTTCCCAGACAGCGTCCTGGCTCCGGCTTCTGCCTCTAAGGCGTGCAGCTAAGGCGGTGCCTGTCCTGGGCCCACTGAGCAGCAGTCGGCCTGATCCTCGGGCTCTGGCCCCAGAACCCTCCGAGACCACCGCCTGGCCTCCGATGTTCTCCAGCCACGCTCACCTTGGGCCTTTCCATTGCTGTTACGACCTGGCCTTTGTATCTGATCTCCTGCCTCTTCCTACCTGATGGGAACTTTCCCAAGTCATATCCTTTGACCTTGTATCCTGCTTCTGGGTCCAAGTCCACCAGATTCGGTCAGTGTTTCTTAAAGGGGAGCCCTTCGAATTTAGAAAATCCCTTTCTTCTCTGAACCAAGTTCAGTTTCAAGACTATTATCTCATGTGCACTCAGAATTGGTCTTAAGACTCAATGGTTAAAGGGTCTTTTTTTTTTCTTCTCTTGTTACATTTCTACTACAAAAATCACAGTCCTCCCTGCGACAAACAGGTGTCTCTGGATGAATGAGAGAAGGAAAAGATATTAATATATTAAGATTTTTATTTCTCTTTTACCTCTAGCATAGCACTTACCACAAATGTATTGAAATTGTTTCCTTATGTGTCTTTCCAAATAGAGTGTAGTTACTTAAAGGCAGGGGACAAATATCACTCATTTTCTATGTCAAGTACCTAAATATTGTGCCTGGCACTTTAAAGGCCCTCAGAAATGGATGGATGGATGGATGGATGGATGGATGGATGGATGGATGGATGTGTAGGTGTGTGGGTGCGTAGGTGAATGGACAGGTGGACAAGTGGCTGGGAGAATGAATGAGTGAAAGGATGGGTGGTGGATGAATGGTTGGGTGGATAGATAAAAAAAATCTTCAGGGGCTTCCCTGGTGGCGCAGTGGTTAAGAATCCGCCTGCCAATGCAGGAGACACGGGTTTGAGCCCTGGTCTGGGAAGATCCCACGTGCCACGGAGCAACTAAGCCCGTGCGCCACAACTACTGAGCCTGCGCATCTGGAGCCTGTGCTCTGCAACGGGAGAGGCCATGACAGTGAGGGGCCCGCGCACCGCGATGAAGAGTGGGCCCTGCTCGCCACAACTGGAGAAAGCCCTCTCACAGAAACAAAGACCCAACACAGCCAAAAAATAAATTAATTAATTAATTAAAAAAAAAATCTTCAGGACTTCCCTCGTGGCACAGTGGTTAAGAATCTGCCTGCCAATGCAGGAGACACGGGTTTGAGCCCTGGTCTGGGAAGATCCCACATGCCGTGGAGCAGCTAAGCCTGTGTGCCACAACTACTGAGCGGGCACTCTAGAGCCTTCAAGCTGCAGCTACTGAAGCCTGCGCGCCTAGAATCTGTGCTCCGCAACAAGAGAAGCCACCGCAATGAGAAGCCCGTGCACAACGAGGAAGACCCAATGCAGCCAAAAATAAATAAATAAACTTATTTTAAAAAATATCTTCAAAAAATGTACCTAAAAAAAAAAATGTACCTAGCAAACTCCTACTTGTATCTCATTGACCAAATGGAGTCCCATGCCACCCTGAGACATAGAGGAAGCTGGGGCTATAGTATTGTAGTTGTGGTTATTTTAATGGGGCATCTTATTATCCTGAACAAAAATTATCGTTCTATTGGTAAGGAAGAAGGGCAGAGTGGATAATGGGTTTCCAGGAACAGCCAGAGGAGTTGCATTTTAGCCGAACCTTTGCAAGATGTGTGAGAGGGAAAGGGTATTTTGAGCTGAGGAAACAGACTAACCAAAGGGGTGGAGGCAAGAGAGCCCATGGCAGGTGCAGGGGCTCCTAGTAAGTTCTTTATAAGTGTTAGCCCATCACTGTTACTATACCCAGGCAGAAGATTCTGTAGAAAAGATTTGTATTTCAACCTAAACTGTAAATAAATATTACGTTATAGAATGAGGTATGAAAGACTGACGTGTAAATGTGAGCTGTCGTTATTTTTTGAATCTCTATTGTAGCTGTGCTGTGTACTTTTTGTTCATTCCTAACATGCCTCGTCCCTTCTCCTTCCTATTCTCAGCCGCTCCTGCCAGAGATCTGCCTATTTTATCAGTCTTCTCAAAGATCCAGCTGCGGTTTTGTTGATCCTCTTCTTTTTTCCTTTAATTTCTGTTCTTTGTTATTTCCTAATTTCCTTCCTTCTACTTTAATTTTGCTGCTTTATTCTTCCTTCCTTCTAGAGTTGGACACTGATTTGGAGTGTTTCTTCTTCTTCTTCTTCTTTTTTTTTTTGGCTACACCGTGCAGCATGTGGGGTCTTAGTTCCCTGACCAGGGATTGAGCCCACGCCCCTTGCATTGTCAGCGTGGAATCTTAACCACCGGACTGCCAGGGAAGCGCTCTTCTTTTCTAATGTGTGTGTTTACGGTTATAACTCTCCCTCTGCATAATCCTGCAGTGGGATTCTTCTCGTTTAGCACATAGTGATCTAATTATCTTTTGATTCTCAATATTTTCTGATTTCCCTTATGATATCTTCTTTGACCCTTATATTGGGTGATTCGTGAATTTAAATTTTAAAACATATGGGTTAAAAAAAACAATTTTACCTAAAAATAGAGTTGCCATGTGATCCAGCAATCCCACTCCTGGGCCTATATCCAGAGAAAACTATAATTTGAAAAGATACATGCTCCCCGATGGTCATAGCAGCACTATTTACAATAGCCAAGACGTAGGAGCAACCTAAATGTTCATCGACAGATGAATGGACAAAGAAGATGTGGTACATATATATATATATATATATATATATATATATATATATATCCCGCTGTAATTTATTAATGGAGAGACATGTAGTTGCTGTTTATTTATTTTTACTGCTTTATATGACCAAGATGTAAGCTATTTATCTTCTCTGCCACTAAAGGATATTTAATTTATTTCCATCTTTTCTCTATTATACATAACGCTGCTATGAACATTCTTACCCATAGCTCTAGTGCTCATACCTTTACGTATGAGAAGCAAAACTAGAAGTGAAACTGTCAGGTCATAGCATCACCAGATAATGTCAAATTGCACGCTAGGTACTTCCCTGGTGGTCCAGTGGTTAAGACTCTGCGCTCCCAATGCAGGGGGCAGGGGTTTGATCCCTGGTCAGGGAATTAGAGCCTGCATGCCGCAGTGAAGATCCTGCATGCCACAACTAAGACCTGGTGCAGACAAATAAATAAATAAATATTTAAAAAATTGCACTCTAAAGTGGTTGTCTATCCTCTGTGTCTCTTAATCTCTCTTGAAGTTTTCCCTACATTTTCTCCTCTACTTTGCATTCTGGATTTTTTTTTTTTGCGGTATGCGGGCCTCTTACCGTTGTGGCCTCTCCCATTGCGGAGCACAGGCTCTGGACGCGCAGGCTCAGCGGCTATGGCTCACGGGCCAAGCCGCTCCATGGCATGTGGGATCTTCCCAGACCGGGGCACGAACCCATGTCCCCTGCATCGGCAGGCGGACTCTCAACCACTGCGCCACCAGGGAAGCCCCTGGATTTTTTTTTTAAATATCTTCCAGTTCATCAATTCTCTCTTCATCTCTGTCTGATCTGCCATTAACCCTGTCTTGAGCTTTAAATTTCATTTTTTATATTATTCATTTCTAGAAGTTCTATTTGGAGCTTTTAATTTTGTTTGTTTTTAATTTTTATTATGGATATCTCAAATATATAAAATTAGAGTTAATAGAATATGAAACCCCTATGTATTTATGCTTATTCACCTTCCACAAGTACCAACCCACACAGCTGTCCACTCTGAGGTTATTTTGAGGCAATCTCAAATATCATAGCATTTCATCTGTAAATATTGTTCAAATCTGCCTATTCTTGTTTTCAGGATGTATTGCTATTTTCTTGAGCGTTTGAACCTTTCATTTTGGCCTTGAGTCACTATAAGCATTCTTATGGCACAATCTCTTTTGGCCCTGCTGTTGTACTATCTCAGAGTCTTAGGGCTCTAATCCTCCTGTTTGTGGCATCTGCTGTGTTCAAGATGACCTCTTTCTTCATGAATACAGGCATACCTTGGAGATATTGTGGGTTTGCTTCCAGACCACCACAATAAAGCAAATACCAAAATAAAATGAATCACACGAATTCTTTGGTTTCCCAGTGCATATAAATTTATGTTTCCACTACACTATAGTCTGGGAAGTGTGCAATAGCAGTATGTCTATAAAAAACAAGGCACATACCTTAATTAAAAAATACTTTATTGCTAAAAAATGCTAACCATCATCTGAGCCTTCAGCAAGTCATAGGAGTAACATCACAGATCACTGTGACAAATAGAAAAATAATGAAAAAGTTTGAAATATTGTGAGAATGACCAAAACGTGGCACAGAGACATGAAGTGAGCAAATACTGTTGGAAAATGCTGCTGAAAGACTCGCTTGGCACAGGGTTGCCACAAAGCCTCAATTTGTAGAAAATGCGGTATCTGTGAAGCACTATAAAGCAAGGCGCAATAAAACAAGGGGCGCCGGTACTGGAATTTGATATCGTGAGCTCATCTTTGGAGGAGCTTGTTTTTCCCAGGAGAGCTTCCTGCTACCTGAGTTGTAAGAGTGTCCCTCTAAAGCCATTTTGCAGCTGCTTTGCCAGGTGGCCCAGGGTTATCACCAGCCTGGGACCAATTTTTTTCCTTTGGCATGAGAATCTCAGACCATGCATACAATACCAATTTGGGCCTCAAACCCATTCAAAGCACATAGGTGAGGTTTGGATTTTTCAGAGGATCCTTTTGTAACTTGCCTGTTCTCGCCTGTACTATGATAGACAAACTTCTTGTTATCTCCTCATGCCAGGGGATAGGGTTTTCCTAGCTCTTCACCTCTTCACTGAGAGATCAGC
Organism: Delphinapterus leucas; assembly: GCF_059928025.1. Classification (NCBI taxonomy): domain Eukaryota; kingdom Metazoa; phylum Chordata; class Mammalia; order Artiodactyla; family Monodontidae; genus Delphinapterus; species Delphinapterus leucas. Next base: position 96,019,062 of record NC_143139.1, on the reverse strand, counting down.
CTTCAGAGGAGCCTGGCTTTTCAGGGAGTCAGTTTCACCTGTCCACCTCCTGTCCTCTGAAGATCTTACCTTCCATCTCCACATCTCATCCCAATCTGGAGGCCAAAGCCAAGGCCCCTGGGTTACTGGCTCTGATTGCATCCCTCCCTGAGGCGCTGTGGGGTCAGATCACGTGATTAGCACTCTGGTTTCTCCCTCTTTGTTCTGGCCCCTGGGTCTATCCCTTTCTTGCTTGCGAACTCAGCCTGCGCTTACGGTTTCTTTATGTAGTTATACTTTATCCCGCATTTCTATGTTTTTGTATGGAGAGTTTTTTCACATTACACTGGTCAAGATTTTGTCAGAACTGAGTCCCCTTTATTGTGAAAGCTGGTTTAATTTGTTTCTGCTTTTGTTTCTTACTTGCAATTTAAAAAATAAACCTAGGAACTTCCCTGGTGGCGCAGTGGTTAAGACTCCGTGCTCCCGTTGCAGGGGGCCCGGCTTTGACCCCTGGTCAGGGAACTGGATCCCACATGCATGCCGCAACTAAGGAGCCCGCCTGCCGCAACTAAGACCCGGTGCAACCAAATAAATAAATAAATGAACAAATATTATCATAGCACAATTATCATAGCATCATGCTCAGATCAGACCCACCTGCCCCCAAAGCCACTGCAGAGGTGCACCCATTCCCTCTGGTCCTTGCTTTGCTAAGAACTTTGGGTATGAATGGTCTATCTGTACTACACAAAGGCAGGCCTGCTCAAGACTCTGGTTCACGTGACCACACTTCAGTCATCCTACAGAGACTTTGAGGACAGAGTCCCTGCCCTTTTTTTTTTTTTTTTTTTGCGGTACGCGGGCCTCTCACTGCTGTGGTCTTTCCCGTTGCGGAGCACAGGCTCTGGACGCGCAGGCTCAGCGGCCATGGCTCACGGGCCCAGCCGCTCCGCGGCATGTGGGATCCTCCTGGACCGGGGCACGAACCCGTGTCCCCTGCATCGGCAGGTGGACTCTCAACCACTGCGCCACCAGGGAAGCCCTCCCTGCCCGTTTTTGGGGACAGACCAGCTCTGGGTTTTGCTGTATGAAACATACGAATAGTGCTCTGTGCTCCTCCCATTTTGCAGAAACTTCAGAATTCTGGATTTTGCTGTGATACGGCCTCTGTCTGTTTTCTTTGTAAGTAGGCGACCATCCATCTAAAATACTGATTTGTATCACTACCACTAAATAGCCAGCCAGCAAAAACTAGCCTGAGTGTTCATAACCTAGTTCTTTTCCTGTCAAGAAAGAAGAATCTAAGAGATGGAGTTTTACCTGCCGCTGCCACAAATCTTTAGCCCCTGGGCTCAGTCCCTGCTGTGCTCCTTGCTCATGTCCTGGGTTCGATGAGGGAGGGGCCAGGCTTCCCCCTCCAAACCCCTCTCTGCCCTGCTGCCAACTGATGTGAGGCATAATTTGGCCAGGCCCGTATCAAAAACCCCACTGAGAAGGTTTCTCTTTGTGATGATGAAAATGTTCCAAAATTAGATTATGGTGATGGGTGTACAACTCTGTAAATATACAGGAATATTACTCTTTAAATATACGAAAAAATTTAAAACCATTGAATTGTGCACTTTAAGCAGTAAATTTATGGAGTATAAATTAAATCTCAATAAGACTATTTCTTTTAAGGGCATAAAATTATATGGGGAAAAAAACCTGCTTGGGCACCGAAGCCCTGCTGTGACCGTAACCTCCACATGACCTTAACCTCCTCCCATGCACCACCCTGTTCCAGGCACCGTGACTCGGCACAGACCGTCTCCTCCACCTAGGATGCCCTTGCTGCTGACCTCCTAGTTATCCTATACAGCTGAGCTGCAGCGTGGCTTTCTCCAGGAAGTTTCTCTGATGCTCTGTGCATCCCGCAGTATCCTGGCTTACCTCTGCCATTGCTGTGGTCACATGGAAACCAATGTCCCCAGTTTATTTATTGGTTTGCCTCCTGTGACTACATCTTAGTCATCTCGGCACCTCTCGGGTCTGTCTAGGTGCCTGGCCCCTTGAAGATGCTCAGTTGATTCTTCAACCAGACCCAGCTGGCTTCCCGGGTCTCCCTATTGAGTACTGAGCCCTCTACAGTGGTAGGTACTGTAGCGGTGAGCCTGCAGGCGGTTAAAACTCCTGTGGAACTACCGAAATGCCTGGTCACCCCCCCCCTCCTTGCACTCCTTTTTAGCTTTTTCTTAACCTCTGATTTAGCAATTACCAATTAGCAGTTTTGCAAGAAACACCTTCCTTGTCTTGCTGGAATGCTTCTCTACTAAGGTGCTTTTCCCTTGGGGAGTGGAAAAAAACTAGGGGACTGCATGTACTAACTGAATGAAAGAGCGGAGAAAGGCCAATTAACATTCAGCTAAGAGAGGAAATGATTTCTCCCATCAGCAATAAAAAGTGACAGCTCTATCAGAAAATGAGCTGGGGGAGCCGCAGAGCCTGGCCGGGCAGGTGGGGTGGGAAGGAGTCTGCGGGCCTCCTCGCGAGGGGTAGGGATGGCTGAGGGTAGAGAGTGCTGGGAGTCAGGGAGTCGCTCAGGCATCCAGAGGAGCCCTTGGGAGGCGGCCCGCCCACGAGGTCTTCCACCTCGTTCCTCCTTTCTGAGCTGCACCCCCCGCCCTCCCCGGCAAGAAGACTAGCTCTGTTCAGGTTTTAGAGCCAGAACTCAGAGCTCTGACTCTCCTAGCGGCTTCTCCCTGTGCACTCGTTTCCTCCGACCTTATCATAAAAGGAAGCCACGTGACGTCTATTTATGGTAGCGGCGTGGTCTGGGGAGAGGAGGCTCACAGTAAGTGAATTCCAAGGGCTGATGAAATTGTTCTGGCCCTCCGGATCTCTCCCTGCCATGAATGAATAATCGAGCGCGGGGGCAGGGCGGAAAAATCAAACTCCAGGGTTATCTGACAGACGGGTGCCTGCCTGAGCGCTACGTAGGTAATTTGTTCTAGAAATCAGAGCTTATAAACCAGAAAGGAGTCAAAAGCTCCTATCAAATTCAACAAAAATTCAAAAATTCAACAGCTTTAATATGAGAGGAAGTGCAGAGAAAAAAGAGGGGGGAAGCACCCCCATTTGGCCTGGTGAGGAAGACATTTAGCTTTCAAAAATATAACCACGTTCTATTTTAAATGTAAGTACATTTTTCTGAAAAAGAGGAGGCCAATGAGACAGATACAGCAAACAGCAAATGATACAAAGGAGATCTGAGACTAGAGCAGCTGTTCGTTTCAACTGGAAATACATCGAGAAGCCGTTTGGGGTTGTGTTTTGTAGACGGTTCCGGACCACGTCCTGTCTGATTTACAAAAATGAAACATAAATTCAGGAGAGCGGGTTCAGAGCCTAAGAGCATCAGCTCTTCCCAAGGCATCTATGTGCCCATACCATGGGGACATAGGGAGCAGAAACTGCTGAGACAGTGCAGGGATTCTCATTTCTCCAGACAGCTGTCTTCAGCAGACATTCATGGGGGAAAGGCAGAAGTCTGGAGCAGCATTGTCAGAGATGATAGCTCCGGGGCTTTGGTTTTCTGAATGGCTCCCAAATGCTTTTGAACTGGGATTTCTGATCGGGTCTCTTGTCCAAAATGCTCTACTGTTTTATGTTCTCAGTATAGTAGGTATAACAAGGCAATAAACGGTAAGGCCTTTCATACCCAAGAATTGATTCTGGATGGAATCAATAAGTTCAGGTATATTTATGGATGCCATGCCCTTAACAGGTTATTAAAAGATGTCTTTCGAGTTACACTGCTGATTGTTGAGGTTAACAGCAAGGAAATGCTAGCTGTTGCTAAATAAATCCCAACTATTAATAGTTTAACACAAAAAGACATGTGTCTCACCCCTATAACAGGCCGATATGAGCGCTCACAGTTGGTGGGAGGTGTTCCTCCATTCAGTGATTCAGGGACCATAGCCTTTCCATCTTTCGGCTCCACTACCCCCTAAGGCTTCATCATCATTACCTGCCTCCATCATAGAAAGGGAGAGGATGAAGAAAGAATATTTATTTCTTAACTGCATTGGCTTGGACGTGGCATACAGCACTTCTCACACTCCATTGGCAAGAACTGTTCATACTGCCTCACCAGAGGCAAGGACAACTTGCAAACTTAGTCCCTGGTTGTGTAGCCACTTCCTGGCAACACATCTATGCCATTGAGGGGAAGAGCGTGCCTTTTGGTAGATAGCTGTCTTTGTCTCCTCCAAACATCTTGGTGCCACTTTAAAAAACAATCCTCTACGTAGAACTGAAAATGAAAATATGTGTGGGATGCAGGTTAAGTGGAGCTGAAAGGGAATATATAGCATGAAGTGCTTACATTTGAAAAGAGGAATGTCTCAAATCAATAACCTAAATTCCTACCTCAAGAAACTAGAAAAAAGACAAACAAGATAAACCCAAAGCAAGCAGAAGGAAAGAAATGATAAAGAGTAGAAATCAATGAACTTGAAAACAATACAGAAAGTCAATGAAACAAAAACGGGTTCTTTGAAAAAAAATAATAAACCTCTAGAAAGACTGACAAGGTAAAAAGAGAGAATACACAAATCACCAGTATCAGGAATGACGCAAGGGTATCACCACAGATCCTACAGCCATTAAAAGGATAATAAAGGAATACTATAAACAACTTTACACTTATAAATTGATAATTTAGATGAAACAGACCAATTCCTTGAAAACCTTAGACTACCAAAACTCAAGCAAGATGAGATACATAATCTGCAAAGACCTATAACCATTAAATAAATTGAATTTATCATTTTAAATCTCCCATGAAAAACCCTCTAGGTCCAGGTGGGTTCAATAGAGAATTCTACCAAACATTTAATGAAAAATTAACACCAATATTATGATGCAATCTCTTCCTGAAATAGTAGAGAAGAGAATACTTCTCAGAGCATTTTATGAGGCCAGTATTGCCCTGATATAAAAACCAAAGGCAGCATGAAAAGAAGAAAGCTACAGACCAATATATTTCACAGACATAGAGAAATCCTCATCAAAGTGTTAACAAATCAAATTTATAACAAATATAAAAAGAATTATATACCACAATCAAGCGGAACACATTCTACGTATGCAAGGCTGTCTCAATATTCAAAAATCAATTAATGTAACCCACCATATCAATAGGCTAGAGAAGAAAAATCATACGATCATATCAATGAATGCAGAAAAAGCATTTGACAAAATCCAACATCCATTCATGATTTTAAAATAACCCAGGACTTCCCTGGTGGTCCAGTGGTTAAGAATCCGCCTTCCAACACAGGGTACCGGGGTTCGATCCCTGGTCGCGGAACAAAGATCCCACACACCACAGGGCAACTAAGCCCGAGCGCCACCACTACTGAGCCTGCACGCTGTAACTAAGACCCGACACAGCCAAAAACAAACAAACAAACAAATAAATAATTTTTAAAAATAAAATAAAATAACCGAAAACTCTTAGCAAACTGGGAATAGACGGGAATTTCTTCAACTTGATAAAGAGCATCTGCAAAATATCTATAGCTAATAGTCCCACAAATTTTGTTTTTGTTTTGTTTTTTTTGTTTTTGCGGTACGCGGGCCTCTCACAGTTGTGGCCTTTCCCGTTGCGGAGCACAGGCTCCGGACGCGCAGGCTCAGCGGCCATGGCTCACGGGCCTAGTCGCTCCGCGGTACGTGGGATCTTCCCGGACCTGGGGCACGAACCCGTGTCCCCTGCATCGGCAGGCGGACTCTCAACCACTGCGCCACCAGGGAAGCCCACAAATTTTGATATGTTGTGTTTTCTTTTTCAGTCAGTTCAAAATACTTTCAAATTTCTGTTTTGACTTCTTTTTTGACCCATGGGTTATTTAGAAGTGTGTTATTTTCCAAATACTTGGACATTTTCAGAGATCTTCCTGTTATCAATTCCTAATTTAATTCCACTCTGATATGAGAGCATACTTTGTATGACTTCAGTCCTTTTAAATGCAACGAGACTTTTTTAATGGCCCAGAATATTGTCTATCTTGGTAAATGTTCTGTGTGAACTTGAGAAGGATGTGTATTCTGCTGTCATTGGGAAAAGTGCCTTATAAATGTCAGGTCAAGTTAGCTGACAATGTTGTTCAAGTCTTCTAAGTACCTACAGGTTTTTTGTCTAGTTGTTCTATCAATTATTGAAAGAAGGGTATTGAAATCTTCAACTATAGTTGTCAACTTGTCTATTTCTCTTTGTAGATCTATCAGTTTTTGCTTCAAGCATCTTGAAGCTCTGTTATTAGGTGCATAAATATTTAGGATTGTTATGTCTTCTTGATGAATTGACTCCTTTGTCATTATTATGTACCTTCTTTATCCCTGGTAACATCTTTTGCTCCAAAATCTACTTTGTCTGATATTAATATAGTCATTCCAGCTTTTAAAATTTTGATTAGTGGTATAGCAAGGTGGATCTTTTCCCATCCTTTTACTTTTTTTTTTTTTTTTTTGCGGTACGCGGGCCTCTCACTGCTGTGGCCTCTCCCGTTGCGGAGCACAGGCTCCAGATGCGCAGGCTCAGCGGCCATGGCTCATGGGCCCAGCTGCTCCGCGGCATGTGGGATCTTCCTGGACCGGGGCACAAACCCATGTACCCTGCATCGGCAGGCGGATTCTTAACCACTGCGCCACCAGGGAAGCCTATCCTTTTGCTTTTGTTTTTTTAGGGGATTTCTTTCATTTCAGTTTAATGTATTTATAATTAAATAAGGCAGTTACATGGTTCCAGAGTCAAAACTACAAAACAAGGTATGTTTAGAGAGGTCCAGTTCTACCCCTATCCTCTCTACACTGTTCCCTCTCTCCCACTTTGTGTGATCCTATTTTTTAGGTTTTCTTTCTTTTTTTTTTTAAAGAACTAGCATTTTATTTATTTATGGCTGCGTTGGGTCTTCGTTGCTGCACACGGGCTTTCTCTAGTTGTGGCGAGTGGGGGCTACTCTGTTGCAGTGCGCGGGCTTCTCATTGTGGTGGCTTCTCTTGTTGTAGAGCACGGGCTCTAGGCGTGCGGGCTTCAGTAGTTGTGGCATGTGGGCTCAGTAGTTGTGGCTCGCAGGCTGTAGAGTGCAGGCTCAGTAGTTGTGGTGCATGGGCTTAGTTGCTCTGCGCCATGTGGGATCTTCCCATACCAGGGCTCAAACCCATGTCCCGTGCATTGGCAGGCGGATTCTTAACCACTGCACCACCAGGGAAGTGCTTGGTTGTTTTCTTCTTAAGAAGGAGAAAATCCAGGGTATTTGCATGTTTGTACACTGATGGAAATGACCCAACAGCAAGCGGGGAATGATGCAGGAGCCAGGGAGAATTTCCAAAGCAGTGGCATGAGTTGGCAAGGACAGGATACGGCCCCAGGAGAGGTCCCGGGTGGGCGCGGGCAGCACAGGAGAGCAGAAACTTATTGAGTTCCTGCTATGTGCCAGGCATTGCGACAGTGCTGGGAACTCAGCAGTGGGCAAATGACAACTCACTGGTCTCGTGGAGCTCATGTTCCAGTAAAGGGAGATGGATAGCAAACAAGGTAAAAAAAAGATAAAAAAGACACTGCAGTAGTGCCAAAAAAGAATACAGGCAGGGAGGGAGACGCAGCTTGGAGAAGGTGCCATTTTAGATGGGGTGGCCTGGAAAGACCTCCCCAGGAGGGGAACGTTTTAGTGAAGCTGGGAAAACGGTGACAGGAGGGACTGTCATGGATATTGTTGGGGGGCAAGGCTCAAGGCAGAGGGATCAGCAAGTACCAAGGCTCAGAGTGGAGCGAGTTTGGCTGGAGAACCAGCAAGGAGGCCAGTGTGGCGAGTGGGTGAGCCTGAGAGAGAAGGGGAGGAGGCTGGACGGAAAGTAACAGGTGGGGTGGCAGCAGGTCCTAGAGAGCCTGTGAGGGCTCAAGGACACTGGCTTTGACCCAGAGTGACCTGAAGGGTGTGCAGGTGTGATGCGACCCGGCTTAGCCCTCTGCTGCTGAGCACAAGCTGGGGAAGGAGGCAGAGGCGGGCGCTTGGTGGGGAGGCTCCACGGTGAACCGGGTGGGAGACAGGGGCTCGGAGGGGGCCGGTGGCGTGGAGGGGACGTGAGGGGCTGTATTGTGGGGATACTTTCAGGTGGAGGGGTGGGGTGTGAGAGGAGGCGGGGACGTGAGGACGACCCCGAGGTTTTAGTCTGAACAAGCAGAAGGATGGAGGCAAGGGATCTTGAGGGATCCTGAGTTCTTTGCTGGCCGGTTCTCCTTTTCCTCAGGAAAGTACAGCAGGTGGGCGAAGCAGAGAGGGGAGGTGGGGTTATTCCCCAAGGAGCGGGGGCAGGAACTGGACCAGGTGGCAGTGGGGCCCCTTCGGGGTGGGCGGTTTGGATCGTGAGTGAGAGCGGCCCGTGGGGATGTGTGTTGGCCTCCAGCCACCTTGGGGAGAGTGGGCGTCTGCACAGGTGGGTGGAGGGTGGGATCTAACCAGAGCCGGGCCCTCCCCAGGCAAGTAGGATGAGGAGGGAGAGGGTGTTCCGGGTGTCAGAGCGGCTGTGGTGCTGAGTGAGGATGGGGCGAGGGTAAGATCATGGCTCGTAGGTCCTGAGGTAGCCAAGGATTGTTGGAAGCAGGAATCCGGAAGCAGGAAGTGGATGGTAGGAGGTGGTGACGAAGAAGTGCTAGAGATTGAGGGGCTGAAGGATCTGGGCACAGGTGCAAGGTCCAGAGCGTGCCTTGGGTCCTTGGGCTTCGAGGAGGACAAAGCCATTGGAGGAGAGAAAGTGAAGGACTGAGAGGCCTAAGGACTATCGACACAGATTCTGGAATCACTGAGAAGACGGGAGCAGTTGGTGGATGGGACAGGAGGCCATGCGCTAGGATCTTCAAGGACCGGGGGCGGCGTGGACTGGAGGTCTGGGTGCCTGCCGCAAGGAGAGGTAACAGGTGACACGTAAGGAGAGCTGAGGACGGGAGGCGCAGAGGGAGGCTTTGTAAGGAAGAGGGAGGAGAATAGTCCAGAAACAGCCGCGAGAGCAAGGATGGCACAGACCCACCTGCAGGCCCAGTAGCACCAGAGCTAAACAGAGCTGCTCCCACCTCCCCACCTCGGAGGGCTGCAGCGGAACATATGGATTATACCACAAAGCTCGGTTTAGTCCCAGGGGCCGTCGCTGGCCACCCTCCTCCCCACCCTGGCCTGGTCGTTCCAAGAGAAGGGAAGCAGACCTGGAGGAGGCTGAAGTGACAGCAGTGCTCCTCAGTTGGTTGACCTTTGTCATCCCTGAGCTGCGACAGGGACCCAGATCTTCCCAGACCGTGCTCCTCTCTCTACCCCATCTCTGAGCAGGTCTGACTCAGAGGCCATTAGAAACCTGATGGGAACCTGGAACCCCACTCTCAGGTGTTACCCAAGGGAAATGGAAACTCATGTTCACACGAAAACCCAGACACGAATGCTTATAGCAATTTTATTCATAGTCACTGCTTCACCTGGAGGGATCAGCCACTGTGGTCATCCACACAGGAGCACGCTTGGCGGGAACCCCTCCTCAATACGGGGGAAGCCGCACGACAGCATGGACGGACCTCAGAAGCGTATGTCCAGTGAAAGAATCCAGACGCGATAGGCCACGTGCTTGCAATTCCACTTCTATGAACCTCTTTTTGGAAAAGACAAAAGGAGAACAGGCCAGTGGTTCCTGCAGGCTGCGGCGGGGGTCTGACCACAAAGGGGCTACAGGAGGGAATTGGGGAGGTGATGGACTTTTTTTTTTTTTTAATTATCTATTTATTTTGGCTGCGCTGGGTCTTAGCCGTGGCACAAGGTATCTTCGTTGCAGTGTGCGGGATCCTTTTTTTTTAGTCGGGCAGGCGGGCTCCTTAGTTGCGGCATGCATGCGGGATCTAGCTCCCTAACCAGGGATCGAACCCCGGCCCCCTGCATTGGGAATGCGGAGTCTCAGCCACTGGGCCACCAGGGAAGTTCCTGGAATGTTCTTTATATTGACTATGGTAGTGGTTACAGGACTCTATGCACTTGTCAAAACCCAGAGAATTATATACCCAAGAGAGCGAATTTTATTGTATGTAAATGTAAAAATAAATCTTTCTAAAAGTTAAAAAAAACCCCAAAACCTTCATTGTTTCCAAATAAAGGAAGAAGAAAGTTGTGATACATCCACATGTAGGGATTTTAAAATGAACCCAATCTCATCATTTTGGAGCTTTTTATCAGAGAGGGGGAGGAACCAGTATTCAACAAACACCTTACTAAGATTTGGTGAGTAGCCAGGCACGTGCTAGGACCTAGTGTGTATTTTCTTGTTTAATTCTAATAAATTTGGGGGGGGGGCAGGATTATTATCCCCACTTTACAGATGAATAAACTGAGGCTCAGAGAAGTGAATTACGTTCAAGTCAAAAGGAAGATGGAGCAGGGATTTGAACCCAGGTCTGTAGACTCCAAAGGGTATCATGGGATAACAGGTAAATGTGCCTTTCTATTTTCCAGACTTTTCATAAGGTTATGTGGCTTTACAATAAAAGGTTACCTACTTCTCTCTTACTACTCCTTGTTGTAAAAGGGTTGCTCCCAAGTGGATTCAGAGGTGTTTAAAATCCCTTGCCTGCCTCTTCTCCAGGAGAGTCATCATCCTCCCTAATGGTCCCTGCTTGGTTTCTTTATTCGGTGGATTCGTTTCCTGAGGCTGCTGTGACAAAGTACCACGAACTGAGTGGCTTCAGACAACAGACACTTGTTCTGGAGGTTCGTGCTCCAAAGTCGAGATGTCGGCAGGGTCATGCTCCTGCTGAAGGTTCTGGGGGAGAATCCTTCCTTTCCTCTCCCAGCTTCTGGTGGCCCCCAGCATCCCTTGGCTTGTAACTACATCACCCCAGTCTCTGTCTCCATCTTCATGTGGACTTGCTTCCTGTGTCTCTGTGTGTCCCCTCCTCTTCTTACAAGGACACCAGCCACTGGATTTAGGGCCGACCCTAAATCCAAGATGATTTCATCTCGAGATGAAAGGAACTAATGATATCTGCAAAGACCCTATTTCCAAATAAAGTCACATTCACAGGGGGTTAGTCTTTGAACATATCTTTTGGGGAACACAGTTCAACCGACTACATTCAGTAAGACTGTCTCAGAGAGGGCAGAGAGAAGCTGGAGCCCTGGTGCTCGCTGGTGGCCCTGTAGCCTTCGCTGTCCCATGCTGTCACGCCCAGACCTCGGGCTGGGGCTGTGCCTCACTCTCCCCTCTCCTCTGTCCGGCAGGCGGGGGGAGGACAGCTAGTGTTGCCGCTTAGCAGCAGAAAATCACAAAGTCACCATTCCTAATAAACCCCATTGCTTCTCCCTCCTTCCTTCTCCCAGCAATTTCCCCAGTGGTGTCTGTGGTGAAACAAGGCGACCTGGAGAAATGGGGGGGAGGGGAGTCTGGATTAGAAAAGAGCCTGACGAGAACATATCCTTTTATGATGGGGGCGGTTCTGCCAGTTTTCACTGAGCCTCCCCTGTTCCCCCTGCCGCCCCACCCCACCCTAGGAACAGCCTTGATTGTCCTGTGGGGACTCCTGCCCTCTCCAGGTCATTTAATCGGGCAGGGCTGTCCCCACCGCAGCTGGCTTCTTTCAGTTCCCTGCCCTCTGCCTCTTCCCCCAGGGCCAGTCCCCCCAGCCCCACCCCGGGCAGAGCAGATCAACAGATCTTTGCTTCTCTGCAGCCTTGCCTGGCCCTCCCTCCCGATTTAGCTGACCAGCCAGGCGCAGGCTGGAGCAGCCCACACCGGCCTGCCCACCGGCCCGAAGCAAGATGCATTCAGGTGAAAAGGGCGAGGATGGCCCTACCGCAGTAAAAACCAACAAACCCAGTTCCCTGGCTGTGTGTGGCTCTGTGCTTTATTTGTTTGCAGGTCAGAAGAGTGAGGAAGGTTGCAGGTGAGCCTGAGGGTGTAGACCCCTTTGGGGGAGAGGGACTGAGGGTGGGAGGGCGGGTGTGATGAGCTTTGTCTTTATAGATCTTTGATTATTACACTTTCTGAGCTCTGATTTCACTCTGTCCCCCAGCATCCTCACTGGGCCCTCGTTTCTGCCCTGCTCTGTTCTTCCTCCTTCCTCACCCTTGGGATTTCAGAGCTTCCATCCTGAGCCCTGGTCCAAGGTCCACTGCCACCAACCACAACCTTGCCTACCAGGCCCCTGGCTCCCTGCCCTGACGCCCGCAGCTCCCAATCAGGGTACTCCCGGCTTTTCTGTTGCTGGATCAACCTATGAGCATCCTTGACAGTAACTCATGAACTTGCCACAGCTTCTCTGATGCCTGGCTCCCTTCTCTGAAAAGTTGGGGAGCTGCTACCTTACAGGGGTCTGTGCACAAGGGAAAAAAATGGTTGAAAAAGTGCTTTGTAAAACTGGGATTTGCTGTCAAATGAGAAAGCTTATTACTAAAAATGTGAGATGCAGAACACTTAACCAGCACTGAAACAATCTTTTTTTTTTTTTTTTTTTTTACTGTCACGAAGGCTGAGCAGAGGGGCCATGGAATCCAGGATGTCAGGACGGAGATGCCACCTTGTTGTATGCTACCCCAGCGCCCCTCCCGCCCCGCCCCTCCCCTCCCAACTGACCTGGGGGTGGGGCGGGACAGAGGATCCCCACCCGGTGAGGACACGTTCACCGCCTCTCTGACCCTCTGCTAAGCGCATTCAGCTGACCCTCTGTCCCTCACGGTGGCCCTGGCAAAGAGGAGAGAGCCAGGGGCTGTGGGGGCCATGGCGGGGGCCGTGAGGGGATGAAGGGGCTGTCAGAGAGCAGGGCATCTCCAGTATCAGCTTTGGGGCTTCATCAATATCTTGCCAGGGTGCAACACGTACAGTTCTGCAAGATTCAGAATAGCCTCAAATCACCACATTTTCGGGAAACGGATGAAAAGCTGATCAAACAGACGTTTGGTGCCAGGATGAAGGGGAGCTGGGTCCTGCACGATCGAGTTGGAGGCAAAGCGCGGGCTGGAGTTCTCTACAGCTGGAGGAGGAGCCGTCAGTCATCCGTCAGGTCTGAAAGGGAAAGGAAACGAGGCGGAGCCTGGCTGCCGAGGTGGCCGGGTGGGCTGGTCAGAGCGCCCCCGTGTGGAGGGCAGGCCGAGGCCAGGGGGGGAGGCTGGCGCCCCGCCTGCTGGGAAACCACAGCCTAGTTGGAACTGGTTCAGAATCCTGATCAGAGACATCACCCCCTTCTCCATGCCTGGGGAGACAGAGGAGCTCCCAGAACCGGGCTCCTGGGCCCCCCTGCAGAGCCCCAGACGGCAGGATCCCCGGACAGAAGTGAACAGCCCCGTGCACGTCCACGGGCTCTCACTCACAGGCACTCCCGTTCCTTGTGGCTGTTCTTTTCATCGGCCTCACGGAGGAGGAAGGGGAGGCTCAGAGGACCCTCATGACTTGCCCAAGTTCCCGCAGGTAGGAAGAGGCCGGGCTGGGCCTTGAACCCAGATCTCCTGCCTCCAAGTCCAGACTCAGTTTCCTATAAGGCAGAGAGGCCACCCCTACCTGCAAGAGTTATTTCCAAGGCTGCGCCTTTTGAGAGAGACGGAAAACTAGCAGGAGTTTGGCTGCCGCATCCTCTTTGGGGCACTTTCTCTGGAACAGCCAAGGAGTGGCTTGGTTCCGCCTGCCTGGATGTACCTGCTCAGTCAGTGCCATTCAGTCAAAACACAGGCTTTATTTCGGCCACTGAATTGCAATATGTAACTGCATTGCGTTCACATGACCATAGGTTTCTGTAAGGTTTGCAGATGTGAGACATTTCAACCTCAGTTAGTTAAACCTCTTTCCCCTCGATTCCCTTCTCTTCTCTCTTCCAGGCGACTGGCGCTGGACTGGCCCTGGGTTATGTGGCTCCCAGTTACCTCCACGTGGAGGCCAGTTCTTGGGCTGTTGAGGGTCCAGATGGCTTCCAGGAATTCTCCCACCGATGAATGAAGAAGAGGACATCCGATGAACACGATGGAATAAGGTTTAAATCTCCTGGTGATATGACATAAAATATTGACATCAATGAACATAACTCACAATAGGTCCCTGCAGAGAGGACAGCACAGCCACACTGGGTATGGAGGGTCGTCCATCCAAGGAGCAGGGTAGTCCCCGCGTGAGGAAACTGGACATGCCCTGAATTCTTCCTGCTCATCTATGAAGGAAACTTGGTCGAAGTTTATATTCTCTCGATAGAATATGACGTTCCAGAATCCTTGTCCAACAAAGAGGTGATCAGTGTACAAAATCACAGGGAATGCATTATAGAGGTGGGCGGGCAGTTCATACAGAATAATCTATGTTCCTGGGTTGCTTAATGTTATGGTTTTGTCAGCCTTTTAGAACTTGTAACTTGTGAGTTCTGTTCTCACAAGAAGGGGAAGTTAATATTCACAGTCATACCTAAAATTGGCTTTGCACTTGTAGGGATTTTTTCCAGTGAAAATCCCCTGGAGACTGTAAGCCTCAGACCCCAGTTTCCTCTGTGCTGAGAGCAGGCGGTTTACAGAGAAGAGAGGGGCTTGTTCCTACCACTGCCTCGCTCTGGGTCCTGGCTGGCTGGGTTCCCCAGCTCGGTTCTTTCTCTGTCTACAGGGGGATGGTGTCCCTCCTGGGGGGCGGTGACATCACGTGTGTAAAGTGCCTGCAGGCCTCCTGCGTCCGTAACAGATGCCGGTTCTTAGCCCCTTCGCTCCGTCTTTTCCTGGCGCACGTCTCACAAAGATGGTTTCAGTTCCTCCCATGGGCCCCGCTAAGTGGGTGAGTATTATCTTTGCCTTTGCTCTGAACTTCCGCATAGAGAGGGGATCCCAAGAGCCCGAGAAAGCCTTTTTCTAAATCAAAATGACCTGTGAACAATCTCAGCCAATGATGTAAGGGGTTGGGATCAGCCTGTCGGGATAAAGAGGGGGTCTTCTGCGGCAGTGCCTCTCCCTTCGGGCCGCCCTAATGGGCCCCTTCAGGGAAGGGCAGGCTTTGCCACGTGAGAGGCAGACGTTAGTCAACATCATGAGTTACTTCAAAAGAGGACCCACGTGGGGGGTGGCCTCTGGGGCATAGAGGGGGCACAGCAGAGGGTCGATCAGCAGCTCAGGGGAAACAGGGGACCCAGAAGGAGGTAGGGGATTCTCAGGAGGCATCTGTCCAGAATGTGGGTGGGGCCATGGTCCCATTGACCTCAGCCCTGGTCAGACCCCAGCTGGGCACTAGGGAGATACAGGCTGGAGGAGCCCTCTATGGGGAAGGGTCTGGAAGCCGGGTGGGGGGAATGATCAGGACCAGGGATGTCCTGGCCTGAAGAGGGGGAGGCAGGGGACCACACCCCCCTGTCCTCACCTGTGAGAAGGAAAGAGACCTGCTCGGGAAATGGAAGAAGAAAGACCTGGAGGTGAAAACTCCGAGGGAAAGGGCTTCCCTGGTGGCGCAGTGGTTAAGAATCCGCCTACCAGTGCAGGGGACATGGGTTCAAGCCCTGGTCTGGGAAGATCCCACATGCCGTGGAGCAACTAAACCCGTGTGCCACAACTACTGAGCCTGTGCTCTAGAGCCCATGAGCCACAGCTACTGAGCCTGCGTGCTGCAACTACTGAAGCCCACGCGCCTAGAGCCCGTGCTCCGCAGCAAGAGAAGGCACTGCAATGAGAAGCCCATGCACCACAACGAAGAGTAGCCCCCGCTCGCCGCAACTAGAGAAAGCCCACGAGCAGCAACGAAGACCCGACGCAGCCAAAATTAAATAAATTAAAAAAAAAAAAAAAAAGGAGGACTTGTATCCTTCTTAAAAGAAAAAAAACAACTCCGAGGGAAAGACATTTCATCCAGGGCAGGGGCGGCTCTGTGAGCCTGAGAGCCTCCGTCAAGGGAACATGAGCAGAGGGAGGGGTGGGGAGGGGAGGGAGCAAAGCCACAGGGACTCCAGGGAGAGGTGGCAGGAGCCCCAGGCCACCTGCAGACCCCAGGAAGCCCACTGAACCCATCCCCCCTCATCTCCTCCTCCCCCAGTGTGTTGCGCAAACAGCCAAGGCCTCCTGCTCTCACCCCTGCTTCCACCCTTCCCACCTGACCCCAAGCACAGCTGTCCCCTCAGCTGCCCGGACCCCAGCACCATTTGCTAATCTCCTCCCCTCCCCCTCTGGGGGGGAGGGGGAAGGATGGTCTCAGAGGGGACCCTTGCCTGGGTCCAGGCCCTGGGCCAGGTGACAATGGGCCTCCTGCCTACTCTGAGGTCAGCTGCATCTGGCAAGGAGCCCAGCCCCGGTCCCATGGGCAGCTCAGGGATGGCCATGGCCTGCGCATGGCTCATCTTCCAGAAGGTGGTGACACAAAGATCAGCAGATAGATTCAGGGAGGGAAGAAAGGAAAAGAAGTGGCCAGCAGGGCACCGGGATGCAATGACTCAGGCCCGGGCTCCCAGCCAGGCTGGGCCACTGCTTAGGAACACTTTCACCCAAGTCCAATGGAAGAAGCCTGGAAATACTTTCCTTTGGGCTCCGTGGGGGTGGGGGAATTTCCTGGGGAGGAGGTTTCTGGGTGAGTGAAATCTTTGGGCTCTCAGGCTGCTGCCCATCTGCTGTGACCTGGTGGAAATTTCACGGCGCAGCATCCAAAGGTCTAGACTCAGCCGACTTTTCCCCTTTCTTTTTCTACCTGGACGAAGGGCAGACTGTGGCCCTTCTCGATCAGCACGCCCCATGAAGATTTCTGGTCCTAAAAAGCCCACAGCCTCTCCTCAGTGTTGCAGGCAGTTTTGTAAAGAATGGGATTTTCACTCCAGTGAACGCAGGAAATCTCTTTACCTCCAAATGAGCTGTGTCTTCTGGAGAAAGTCTTTCCACTCAGAAACCGTGTCATAAATGATGCCGGGCTTCCAGGAACAGCCAGGAATCTGCTTAACTCAGAGTGTGGCTGAAAATCTGTACATGTGAAGTGAAAACAGTAGGAATCTATACTAGTTGCAATACCAGTAATTTTTTAATAGAAAAATAAATGGTTTCATTCATCTGATTGTTGACACTGGAGAGAGAAGGTAGCTTTGTCAGAGGATGGGGGAGGAGGGAGTGCGTCCCAGTCTGGCTCCCCTGGACCCCTGTCCTGTCTCAGCTTCTTAGCCTGGACCTGACGTCCCAGCCCCTCCTGCCAGCCCTCTCTCTTCTACTCCTGGAGCATCTTACCAAGACTCTGTGAATGCTGTGGCCTTGGTTTCCATGGCAGGCTCAGCCTGATCTGGGCTTGTGTCCCCTTCACACTGGGTTCCCACTGGGTTGTGGCTTAGATGTGTGGGTGTCAAGCTCTGTCCTAGATGGAAAGTGCCCAGGACAGGGCCTGGCTCAGAGCAATGCCCTGGAGATGTTTGCTGAATGAATGAATGAGCGAACCAAAGTTCCTTGTGGGTCATTGGAGGGACTTCTGGACTCCTGTAGGAACTAGAGGTGCTGGCTTGGGTTCTTTGCTGTCTGTGGACCTAAGGCCTTCTGACCTTGACCCAGGTCTCCCCAGGCAGAGGGTATGAGGGAGCGGGCCTAGACACAGTTCGATGGGAAGAGAAGTGAGAGGAAAGGTACCTCTGGGCAGGGAGGAGAGGGGAGAGCAGAGCTTTCCTGAGGGGTCAGCTGGTGGGAGAGTCACCGGATGCTGCCCAGCCCCCTGCACCCTGCTCTGGAACCTACCAGGGGTCCAGCTCGAGGACTCCAGGCTGCCTGGAAGGCCTCCCGTCCCGTTCCCACTCTCCAACCTTCCCACGTGTCTCCCTGCTGCCCCCAGACCCGCCCCCCAGGCAGAGTTCCTCATCCATAACCACACACCTGTGGGGGCTACACCTGCCTCATCTCCTGATGCTGGATGCTTGTTGTGCTCTGCAGAACCTGCTCCCCTCTGAGCCGCCGGCCCACCTCTTGTAAAGAGACCTACTCGAGAGAGGCTCAAAGGCTAAGGCAAAACAGCTACTTTCAATCAACATCTCATTCTTTGCCAAGCACTCTCACCTGTTTCCACAACTGTTCCTCATCCAATCCGTGCAAGGTGGGTATTTTACCCCCATACTGTAGGTGAGGAAAGTGCCCCCACTGGCTTAGGAGGTAAGGTTGGGATGCAAATGGAGGGGGCTTGTTCCAGTTCCACCACACCAGCCTTCCAAGGGGGAGGGAGAAGGGAGGGAGGACAAGTGGAGGAGAAGCGGGGAGAAGGAAGGAAGGAAGGACGACCCAGCCGCTTCGAAGGGCTCCTCCTGGCCAGTGGCCCCTTCAGAGCAGGCCCCCTGGAGAGCTGCCCATCACCCTACCCACAGCCCCTTGGAAATCTGCCTTGGGAAGCACTTCGGGCAGTTTCTCAAGTGTGACAACCAGCATCTGTTAAAACGCAGGTCCTCTGGCCTCCCGAAGCCTTGTGGAGCTGGATCGCTGGTGTGGGACCAGGAATCTTTGTAAGGAGTGGCTGCCACACACCCCGCTCTGCCCACAGGGAACTGAGGCCCTCTGTCCCAAAGAACCATAAAACTGTGTTAGGTGACAGTGCATGAATTAGCCTCAGGGGAGGCTAATTGCTTCCTTAATTGGCTGAACTCTCTATGGGGAGCCCTGCTGGGAGCCATGGACTGGTTTTCCTGGCGCCCAATAACTGGCTCCTATGAAGCTTTCCAAGAGGAATTTCTAAGGTGTTCCCAGCCAAAGCAGCTGTTAGGACAGAGTGGGGCGGGCTCTGAAGGAGGCTCCTGTGGGTGCCCAGAAAAGGCATCAAGGAGGCAGGCGGGCTGGGGCCCTACAGCTGCATGCCCTGCCCTCTGTTCCCACAGGCCCCCAGCACATGCCTGGTCCTGCCTGCCCTGTCCACCCCCTGCCCCCTGCGACTTTATCATGTGGCCTCTCAAGTCCTGCTCTGACCTTGCTGAGTAGTGGCCTCTGGGCAGCCCAAGACCCCAGAGAGGGAAGAAGTGACCTGGAGAGGAAGACATCACAGGTGAGAGACATATGTGCCACCAGGTGGCGCCATCAGCACAGGACAACCCAGGGGCTGTCCTCGTGGCTGGAGGGGGTGGCAGCTTGAGTACGGGACCTTCAAGCTCTGGGCCCCGCCGCCCAAGGACCTCCAGTGATTAGCCTCCTGGTCGGTGCTTGTCTCTGCTGGGGACACAATTGTACCAAGAGCCTAATCCTAACAAGGCCTTGGCACATGGTGACCATGGAATAAAGGTTGAAAAATGATGCCACCTTTGTTTTTCAGATCTTCAGGATTATGTTCAGTGTGTCAGGGGCTGGGGAGGGGGCACTAGCTCCTTGCTGCCTCCCCCCAACAGAGTTAGCAAGGAAAGTCTTATCTAACTCTGAGTATATGTCCAATAGGAAAACCCTGCACTGTGGTCCCCTCTGTGACCCCCCAAGCAGGCCACTTTATTTTTCTCCATCACTAAATGAGGGTTGTAATACTAGCCCCCCCGGAAGAATCAAATGAATTGCAGGAGAGCATAGTGATTAGAAGTGCAGCCGAGGAGCTCAAGTCCTTGTTCCACTGCTTACTAGCTGTGTGGACTTAGGTTAAGTGACTTACAGTCTCTGAACTTCAGTTTCCTCATCTGTAAAATGGGGGCAATAATAACACCTACCCACATGAGGTTTCTGTGAGGACTGAAGTATTCAATACATGTAAAGCCTTTAGAATGGCGTCTGGCATGAAACAAATATTTCATAAACAGGCCAAAATCGGAGCAGCTTGAACTGAGAAGGGACTTTGGAGATGGGCCAGGTCAGCATTCCAGGCCAGGTAGGCATCTTCCAGCAGCATGCGGGTGGATAGTTTGCACAGCTACAGCAACAGAGAGCTCGTTCCCTCCTGAGAAAGTTCACAGTTAGATGGGTCTCGTTCGACTGAGTTATAGCCAGTTCTCAGGCCCCCTGGGCTTGGTGGTCAGGTCCACTCTCAGACTGAGGTCAGCACCACCCACCTGCAGGCTGCTACATGGTGCAGAAAGGGGGCCTCCAAGGCAAACCTGAGTATTGCTAGGAGAGGAGGGAGGCTGCCCTCCGCACCGCTCTCTCCAGTGTGGGGGTGCTTGAGGGAGAGGATGGAAGGAAACAAGGAGCCGACCCAGCTGCCCCTGGTACCCCGGGCAGTGGGGACGTAGAGGCCCGACAGAGGGGGACATTTTCCATCTCGACCACCAGGCCAGTTCAGAGGGCATTCTCGGGGTCCCCTCCAACTGGTGGGCTCCTCTGGTGCTGGCGTCTATATGGAGGAAGGAAGTAACTTCCTGCAGGTGGGAAAGGGAGGAGAATGGAAACGCAGAGAAGACACAGAAGATCCTGAGCATCGGAGCCAAGCGTGGCTCCAGGGGCCTCACCTCACTCGATCACTCACCCTCACTCACTTGGGGCAGTTGGAAATCCTGTCTGGGGGTTCTGTTTTCCTCCCTAGACAGGGAGCACCTTAAGGGCAAAAGTAAGATTTATGTTTTGTATTCCCACTGCCTGGCATACAGTAGGCACTTAATATGTGTATGGAGGCCAGCAATTGTGGTCCAGTTTAGAAAGCTTTAGTCTTCTGTGGACAAGGCACCTTAGGACTTTAGTGGATGTGTGTGCTCCCCCATTTCATCTTCCTTCACAGCTGCCACCTCCTCCAGGAAGTCCTCCTGGGTAGCCCCTCCTCCCTCCACCCCGAGTAGTTCACTTCTTCCCCTGCCTCCCTCTTTGCTCTGTACACACTTCTGCCATTGAGGCGGGCTGGAGCAGTGGTTAGGAGCAGAGGCTGGGTCATTTCCCCTGGACACATTTCTTAGCTGTGTGACCTTGAGCAAATTTTATTTTAACCTCCTTGTGCCTCAGTGTCCTTATCTGTAAAATGGTAGTGATTATAGTACCTGCCTCATAGAATTGCAGTGAGGATTAAACTGATGTGTAGATTAAAATCATTTTGGATGGTGTATGGCATTGAGCAACCGCTCTGAACTGTGATGTGATTGTATAATTGTGTTGATTATATTATATTATCTGGAGGCCTATATATTAGGCCTCTCTCTCTATATATATATATATTATAGTTCTCCCCCTGCCCGGAGACATGGACTCCTCGAAGCTGGGGTCTTTCACTTCTGCATCCTTCTGTTGAGGCCAGGGCCTGGTGAAGAACAGGTGCTCAGCAAAATGCGAAGGGATGGATGGATGGATGGGTGGACAGGCAGACAGATGACTGGACAAGAGCAGGGGCTGAGTACACCGACCCCAGGACCCTCACCTGCAGACTCAGCTGTGGAGGCCTGGCCCAAAGGCCACGAAGCTCCTGGCTGCCCACTGGAGATGCCAACAGAGCCTCATGTCCTCTGCTCTTCCTTTCACCCACTTATTCGAAGCTCCTACCAAGGGCAGGGGAGAGGAGAAGCCTATGGACCGAAGTCCAGCAAGATCATTGCTTGGTGGCCACTTCAGTGAGAGGAGGTGGAGAGTCTTGAAGAAAATGAGGTTTCTGGATGTGCTGTGGTTTCTCTTCCATCACCCTTGTTCCTGAGGCCCAGACAGTACAGCCTGGACCCTCTGGCTCCCCACCCAAGGTCCATGCCTGCCTCTCCCCAGGAGACTGGGTGGCTTCGGAACATCTACGAAACTCAACAATGACCCAAGACCCCCAGCCACTTCTTTTCAAGTCACATCTGCCCGGGGAGGGCATGGCCCTCCTCCTGCCCCACCCTGGAGTCCAGCCATCCCACGGGGGCCTGAAGGGAGCCTACTATGTGCCAGGCTCGATGTTAGGCACCCACCTTCAGAGCAAGCCTGGGAGGGAGGCACTTTACCCCCGTCTTATGCTCATTCATGCATCATTCATGCACCAGTAGTTATCGAGCACACACTAGGTCCCGGCACTGTGCTAGGCTCAGGGGGGGTCAGAGGTAAAGAAGACAAACAGAAGGCCACAGGCAGGCAAGAGGCCGTGGGCTGGACTTGGGCTCAGAGGTGGCAAAGCTCCTGGGGCTCCGAGCGTGCAGATCCAGAGGTGGGCTGCGCCGTTAGGGGGCCCAGGGCCTTGTGTTGATGGCCGGGGGAAGGTAGAGCAGCCCCGGAGTGGACAGGCAGGTGTGGAGGCAGAGCCCGGGTCCGTGTTCCGAGGCTGCCTGGCGCTCGGCTGCCTTCCGATGCCGAGTCATAAAGAGACCCCAGAGGCACAGACTGATGCCTTTACAGTGCTCCCTCCGTGCGTGGAGGCATTAACATGACGTCTATCACCATGGCATCGAGGTGCTTAGACAACCTGCTCCCCCCAGGAGCTCGGAAACAGCGTGAAGCAGATTATCTGTGTCTCACTGTGACATATGCTATCATGTATCACTGTGATGGATCAACAGTCAATACCACTGGGGTCCCCGCCGCCCCCCAGCCAGTAGGAAATGTCTTGTGTTCATACGTCTTCCTCACCTGGTGGGCGGGTCCTGCTGCTTGCCATCCTCCTGGCACTCCTGGAGTTGGTGGGAAACGGCTTCTAGTTTTCATTGTTTGTGTGCTAAGTGGCTGAGGGGAAAGCACTCAGACGAAGGGCGGAAACTGGACCCCGTCCTGCCATCCCTGGGGGCCGCGTCAGGGGTGGCGAGAGAGGTTCCGGCTTCACACAGCTGGGCACTGAATGCCCGCCCCAGGTACCCACCCTGATCTCGGCAAGTTGCTTTGCCTCTCGGGGGCGTAGTTTGTCAAATTGGGATAAAAACCTTTATCTTGAGGGTTGATGGGCACTAATGGGGAAAGGAGGGGAAGCGCTCAGCTTGCGCTGAAACACATCACCTTCCATTCAGCCCACCTTCCTCCCGTGCCAGCTGGCTCCTCTCACCACCTCCCCAGACCCCTTCCCTCTGCCACTCCGGACCCGCGGCAGACCTCTGTCCCCCCACATTCAGCCCTGCCCGGTGCTGGGCTCCAGAAGGCCAGGCCGAGCGGCTCCCAGTCTGCGGGGGAAAGGGGCCCAGGCGGCAAAGAATTACCTGTGCTGGGGCCTGTGGAGGGGGGACAGGGGCTGCTGTTCTGGCTGGATGGGGAAGAAATTCACGTGTCTCCTGGTGGAGAAGCGGTGGCTCAAGTTTAGGGAAGCTGCAGGGAGGGAAGACATCTCACGTGAGGTCGGTCAGAGGGGAGGCGTTGGCTGGGCCTCTGCGGGGCACCCAGGGTGGCCTTCACTGGACTAATGACGGGCTCTTTGGCCCCGTGGAAGGCTGGGAACTTGTGGCTCCTGCCTTCCCCCTGACGGCCTGCCCCGTCCCATCCTCCCGACCACTTCCACCCCCTCCTCCCACACCCAAAACCCTACTCTTGGAGGAGCACCTTAATCCAACGGGTTCCTGGACTGTTTCCGAGGGGAACTTTCGTGAATGGGGTTGGTTTTTTGTTTTTGTTAAGAGTTTCAGGCGTGAGCAGCTAAACCAGCCCTGGAAATCCCATGGAAATCCTGTGCCCACCTCTGTCACCAGTGTCTTCTGGACAGGCCACTAGCTGGAAAGGGGCTGAGGAGGGAGAAGCCCACCACCTGGGGGGATTGGGAGGCCCAGCCCCTCCCAACTCTTCCCCTGGACAAGATCCTCACCTGGAGGCCGGCCACCTGGCCTGGGGCTGTTCCCACTGCTTGAGTGGAAATTCTGGGGTTATTTTTTTTTATTTTTATTTTTTTTGGCGGTATGCGGGCCTCTCACTGTTGTGGCCTCTCCCGTTGCGGAGCACAGGCTCCGGACGCGCAGGCTCAGCGGCCATGGCTCACGGGCCCAGCCGCTCCGCGGCAGGTGGGATCTTCCCGGACCGGGGCACGAAACCCGTGTCCCCTGCAGGGGGACTGTCAACCACTGCGCCACCAGGGAAGCCCAATCCTGGAGTTATTGAGAGGACAAGGGGACCAGCTGAGGCCTTGAGGAAGCGGAAGGGCGGCCAGGGAGGAGCTTATTGGCTAAGCCAAGGGGAACTGTGGTTGCCAGCAGGCTGTCTCCTCGTGTGAGCTGAAGAGGAAGGAGGGACACTGACCCAGAGGCCCCGATGGAGAGCCGGCCTCCTTGGTGGCGGGCCCCACCGGGCCCCATCCCAGCCCCCCGGCTCCTGGGCTTGTTCCTGCTCCCCTGGACCCTGCAGCTCGCAGGCACAGGTACGCCATCCTCCTTCCCACGCGCTCCTCTCTGCCTCGTGTTGCCCGGCGGCTAGTTCCCGGGACCTGTCTCGGGGGATTTGCTGGCTGCGTTTGAACATTGCAGACTTCACAGGGGAAGCCTTCAGGGACCAGGAGATGTTTAGCTAAGGCCTTGCCAAGGTGGCTTTTGAAGAGGCGGGGGCAGCGTTCCCCACCCTCACTGCTGGAACAGCCTCCCTCCCAGCACAGCCTGACCTCCTGGCCCTTCAAAGCGGTGGGTGGGCGTTGCTGCGGCCTGGGGGCATCCAGTGGGCGGGCGATCCCTGGGGCCAGACAGCTCACTCCCAAGAAAGCTTACAGTGGAGCCACCGCATGGAACCTGCCCAGGTGCGGCCCCTCTTAGCTGGGGGAGGAGGGAGGCAGCTACTGGCCATGGGAGCACAATGCCTGGGGCACAGAATTGCCACTGTTGCCAGAAAGGGGGGCACCTCCCACTTCCTGAAATACAACCGGAGGCCACATCATTACTTTCCGGGGGCTGACACTGTGCCCCTTTCCTGGTCCCAGGTTCCCTCAAAAGCTGGGTGGCCTGGATCCAAGCCAGGCCCTGGGATGAGTGGCTTTGGGGCGAGTTCATCCAGGCCAGGGAACTCCCAGGAGCGTCCCTGGCCAGGGCTGCCCACCCCGGGGTCCCTGATGCTCAGTCTCACCTGGGCAGTGCCGACCTTCTTGCAGCCCCAGGAGTCCTCCCACCGCCCCCCACGGTGCAGGCTGGGTGCTTTCCTTCCCCTTCCCCTTGACTTTTATGAGCTTTCCAGGAGCTGCTCTCCACCCTCTACGTCATCCTCTGCCTTTCGGTTATACCATAAACAATAGCAGCTATTCTTATTATCATGAATTAGCCTCTTTGAGCACATAAGCTGGGCTTCACACGCGTACTCAGGCCCCCTCGAGGCTCCCTTGGGGTGCTGTCCCCACTGGCACCATTTAGGAACCGGGAAATTGAGGCCCAGGGAGGCCAGGTAGCTTGCCCATGGCCTGGAGGGTAAGTAGAGGCCAGGTTCAGCCCCGAGCCAGGACTCTTGGCAGTGGGCTCTGGGGAGTCCTCTTACCTTTCTTTGTAAAGAACATTCTTCACAGAAAGATCTACCCCCCTGGGGAGGCAAGACTTGGCTGTGTGACACCTACTGCAGGCCTCGAGGCCCGGCCCCGTGTGAGGTCATCTCCTTTCATCTGGGCACCTCACACACCCCCACTCACCCACCCATGGACAGATGTAAAGATGGCCTGAGGAAATGTGGCTTATTGGTGACAATGTGTTGGAACTCCTACTTTTTCATTTTTAACTTAATTTCCCCCCAATTCCCATCATTTCTCTTTGTGTGGTCCCTCCTCCCCAAAAGGGACCTGGCACATCCTAGTACCTGAGTGGAAGAGACTTTTCGGGGTGCTGCTGTGAAAAGCATTTTTGTAACTCTCTTGACTGGAAAGAAACAACAGATTTTCCCCCCCAGTATTGCAGCAAACATGCAAAAGAGAAACTCTGCTCTTTCGCAAGAGGTGGAAACACCTTGTGGTCTCCTAGAAACTCTCTTAGTTTGGGGCAGCGCCTTGCAGCATGTGGGATCTGGGACCTTAGTTCCTCGACCAGGGACAAAACCCGTGCTCCCTGCATTGGGAGCGTGGAGTCTTAACCACTGGAGCACCAGGGAGGTCCCTTCTAGAACCTCTTGGAGCAGCAGACAGCACCCCATTATTCCTGGTCCTTCCCCTGTGGGCGCCTGGCTCTGTCTCTCTGCTGTGCCACACCCCTTCCCCACCCTCTTGTCTCCGAGCTTTGAGGGTTTGGTGGAGGGAATCCTACCTCTCCCGTGTCCCCCAAACCTCCCCTGACCTCACCCATCAGCCTGGCGCAAACAGCTCCACCACTGCCAGCACCAAGACCCAGCCTGTGGCCTCAACTGTGTCCGCCGGGGGCCTTGCGGAGCATATTGTCCATGAAGCGTTGGCTCGATGCACCGTTTCCCTGAACCGCCTGATGCAGTGTTGAGTGTGGGCCAGGGGCGTTCAGCCTGAGTTTGGGTCTGAGCTCTGCAACTCATCCTGGGCCCCTGGGCAGGTTCTTAATGTTGCTGTGCCTCGATGGCCTCATCTGTCAAGTGGGTGCGACAGTAGTGCTTGCTGGTGGCCCATCCCCAGACTGAGGTTAGGGCATGTGGTTAGGGCTCAGAGAACGTCAGCCACCTGCCAGCCTAGAGGAGCCAATCGAAATGCAAGGTTCAGTTGGCTGGCTCTACATCCTGGGGAGCCCACGGGTTCCTTGGGGTCACTTCGACTTTTCCAGGGGTCTCCAGCACACCCTCGGATGGCATCTCAGGACCTCTGTTGCTCCCAACCCTCCTCCTCCTGCTCTCCTCTGGTCTCTTGAGCCCTCGGCAAATTCTACTTTTCTCAAAGGGTTTAGCAGCCACCTCTGGTCTCGTGGGCACCTGCTCTCCTCAGAGGTGAATCATCTGAGTCTGAGGCTCAGCTTTCCTGGGAGCAGCTGCACACCTGCTCTAGCCCTGCTTCCACCAAGCCTCAAGTCACCTCCAAGGGCTCGGAGGCCAGACAGACCATGTTCAAGTCCTGCCTTCTTATATTGACTGCTGTGTGACCTCAGGCAAGTTACTTAACCTTTCTGAGCCTCAGTGTCCTCAAAAAAGTCAGTCCTCTTTCTCTCCCTGGCCTTTCCAGAGCTCTGGGCTGTATTTACCTCTCAAATATTCATTGAAGAGGACCAGTTCTAGGCACTGGGGAGACCTGGTGGTGAACAAGCCACAGCCCCCACCCCAAGCCTGGTGGAGTCCGTGAGACTCACCGCAGAACAAGACCCAAGGCCAGAGTACCGATGCAGGCTTGCCTCCCCTCCCCCGTTTGCTCTGGGCTCAGGGTCACCGCTCCCTTTGTTGTCCATAAGATGCTCGGGAGCCTGCTGCCTCCCTTCCCGCAGCTCTGGGCCTCTGTCAGGACTGGCCTCTGCTTTTCATCTTTGTCTAATCCCAATAAAGAGCTTTCAAGTCTTGGCGGACGAGAAGCACCTCTCTGCTGGAGGTGGGGCAGGGGGAGTGTTGGAAGGGGAGACAGGGAGGAGACAGAGCAGGTGGGTGGGTGGCAGGCACAGCATGAATAAAGGCTGGGAGGTCGGAAGGCAGAGCCAGGGCGAGGGAACGGTGAGAGGTTCAGTCTGACTGGGGAGGAGGGTCTCTTAGCAGAGCTGTGGGATACAACTCCCACTGAGATATGATTCCAGGTGGATTAAATGCTCGTCAGGTAGGGGTTCAGATGCCATTCCAGTTGGTCCTGTTGTCATTGCTTTCTTTTTTAAAATTGTGAAATAGCATACATACACAGGAAAGTACAATAGATATTATAAAACAAAATCCTGTGTGTCTACCACCCAGGTCAAGAGAGAGAACATTCTAGTGCCCCAAAGCCTCTGGACACCCCCAAGACAAGCCCTCTCCCCTCAGAGGCACCACGATCCTGAATTTGGGGCAATCGCTTCCTGGCATTTCTTTATACTTCTATCCTTTAGTTTGCGTCCCCAAGTAATATAGATTGGTCTGGCTTGTTTTTGAACTTTGTATAATCAGAATGATACTGTGGGTGTTCTTTGCGACCTGCATCTTTCACTCAACCTTATGTTTTTTTGTTTTGTTTTTTTTAATAATTTTATTTATTTATGTTAATTAATTAATTAGGCTGCTCCAGGTCTTAGTTGCGACACGTGGATCTTCATTGCGGCATGTGGGATCTTTAGTTGTGGCATGCGGACTTCCTAGTTGCGGCATGCATGCAGGATCTAGTTCCCTGACCAGGGATCGAACCTGGGCCTGCTGCGTTGGGAGCGTGGAGCCTTAGCCACTGGACCACCAGTGAAGTCCCTCAACATTATGTTTTTTAAGATATATCCAGTTGACGGTCTATGCCATTTTATGAATCCTATGCCATTATATCATGAAAAATAATACAGACACAGCAAAGTACAATACATATTAAATAAATAGTCCTGTGTATCTACCACCCAGCTCAAGAGAGAGAACATTCTAGTGTCCCAAAGCCCCTGTACCCCTCAACCCGCACAAGATACCCCCTCTCTTGAGCATCTGTGGATTTTAGTATCTATGATGGGTCCTGGAACCAATCCCCCGTGGATACCGAGTGATGACGGTATCCCCTTTTCTGTGTCCACTAGTAAAGTTTTATTGGAACAGAGCCATGTGTAGCCATTCACGGCTCATCTATGGCTGCTTTTGCCCCACAGCCGCAGAGTTGAGTAGCTGTGATAGAGACCATATGGCTCGCAAAGTGTAAAGTATTTAGTACTTGGCCCTTTACAGAACATGTTTGTCAACCCCTGCTGTGGAGCGTCCCATTGAATGAATATACTGCGATCTATTTAGTTATGATTGACGTCCCAGGTGTTCCCGTCTGTGGCTGTGAGTACTCGTGTGTGGTCTCCAGGCACATGGGTATTCGGTGCCTCCAGGGGGTATATTCCCATTAAGGCTGCTTCTCTCTGCGCTGTCCGCCTCCCTGTATGGACTGTTAGCTTCGAGAGGGCAGAACACGTGCGGACTTACCTGGCTTCGAATCCTTGACTCCCAGCATGGCACCTGGCACCCAGAGGATGCCCAGGAAATACTAACAGTAACAGGATGAATTCAACTCGCAGCCAGACAACCCCTGGAGTTATGAGCAGTGTGGAGGTGTGATGCCACCAGGAGAGGAGTGACAAAACCCTCCTGATCCATGAATGAGGGAGTGGATGTCGGGGTGCTGGGTAAACGTAAGCGGGAAACAGGATTTGACCCTCCACCTGATTGCTTGCTTGTTAAGGATCTAGGTGGGGCCTCACAGTAGTGGGAGTGCGGGTGTCAGGCACTGGGGTGGGGGCCAAAGCCAGAGGAAGGGAAGGGGGCGATTGAAATGAGCCTGGAGAGGTGGAGGGAGAGGGAGTAGATGTGACATTGGCAGGTGGAGCAGCTACCTGGCTTCCTGACCTACCTGGGTTTGAGTCCTGGAAGACTTTGGCCTAGTCACGTGACCGCTCTGAGCTCCTATGTCCCTGTCATGGCGCTCAGCACCCTCCTATACAGGCCTCTTGCCAGTGGCTAGGGGAGAGCACATCCAGGACCACCGATGGCCCCAGGGCTGGCACCTGGGAGCCCTCAGGGAAGGTTCGTGGGTTTCCATCGTGGGGACAGGCTGCCTGGAGGAGGGAGTGGGCCTGGTATCTGCTCCCCCATCAACACACACAGCCACCCCAAGACTGCGTGGGCTGTGGTGGAGGCAGGGTAGGGCCAGAGCTGGCACCCTCTTGAGGCTCTAGGCCTGGTCCCTGCTTGCTGCTCATGGGCAGGTTGTGGGGTACGGGTGGGGGCAGGAAGGAGGCACCAAGTGTGTGCAACCCAAGCTCAAGTGCAGGTTTGGCCTCCTCCCCTCAGGCAGCCCATCCTCAGACAGGCGAGATACTTGCTACAGCGTTGGTCATAGGGTCCAAGGGCACGTTTCCAAAGGCAAGTTCATACCTGGCAACACGTACCAAAATTTAAAACATGCATACCCTTTAAATCAGAACCTCCCCTTCTCAGACCTGTCCTAGGGAGATAGGGGCCCAAGAGAGAGTGTGTATATATAAGGATGATCACCCCTGGGTCCATGGAGCACAGCTGCAGACAGCCTCATTGCCATCAGCTGGTTCTTGCTGTGGAGAATTTCGGTAGAACCCTCCCCCTCCCCCGGCCCTGGGCTACCCTTTCCTCCCAGGTTCCTGCCCCGCTTCCGCACACCCCACTTTGAGCTGTGCTGGTGACTGTCTGCCCCTGAGCTTTCGTTCCTGCTGCTCCCTTGGCCTGGAAGGTGTCCTCTCACTTGCCTACCTGGTGACTCCAACCTGTTGGCCAAGGTCAAGCTCTGGTACTTTCTTACTTTCTCTGTGGTGCCCTTTCTGGTCGACTCTCCCAGTCCCTGATGAACCAGCCTTGCTCCCCAGGGTGTTCACCTGTGGTTCTGAATGTGCAGGAGCTCAGAGGTGTGGAGCACGACTGAGCTTACCTGGGGCAGGTGAGGGTACAGACAGCCGAGGAACAAGTACCCAACCTTAGGAGGTGGCTGTGTAAGAAAGAGAGAAGGGGAAGGCTGGAGAGGAAGGGGTCTATGGGGCCAGGGTCAAGGCCAGAAAGAACAGGAGCCACAGCTTAGCCGCCAGGGTCTTTGCTGACCTCCTGGGCGGAAAGCATCAGATGTTGGGAGGGGAGGGGATGGGACAAGAGGGAAGGACCAAGCTGGCAGACTGGAGGATGCGGAAGGGGTGGGAGAGGAAGATGGAGGGCAGTTGAGTGATTCTGTGCCCGGAGGGTATAGGATCTTTGGGGAGGGGGAGATTTAAGAGAAGTCAGGATAAAAGTGTGACCTGGCGGAGGCATCCACAGGAAGGAGTTAGTGTGTTGTCAGCCAGAAGCATTTATATTTTAAAAGGAGGCTGGAGGTGGGGGCGCCGAATCCCACAGAACGAGTCACTAACGCGAGGGTTTTAGGCGGCTGAGGAAGGCTGTTTGGAGCTCTCTAGTATTTCTCTTGTCACTTCCCTAACATCAAGTGTGATCGTGTCACTTCCCGATTTTGAGGCCCACAGAGGCTCCCCAGGTTTCCAGGACAACATTCAACCCCCCACCTCCCTCTGCCCCCCACTCAAACCCTTTCTTTCAACTCCACCACGGCTCTGGAGTCCCCCAACTCCTTGGCCTGTTTCAAGCCTTGTAGAAGCTTCACCCAGGAGCTTTCCTGTGCTTAAACCCCCTCGCGTGGACCCTCCCCTCTAAACCTGGCTGCCTCCGATGACTCTTTCTCCAAAGCTCAGCTCGGTAAAGAGATGGGAAAGAAAGACCAAAATGCTCACAGCTGTGATGTCACGGGGGCGGGGGGGTGGGGGGAGAGAACTGCACACAAGCCTGACGCCCTTATGATCCTTCGCTGCGGTTTCTAGAATTTATACAGTGAGCATGTTGCACTTTCATAATGCGGGGGTGGGGGGAGAGGGTGTGCCCTAAAGAGTTATAATTAAAAACCAAAGCACCAGCTCCAAGGGTCGCCTCTCCAGGAAGCCCCTGCCCCTTCTGTGTGGGCTGGGTCTCCTCCACGGGGTTTCTGCCATCCCTGAGACTCCCCTTTACCTCACCACTTGCAGCTTTGTCCGGCAGGTGCCTTCCCAGTGGCAGTGGGACTTTGGGGGGGACACACATTCCTTGCTGAAGGAATCGTCCTGGTGGGGTCTATCCCCCTTGCTCCATTTCTCCCCTTTCAGAGACAAGGAGCAAAACCTCACTCCAGCCATTGGCTCTATGATGCCTCCACCACATCCTGACCCCCTACTTTAAGGGTAAAGCCGGTTGTAAAGGGAGAAACAGAGTCCCCAGGCCACACCCTCAAACGAGCTCCAAAGTTTGAGCAACTTGCCTTTCAAAACAGGCCAGAAGGGAGGTGACTGCTATAAAAATACCAATTAACACGGCGAAGCTTGTACATTTCTGGGACTAAACATTTGACATTCTGCACTTGGTTTGTGTCCCCGTGTGGTCACTGTGCACCCAGGGTCCACAGTGGAGGCCTGAGAACAGCATGCAGGCAGGCATGGAAATGCCCTCCCCCCCCACCCCCAGGCAAGCCACATCCGTGAGCATCTTTGTCATTCGGAGGTGTTGAAAGATGTGACAGCCAGTCTGATGGCAGTGTTCCGAGGGCATCAGCGCTAAAAGCTCCAGGATACACACGCTCTGTTCAAAGATTGCCTTCCAACGCCTGCTCTGAGCTTCTCCCTGATCAACTGCTTGGCCACGCACCGTCATGTTTGATGCATGTGTCCTGAAGGACTCACCCGTTCTTCTGTGGCATCCCGGGATCCAGGCTCAGGCAAATGGCCAGAGCTCTGTGATAAAACCAGCAGCCCCGCATCTGTGTCTTCCTAGCAGCCCATCAGAAGGGCCTTGAAAAAAAGGCATGGCTCTGAGAGATGCCAGAATTAAACTGGAGGGCAAAACTCCATGCCTAAAATAAAGACCGTGGGAACTGCTTTCTTCTGTAGCTGGACAAAGCGTTTTCATTTAAAATCGACCTAAGTTGGAACGGATACCTTTGATCACCACCTCTGGGCTCTCATACCCTTGGCTCGGTGCCCTGGAAGGGATTGAGTTCCAGGCAGAGGGGGAAGCTGGGGCCAGGGCCTGGCTCTGGGGTTGGATGGCGAGAGGAACAGTGAGTGGCCCAGGACAGCTGGAGAGACTGGGGAGGGAGGGGTGTGCGGGGGAGAGTGCCAGATTCTAGGGGTGAGAGGATGTCTGTGCTGCGGTGAGGGAGGGACTCTGGCTGGCCCCGCCACAGCACCAGTCTGTACAGGGCTCATGGGGCCACTGGTTTCTGCTCTGGGAGCCACAGGCTCTCTTGAGCTGGGCAACAGCCTCGGTCCCCCTAATGCTGCAGGGTTACTCACCACCCTCAGACCCCCTTCGGGCTGTCAGATGTGTTTCCCTATTAGATGACCCAAATTTAGGGGAAAGGCCTCCGAATTTTTATCTCCCTTTAAAAGAGGGCAGTTCTTTCATTTGAAAAGGTTTTTCTTTTGCTTGCTTTGAGATTTTAACACTGTGGTCCAGAGTAGTGGATAAGAGTGTGGGGTGATCTGCTCGAAGAGACGCAGCTTAAAATCCCATTTCCTCCACTACTAACTACTGTGCCGATTGGGCAAACCTCCTCCCTTCTCTGAGCCTCAGTTTTCTCATCTGCAAAAGGGAACATGCCCAGTGGAGGTTAGTCCTTGTCATCGGAGGCTTGACAGCGAAGACTGAGGGTCTGTGCTCTCTGGGCAGGGCCATGCACCCAGGAGTGGCTCAGGGAGGAGGTGAGCGAGTCCTGCAGACTGAGAGGGTGACTCCACAGCCTGGGGAGAGGAGGGGAACAGACAGGCATTCTAAGCAGCTGGAATAGTGTGGGCAAAGGCTCAAGAGCCTGGTAGACTTGGCGTCTGTCGGGGAGCGAGTGAGTGAGGACCGAGGGCAGCTGAGTGGGGCTGTACAGGGCATGAGGGAATTAACTTGATCCGCCAGGACAAGGACTTAAAAGAAATTTTTTTAACAGTGGCCCAAAGTTAAGGGATGCACGTTATAGCGTGACCCTGTCTGAATCCAGTTGTAGGAATGTAACAAACCGGAAGGTCATAAACAGCGTCCTTACTACAAACGAGATGCTCCATGTTCTGTTTTTTTTAATTGCATGTCTTGACCCTGTAAATTGATTTCAGACTCCTTCCTGGGCCTCCTCTGGTGAGGGGTCCAGGCAGGGCCAGGCAGGGCAGGATCAGGATGGCTGGTGGATCCCCCTCGAGGGCAGTGCCCGGCAAGCCTGGCTGGGGAGAAGAGAAGGATGGATGCTGGAGCTGCCAAGGTGGAAGAGGGGGCTGCTGTGCTGGGGATGGGAAGGTCTGATGGCGTGGGCACCCCTCCCACACCCCGTCAAGTTCCTTGATTACAGATCCCTGCCCCAGAGACTCAGCATGGAGTCCCTGGGCTGGAGTGAGGAGTGAGGCACCGACTGCCAGCCAGCTCTCAAACCCACAGTTCAAGCGCCCACAGATTCAAAAGAAGAACCGGAAAAGGGAGGAATCAGGTGCCAGCGGGTGGTAGATAAAGTCTTTCCCAACAGGGGCGGCAGACAAGCAGGCAGGATGGGGGAAGAGCAGCTGGAAGCTGCTGCGGGGTGGCGGGGGAGGGCCTCCCGGCTCAGAAACCCTGCACACACACTGCTCTCCCAGGCAGGCGAGCCTCGAGGGCCAGGCCAGGGTCCACGCCCCACGGTGTCGCCTACCCCTGGTATCTGGCCCAGCACAGGGCCTGAGGTGTTAGGCTTGGGGCAGGAGGCAGGGAGTCCTTGGGGGTCCTGTCATGCCCGGAGGCCACCTGTGCTGCAGTGCCCTGTGCTGTGGGCTTCTCACTTACGTGGGCAGAAGAGTCAGGCTGGCATTTGCCTTTCCACGTTCACAGTGAGGACTTAGGGCTGGTCTGGCTTTCCTGCCTCCTTGTCACTGGGGAAAGGCAGCCTGACCCTGTGGCAGGCATGCTGTGTTCTTGGACCCATTTTCTCTCATGACAACCCTGCAAGTTTGGCATTGTTTTTCTCCCCTTGTTGCAGGGAAGATACCGAGGTTCAGAGAAGTAAAGTCACTTGCCTAAGGTTGCACAGTTTTTAATGGCAGAGCCAGGATCCAAACCCAGGCCTGCTACCTCCGGAAACTGGTCTTCTCCCAGGCACCTCTCCCCCCGCCATTTCTGTTCAGGCCACAGGCTTCCTAGCAGTCCCTGGAGCTGCCAAAAAGTGAGGGATGGAGGATGTACCATCCCTGAAAACACCATCTCCTGCAAAGTAGGAGTGGGCAGGGCTTGGGGTGTAGCCGTGCTGCCCAGTGCAAGCTTCTGGGTGCTTGCAGTTGTGTGGGGCTGGGGTGGTGGCCCTGGGGAGTGGAGCCCTCCCAGACGCCCTGCTGCAACTCTTTCCCAATCCTTCTCTCCTCCGACTCGCCATGGACCTCACCCAACAGTGGTGCACCCCCTCCCGGGTCCCGAACCATCCGCACTGACACAGGTTCACAGTTCTCCCATCCAGAAAAACTCCCCCTGGACTCGACCTTCAAATTCTCCCTGCGCCCCCCGCCCCCTCTTGTCCTTTCAGACCTGCATTGGGAAGAACAGCCACCTCCAGCCCCTTCTCCCTTGTGCCACCAATCCGTCCCTCCTGCAGAAAACACGCCAGGCTCCTTGAAGTGCTTTCCTCCCGGTGCCTGTCTGGGCCTATAGGCTGCACTGGGATGCACAGAATTATCCAAAAGCAGCTTTGTGATGCTGCTGCAGCCCAGATCTCTTGGTGTGCGGAGGTTCCTCCGTGCCTGGAGCTGCTGCAGCCATCCTGAGCACGGCAGAGCCCTGCAGTCATTTACCGTCGCAGATGAGTTCTTCAAGTCTCCAAACCCGAGTCACAGCCAAGATTCAGAACTGACTGATGCCGAACTCATTCCTGGTGCCATGGGGTGAGAGTAAGGGGTGAGGGCCCTCTTCCCTCCTTCTCTGCTCAGATCCCCTCTTCGAGCATCCCCACGTGTCAACCGGGTGGAGCGGGAAGGAGCGAGAAACCCTGCCCATCAGGTATTGGGGACACGGGGCCTGTCTCTGGGTGCAGCGTGTGGGGTGGACTCTCTTGGGCACTTTCGTGGCCACTCAGGGGCCCCCAACCAGGCTCCTGTGGTTCTCCCTCCTGCTACAGCCTCAGGAATCCAAGGTCCGCCCCAGTCCTCCTCCCTGGGCCGTTTGCCCCTCTTGACAGCCCATGAATCTAAGAGAATCCCCAGGCTGGCCCACTCAGCCCTGGCCCACCTTGTCCCCCGGGAGACACACTCCCTTTGCTGAACTAGGGCCAAAGCGTGATGCAGCTGATACAGGACTTGAGACAGGCGCCAGCCAGTGTGCCATCCCTGTGGCACTCAGGGGGCACACCTTAAGCTCTGTGAGCATCCCAAGGAAGCCCCTCTGCATCTAGGGTGAGAAGCAGTTCCCCACAGGGCAGGTTGGGTGCCCCAGCAGCCCTGTCCAAGCCCTCTCTTCACCCACACTGTCTGGCCCGTGATTTCCATGTGATCTTGCAGCCGTGCAGCCACCTGTCAGCCTCCAACTGTGAAAAAGTATGCCTCCTACCAGGGGTCTGACAAAGCCCTCTCTTAGCATCTGATGTCTCCTGTGCTTGGTGCCACTGCGAACGCTCACAGTCTGGCACCGGTCACACTTGGCTGGGTCTGACTTCGCTGCCTGGCCTGAGTGCTGGCTTTTCTTCCTTAAGCACAGTCAGACAAACTTGGGTTCAAATCCCAACTCTACCATTTAGGAACTCTGTGGCTTTGGACCTCTAAGACCTTCTGTTTTCTTTTCTTCTGCAAAATGGGGTTGCAATCGTTGCCTCATAGGATTGTCACGGTGTTTATTTTTATTTTATTTATTTATTTACTTACTTACTTATTGCTGCATTGGGTCTTCGTTGATGCGCGCGGGCTTTCTCTAGTTGCGGCGAGCAGGGGGCTCCTCTTCGTTGCGTTGTCCAGGCTTCTCATTGTGGTGACTTCTCTCGTTGCGGAGCACAGGCTCTAGGTGCACGGGTCTCAGTAGTTGCAGCACGTG
The DNA here is from genome assembly GCF_059928025.1 of Delphinapterus leucas. Classification (NCBI taxonomy): domain Eukaryota; kingdom Metazoa; phylum Chordata; class Mammalia; order Artiodactyla; family Monodontidae; genus Delphinapterus; species Delphinapterus leucas. Next base: position 95,982,697 of record NC_143139.1, on the reverse strand, counting down.
GGCTCAGTAGTTGTGGCTCACGGGCGGCATGTGGGATCTTCCCGGACCAGGGCTCGAACCCGTGTCTTCTACATTGGCAGGAGGATTCTTTTTTTTTTTTTAATAAATAAATTTATTTATTTATTTATTTATGGCTGTGTTGGGTCTTCGTTGCTGCGCTTGGGCTTTCTCTAGTCGTGGTGAGCGGGGGCTGCTCTTCATTGTGGTGCACAGGCTTCTCATTACGGTGGCTTCTCTTGTTGCGGAGCACGGACTCTAGGCACGTGGGCTTCAGTAGTTGTGGCACGCGGGCTCAGTAGTTGTGGCCCACAGGCTTAGCTGCTCCGCAGCATGTGGGATCTTCCTGGACCAGGGCTCAAACCTGTGTCCCCTGCATTGGCAGGCAGATTCTTAACCACTGTGCCACCAGGGAAGTCCTGGCAGGAGGACTCTTAGCCCCTGCGCCACCAGGGAAGTCCTGGCAGGAGGATTCTTAACCCCTGCGCCACCAGGGAAGTCCTGTCACAGTGTTTAGTTGACATAGGGTCTATGTCACACGGAGCCAGAATACGTTTTCTATAAGTTTTCTTTCCCCTCTGTCCTTGGGCCAGTTCTGGCCTCACTGTACGTGTGTGTTCCTGCTTCCAGACCCCCAGGGCATCACCACCCCTTCGCCTCCTCCCTAGTCACAGTTAGTGGTTCCCTCCCCACCAGGCTTCCCACTCCAGGCTCCCTCCCGTCCCTGTTAGACTGGGGACATTGCCAGGGCAGGGAGCCCCTCTGGACCTCAAACAGGGCCTGTGATCTAACTGATACTCTTAAATGTTTGTTGGAGCTGCAAACAACTGGTGGCTGAAAAGCATCTGTGGACTCAGAAATTACTCTGAACCTGTCTGTAGCACGGAGCCTTCACTGGTGGGTGCTCCTAGGTGGCAGCTGACTTGGAGCAGCCTGGACCCCAGAGGGGCTTCTTGGAGGCACAGGTCCAGGAGAGGAGGTGGGAGCTGGGCTGCCATGGTCCAGGCTCTGGGGTGCTGACACCCAGTAGAAAGAAGGGGCCCTGGAAGCAGTTAGCTACATCATCAGGTCAGAACCCAATTGCCTTTGTTGCAAGAGCAGGCCTCCCGGCCTCCTCCTTGTTTTTGGCCTGCTGTCTCCTGACTGACAGACCTTACTGGTCCACAGAGATGGCCTCATCCCTTCACTTTTTGGAGAGAGCAGTTTCACCTGAGGTCTGAGGTTCTCTCTGTGGCAGACCTGAGCCAAGACCATACACTTCCACAGTCCTGTCCCTCTGACCTTAAAATAACAAATCCCAGAAGAATACAGAACAATGATCATCTATTTTTATAGATTTCCCCAGAAATGTAAAAGATTGGCTTAATTGCACTAGCAGATTCCTTCATTTTCTAGAAAGATACCTCAAATGGGGATAATTTTTTAAGACAGTTGGATGAACGTCTTCCTGCCAGGACAAACAGGAAGGTGGCCTCGCCGTGCTGACAGCACGTCCAGCCTCCCCTGGCCTGGAGGGGCCTCTTAGATACGGGAGAGGAGGAGCAAGCGGCCCTGGGGGAGGCGGAGAGGCCTCGGTGTAGCCACTTTCCCGGTGGTTTTGGTTCCAACCTGCCGACCCTCATGAGGAAGCACCAGCCTGTTGCTGGCGCTTGGCTGGCTGCCTCGCAGGGTCACCATGAGAACCAGATGAGAGGAGGTACGTAAGAGTTGGCAAGTGGTTCCTGAGCCGAGTTTGGGGGACTCACTAGGCGTTGGCCAGGTGAGGAGGTGGCGGTCCCAGGCAGAGAGGATGGCAGAGGTGGCTGCAGAGGGGGGGCGGTGGCCTGCGCGCAGGAAGGACACAGCATGGGCTGGAGAGCACTGCTCGTCTCGCCTCCTGTCCTCTCGGCCCACCTGGGACCCTGGGGGGGGGGTCATGCACAAACCCCCTCCCACCGGCTCTGCACCCCTACCCTGCCCCTGCCACACCTCCAACCTCAGGCCTGAATCAAGGCTCCTTGTTTTATGACAAAATGAATATATCATTCTAGCTAAACAGCAGCCACTAGCAGCCCAGAGATCCACGGTGCGGTGTGCAGTCCTCTCCCCGCCGCTCACCGGAGGGGCGCCCCTGGGGCTGGCTCAGTGGCGTCTCCAAGCGTGAGCATCACACAGGACAAAGTCAACCCACTGTGACGTCCAGACACGCCAGTCGATTCCCTGGAACTGGCTTGAGTTCTTCGGGGGAGGGGGTGTCTCTTTAGTTGCTCCCCAGGAAGCTCAAAATATCTGTTTGGCCCGAGCTTGGAGGGATTAGCGGGTGTGGAGGACCCTCTCCGCCCCTGTCCCCGAGTCTCCCAGGGGGCCTGGCCTCACCTCCCTTGAGGATCCGGCCCAGGGCTGAGCTGAAAGGACCCAAGAAGAAACCAAAGAAACCGGCCTGGCCTCTCGCCAGAGCCACACCGACCGCAGGTGGGAGGCCCACGCCTCACTTCCCCAGCCACCTAAACTCTGCTGCTCCCCGCGAGTGGCTCCAACGCATCTTCTCCCGATTAGCAACCTGGCCAGCATGTTCTAGGCTGCTCGATGCCGACCTCAGTCTAGAACTGTCTGTCGTTCATCTGCAGGAGAGGGAAGGCGCTGGGGGACAGGGCATATTGAAGCTGGGCGTGGCTTGTGCAGCCGAAGTCCGGGCGGGGGGAGAGGTGGTAGCTGCTGACCCTGCACAGGATCTGAGCAGCGCCTCAGAGCCTGCGGGAGGGCGGGCCGCCCAGCCGGGCAGGCTGCTGCTTTGGGGGCTTTCAAATTGTTTTCCTAGGTGCCTCTGATGAGAGGGGGGTGGTACACGGGGGTGGGGGAGAAGACAGCTCCCGGAGAACTGCCTTCGTCATGCTCACGGCCAAATGGCTGCATATGGAGCACCTCTGCGTTGTTGGAAAACTGCTTCTGGGGCATTGCTTGTTATAGTCTATAAAAACTTGACAAATTCTCCAAGCTCAGATTCAGGGAAAGGTGTGTCTCTCCTGATTGTTCCCTGGCATGCCTCCCCCTCAGGCTGGGGAGAGCCCTGGGCAGACCTGCCTCCCTCTGTGCGTCTGTCTATGCCAGGAAGTGCTTCTTCCTGCCAGGAAGCGTTTCATTATTTTGTTTCCTGCCTCTTTCCTCTTTACTTCTCATCCTTCACCAGCTTCGGGTTGTCTCAGACCTGTGATTTTATCCAACGTGGCTTCTTGACCTTTGGGAGGGAGAGTGGTTGGAAGCGTGGGGTCTGGGGTCATCCAGCCCGGGGTCGGGGGGGTGGCAGCTCCGCTCCATACCTGCAGAGAAACTGAAAGCTAGAGGCTTGACCTCCCTGACCCCAGACTCTCCCTCTCTGTAAAATGGAGCCCTTACACACTTGTGCCTTGGGTGTGTTGGGAAGTATAGAGTCATCACGTGCAAAGCACTTGGACACCACCTGCACACACTGAGGGCGTGGGACGTGTGAGTGTGAGGCACGGTCCTCAGGGGGAAGCAGGGGATCGAAGCTACCACTCTCTCCTTTTCTTTCCCCTGCAGGAGGGCAGTCAGTGACCCACACCGGCCTCCCCATTGTGGTATCTCTGGCCAACAAGGCCGTGTCCTTCGGCTGCAGGATTACCTACCCATACACCCCCACCTTCAAGGACTTCACAGTCAGCTACTTTCACGTGGACCTCCTGGGCCAGACGAGCTCTGAGAAGAAGACCAGCTGCAAACCTGGTCCAGGCAGAGAGAACCAGACCCACACCAAAGAGTGTCGGATCACCCCCAAGCTGCCTGACGCGTCTGCCACTGGCACCTACTACTGCTCCGTCCACTGGCCGGGCTCCAGGGTGACAGGCAACGGCACCTTCATCCTGGTCAGAGGTGAGCTTCCTCCACGTCTCTTCCCCGGGCGAAGGGCCCGGAGGTTTCAGCCGGCAGACTTTGGGGCACAGGAGCCGAAGTGGGGAACGTTTGCCTCATTGTTCAGCTTTGGCAAAACAGAACAGAGCAGCCTCGGGGAGCCCCTGGCCACACAGGTGTGCCGAGACGCCCATCTTTGTGTAGCAGGGGCAGAGGCCTGGGGTGTGGGTCTGACTACCTCTGGCAGGCCCTTTTCTCAGTGTCCCTTTGGCACTATTAGTTCGGTGAGCACAGAATGAGGCATGTGCACGTGTGTTTGCAGAGACCTGTGAACAAAGACACGGCTCGTGTATATCTTTCTGGGGATAGATTCCTAATTTTCATCACGTTCTCAAAAGAGTAATGACTCCAAAAGGTTAAGAACAGCCCATCACTGAAGTCGCGATTCTCTGAGGCACCTCTGCGACTCCCACTGGTAGGGGCCAGGGTTACAGAATCCCACGGACCTGAGTTTGGCCCTCAGTCCTGCTGCTTGCCAGGATATCGCCTTGGACCTACTCTTCATGGCAATATCCTGCCTGTCAGAGGCTTTTCCTGGGATGAGTGAGATCCTGAATGTGAGGGCTGGCGCCCGGTAGCAGGATGTGCTAGTTAAGTAACAGACGCTCATGAGCCTGGCATGTGGTTGGCACTCTGCAGTTTTGGGCCAACCAGCTGGACAGAGGGGTGGACAGAGGCATGGAAGGAGAAAGTGGTGGATGAAAGGCTGGATGGCTCAAGGGAAGGGGCTGGGCTGTGCTCTCACCTACCCCTGGTGCCGGCAGCACCTGCCAGGCCTTGTACAAGCCCACCCGCTTCACCCTCACCACTCCTGCCCGTATGATCACTACTTCACGTGTGGAAAGGAGGAGGCCCCAGGAGGCGAAATGGCTCACCCAGGTCCCATAAGCACCTCTCGGTGGACCCAAGGCACCGAGGCAGGGGCACCTAAGAAGCAAAGGATGTAGTCCTTACTCCTAACGAGAATCTGCGCAGCAAACATAGAAACGTAGCCAAGGCGAGTGTGGGAAGGAGGACCTCAGCAGAGGCAGGGTCTGGGGGTCCTGGTGGGGGAGAGTTGTAAGTAGGGTTGGGGGGTGGGGGGTGTCTCTCCCAGGCAACTAACGTCTCTGCTTCCCTGCCCTGCACCCAGACACAGGCTACCGAGAGCCCCCGCAGGGCCCCCAGGACCTCCTGCTTCTTTGCTTCATCGGCCTCCTGGCTGTCCTGGGCATCCTGGCCACGGCCCTGCTGCTCTGGAAGAAGGTAGGGGCTGTGGGCACACGGCGACGCTGCCCCCACCCCACTCACCGTGGCTTAGGGATGCCACCCCATGAAGGGGTGCCTGGAATAGGTGTTCCTCATGGCCACTTGCACCAGGGCCCCCTCCCTCGCCCTGCGCTGTGGCTGGGCCTGTGCTGCCAACTCACCACCACCAGGTCCTTTTTGATCTTGTTGCAAGAAATCAGGGCTCTTGAGCCTTTTCCGGGCCACGGGCCCCTCTGAGCGTCTGAGGGAAGCCATGAGCCCGCGTGCTTACCATTTCTAGCCCTCCAGATTAGGAAACCTTATCTCAGATTTTCTGGATCCCCGGCAGCCCAGAAGGAAGGAAGAAACATTTCCTCAGGGCCGCTGGGTGCCAGGCACCCTCCCAGGCGTGCTCTGGTTCGCGTCCCAGCGTCACTTGGTGAGAGACTTTTCTTCCCATTTTACAGCTCTGAAAAGTGAGGCTCAGAGAGGTGGTGACTGGCCCTTAATATATTTCCTCCCCACCCTGCTGCTCTTCCAAGGATGGGTACAGGCAGGACAGCTCTTGTTTGCCCTCACCGAGCAGCTCCCAGGCTTCAACCTGGGTGTGGACACAGTAACTGGGCTTCAGGCAGGGGTGCTGAGGGACTCATACTCCATCTGTGGACCCCCCCGCCACTTGGCTTACTGTATGAGCACACAAACGCCTCCCATGAAGTGTGAAGCACAGCCGGTGAGGGCAGAGCAGGGTCAGGGCAAGACATTGACCCTGAGCCCTCACTTCAGCCCCTGCTCTGCAACAAGAGGATTTTTTTTTTTTTTTTTTTGCGATACGCAGACCTCTCACTGTTGTGGCCTCTCCTGTTGCGGAGCACAGGCTCCGGACGCGCAGGCTCAGCGGCCATGACTCACGGGCCCAGCCGCTCCGCGGCATGTGGGATCCTCCCAGACTGGGGCATGAACCCGTGTCCCCTGCATCGGCAGGCAGACTCTCAACCACTGTGCCACCAAGGAAGCCCCAAAAAGAGGATTTTAATGACTGGATCTCAGTGTCCTGAGAGGCCAGGGAGACAGTGGTGCAGAGTAGGTGCTCAGTAAAGTCTCGAAGGGAGGATGGGAGAACGTGAACCTTGAAGCCTCAGCTTGACCTCAGATCCCAGCCCCTCCTCCTGCCACACGGCCTCGGAGACCCTGCCTCCTTCGTCCCTCTCCCTCTCGCCTTCCCTCGTCTCCTTCCAGGAATAGCTGTTGAGTGTCTAGTGTGTGCCAGGCACTGGGTTAATTGTCAGACACAGTGGAAAGGAAAACAGATGCAGCCCCTGTCCTCTTGTCAAGTTTCGACCCTCTCCGAGTCTGTTTTCTCCTCCAGAAATGGGTATAAGGATGGATCCCCACCCTTACCCGAAAAGGGTGGAAGAGACCGCATTTGCGAGTCACCAGCTGGTGCCCGACCCCTGGTGGGAGCACAGTGCATGGACACTTCCTGCTGTCCCTCCCTGCACTTGAGGGAGGAGGGGCTACTGTGAGAACCTGGTCCTGAAGGAGAGAGAACTCAGGAGGCCAGAAGCTGCTGCTGGGTTTGTGTTGCCAGAGAAGTTCCCAGAGCTTCCCGGAGCTGGATCCAAATTCGGATGTGGCCCCTGTAGATGCTGCCCCAGAACTGGATGGCCGGCGTTTGAACCATGAGCTGAGCACAGAAACAAAGCATGCAGTGGGAGCCCCGGCCAAAGACAGGCCCGGCAGCCAGCCACGGGGGCCGGGAGGACAGGGCCGAGGAGGAAGAGGCATGGAGGACGCCAGCAGCACATCTGATAAATGAATCGAAGTCGGAGCCACTGACTCAGAAGAGACAGATGATTCCTGTCCTGAGAGCAGGTTCGAGGGCTCACACTCAGCCTGGGGTCAAGGTTGGCTCCCCGGAGCGGGCAGCCTCCGATGCTGATCCGTCCTCATCCTCGCAGGGCATCAGACACAGTCTCCCTCCTCCACGGCACACTCCTTCCTTGGTCCTAGGATCCCCCGGTGGCCCTGTGCTGGGTCACCCACATTTTCATGGCCTCTGAACATTGGCACCTCCCAGGCCCCTTCCTCAGAGATCTCCTCATCTGTCTACGCTCCTCCGTGACGACTCTGCTCCCGGGATTACAGTCCCACCCAATGTGGCTGCCCAGAGCCCCCCAGCCCCCCACCCCGAGCTCCAGATCACGTCCACTCCGTGTGGGCACCCACGGGCGTCTGCACCCACCTGGTCAGGAACAGCACTCCTTAGTCCCCCCAGGTCGGCCCCAGCTCAGCACATGGCACCAGGCCCCCAGATGCTCAGGCCAGAAGGCTTGGTGCTGTGCCCGCCCCCTCCCTCCCCCTACGGCTGATCCCTCGGCAAGTCCTGCCGACAGTCTGTCCAGGATCCAGCCCCTTCTCTCCTGCCCCAACCCCCAGTCCCGGCTTCCATCACCCCTCGCCCAGAATGTGGGTCTCCCTGCTTCTCGCTTGGTTCTTCTTGCTTTGCTCCCCACACCGTTGCTTCTGTGTCATTACCGTCTCCTCCACCAGAGCATAAGCCCCAGAAAGAAGGGACTTGGTGTCCCCAGTGTCTGGGAGACCCTGACACATAGTGCTATGGAAGGAGTGATGGAGTAAATGAGAGCTGAGACCTGAAGGATGAGTCAGAGGTGGCCAGGCTGTGAGGTGGGCAAGGTGATGGTATCGCTCCCATTTTACAGAGGGGGAAACAGAGGCTCTACAGGTTTCCTGAGCTGCCGATTGGTTTATTCATTTGAAAATCACAATTGGAAGGGTAAATGCTGATGGTCTGGGACAGGGCACCCAGATGGGGCAAGGCTGGCTCCAAGGAGCATCACCACCCCAGTAATAACACTGCACTGTTTCCATGGCCTGGGACACATCCTCAGACTCCTGTCCTATGTTCAGGGCACAAGCAAGCCCTGAGAAGTCTGCCCCAGCCCCTGGTAGACATGAACTCCTCACGAACCCACAGTGGCACTTACCTCTCTGGCGGCCCCACCAGCCTCAATAGGAATGCCACGAGGCCAGGCCTGGGTGTTGCTCCCCATGGGGTCCAGGAGATCCCCTGCCCATAAGCCCACACCGCCAGCCTTGGCAGTGAAGTAGGTGGTGCAGGGGAGGGGCACTAGATTTGAGAACAGGGCATCTGGGTTTGATCCAAGGGCAGTCAATGACTAGCTGGACAAACCTGTTTCCCCCTCTGGCAAGTGGGAAGTCCATGCCCACCTCCTTAGGCTACTATGAGAATTAAATGACAATAAGTCCCAGAGTTCTTTGTAAACTGTAAAGAGCTGCCCGGATGCCTGCACCGATCTCTCTGTGAGACCTGCACTTTCAAACAAAACAGGAGAGTGAAAACTCCAGGTACTGTCAGATCAGCATCTTGGTGAATCACACAGACCTGGGTTCCAATCCTGCCCCTGCCACTTCTGGCTCTGTGACCTCGAGCAAGTTGTCAGCCCTCTCTGAGCCTTCACAGCCTCATGGGTGGAACAGGGATGATATGAAGACTGGTCTTGCAGGTTTGTTGAGAGGCACAGGAGATAAGGCAAGTGATGCATTTAGATCCCCACCTGGCACCCAGTGAGGCTCCATGTACTCCTGAGCCATTATTATGCTGCGACTGGGGGTGGCGCTGGCTTCTGCCTGAGTGTTAAGTAGCTCTCGAGAGCTAATCCCAAGTAAATGGTCTGGGGATTGGCAGGCGGCTAGGGTTTTTAATTAGGTCCTGCCCCGAGATGAGGCTGTGTTGCTTCACTGTTGGCAGTGTGGTGTGCCTGAGATGAGGGGGGTGTCCGGACAGCCTCCCTCTGACTTGGAAGGAGCTGAGCCCTCACCCTCCCGAAGGCCCACTGCCCTGGCCTCCACGACCATTAGCGCTTCACGCAGCACCCAGCGTGAGCTTTCTGAAACCACTTTCTGATCCTGGCGCCTCCTGGTTAAAGCCCTCAGATGTTTTCCACCGTCCACCCTCTTCTCGAAGCCCGGCATGGCCGTCCTGACCCAACCAGGGCAGGTTCGCCTCTCGGGCCACGCTGACCGTCTTTAAATTCTTCCAGACCTGCTCCCTCTGCCTCTCTTCCCCTCTTCCCAACGAACTTCTCAGCCTTAAACAGCCTTCCTCTCAGCCTCCCTGCCAGGCGAGGCGTTTTTTTCCCTCCCGTGCGCCAGAGGCTCTGTCCCCATCGGTCAGCGCATGAACCACACGTGGTAAAACTGCTGGTTCGTTGTCCGTCTCCCCACCGGGTCTTAAGCTCCGGGAGGGCAGGGATGGTGTCCCCTTCTTCACACCACCTGGCTAACCAGAGTGTGTGTGGTTGGCCAAGGGCCACATAAGTGGCCCACGAGTGTCAAGAGTGCTTGACTCCCTCATCACCTCCCTGGACCTGTGCAGCAATCTCGCACAGGAGGGTGACGGCTGGAGAAACTGAGGTCCAGAGACAGTAAGTGCTTGAGTGAGGCCGCAGAGCCAGTGAGGGGCAGAGAGGGACTGGACACCTGGTCTGGCCTGCGCTGGCTCACTCAGCAACACCCACAGTAATCGGCTGCAGCCAGGGACCCTGGCACACTGCTGGCACTGTGCCTGGCACTGGGTGGCACCTAGAGCCAGGCGCTGGGTGGTGGGCAGTTGCCTCGCCGGGGTGTTTATCGTGTCCGGTGTCCCCGGGCAGATAAGTGGTTTGATGTAGGTCTTGCAGGTATTTGCCCCGTTTCCCTGGAGAGGGTGGATGGAAGGTGCTGAGTGATGCACTTCTGAGTGGCCTCATGACAACCTGCCATCCTTTCTTCTGGTGGGGTCTGGTCGGGGGTGGGAAGAAGGAGAGCCTCTGGTCCCCAGCCCTGACTCCTTTCCCCACAGAGACAGATGCAGCCTCCACGGCAGCACACTGCCCAGAAGTGCCCGGGCCCCAGCGCTGCCAGCAGCCGGGAGCAGCCTCCACCCGAATCCATCTACACAGTGAGTCCTCCGCCCTCTGAGGCCTGGCTCGGGGTCTGGTTCCCTGGCTCGGTCAGTGTACCAGCTGTGTGACCTCTCTGTGAGCCTCTACTTCCTCACCTGTAAACTGGGGACAAGAATTCCTGCCTGGAGGGATTTCTGTGAAGGTGAACCGAGGTTACAAGTGTGTGGCCCTGGGCCCTGGAAGGAGTGTAGGTGTGAGGTGCCACTGGGGTCCCCTCCTTGGCGTGCCCCTCCACTTCTGGAATGAGGGCCAGTGAGGGCACAGTTGGTGAGGAATGAAGAAAGTCCCTTCATCTGACCAAGTGACGTTGACCCGCTCACCAACTCCTTCCTGTTTTTATTGCACAGAAGCATCGGAGCCACAGCAACAAGAATCACAAAAAGAGGAAAGAGTCAGGCAGTGTCCCACGCCCTGAACACACCAATGATTTTCAATTCTTCACACCCCCCTTCCCCACCGCGCGCGCACACACACACACACACACACACACACACACACACACACACACACTGTTTTATGTCCTTACAGTCAAGCAGAGACACGGCTGAGATGCTGTTCGCTCCCCCAGCCTGGCTTGCCCATCTGGTCAACACGTGGTCACTCTGCCCGGTGGCTGGGATGGTGACAGACATTCTTTTTTCAGTTACATCTATTTTAGTTGAACAAATAACATATGCTCATTGTGGAGAAAGTGAAGAATAAATGCCACCCAGTGTCAGCTGGGGTCTCAACTCCACGGGGCCTCCAGCCGCCAGGTAGCGGTCTTGACTCAGCACCTGGGAGGTGCACAGCCATGCCTGGGTCCTGCAGGTCCTCCCAGGGCATGTTCCGGGACTCTGCCTGTATGTGCTGTAGCTGTTCCTGTCCCCACCACCCTGACTCATACATGAAACTCAGGTCCTTCCTCGATGTCCATAAAACCCCGCGCAGAGGGTGTTCAGAATATGGTCCGGTTTACTGAGGATGAGGCAGAGGGGGACGAGGCAAAGACAGCATTCCTACAGGGCAGCGCCCATAACCCCAAACAGAACGTAACACGGCCAGCTCTCATGGGGCCTTCAGCCCTTCCACCCCAGGGAATTTCCAGCAGCCACTGCTTCCCATGTGGCCTCAGACTTCCCCATATTCTCTCTTCTCTCCCAGCAACTCATCATGGTATTTTCCCTAGGAGGAATTCTGGTGTCAACTGTTAAATGAAAACATTTCTCTCTCTCCGTACACACACACACACACACACACACACACACACACACACACACACACATCTTTCTATATATATCAAGAAGAGGAAAATAACCATCATCCCAAGCCTATCTTCTTCCAGTATAAACACTAGTCTCATTGACCTCTGTACCTTCCAGTCTTTTCTGCAAACACATACAAAGAGACCCATACACACACTCACACATACTTTTTTTAAAAAAAATTGGAGTAGTACAGCTAGTTTTGTTCATGTTACAATATCTCATGAACATCTTTTCACATGAATAAATATCCTTCTCCAAGATTACTTTTAATGGAAGAGACTCACTTTTGCATGGAACATCTTTCTTGCCCGTGTTTAGACTTCTCTGGAGTGTGAGGAAGAGGCTCAAAGGCCCTGCCAGGTTGCAGGGTGGCTTCAAAAGGTTTTAGGGCTGGAAAGGAGATGTGAAGGGAGGCCGCAGACTCTGCTAGCCCTTGAGACCAGTCCCTAGCTGCTGGGGTTGGACCTGGGCAGAGAAGAATACGCTAACAAGAGTGATGATGATGTCACGAAGTCATTTGTTGAGTACCTACTACGTGCCAGGTACTGTTGTAGGATTTTATACCTGTTATGTCATTAATACTCATAATAGGGCTTCAGGGTACAGGTGTTGTCCCCATTTTAATTTTCTTTTTTTTTAAATTTTATTCATTTATTTTTGGCTGTGCTGGGTCTTAGTTGCAGCATGCAGGCTTCTTATTTGCGGCATGCGGACTCCTTAGTTGCGGCATGAGGGCTTATTAGTTGCGGCATGCATGTGAGATCTAGTTCCCCGGCTAGGGATCGAACCTGGGTCCCCTGCATTAGGAGTGCGGAGTCTTACCCACTGGACCACCAGGGGAGTCCCTAATTTTATTTTCTAATTGTCTATTGCTGGTATGTAGAAATACGATTGATTTTTGTATATTGACTTTATATAGAGAGTAACCTTGATGAATTCACTAATTAATTCTAATAGTTTCTCTGTAAGTTCCTTTGGATTTTCTATGAACCTAGTCATGTCATCTATGAATAGTGGAAGTTTCATTTCTTCCTTTTTAATCTTCATACCTTTTATTTCTTTTTTTGTTTGTTTTATCGCACTGCCTCAGACAATGATGGTGAACAAGAGCGGTGACAGTGGACAACATCCAGGGAAGGATTTTTTTTTTTTTTTTTTGTGATACACGGGCCTCTCACTGTTGTGGCCTCTCCCGTTGCGGAGCACAGGCTCCGGACGCGCAGGCTCAGCGGCCATGGCTCACGGGCCAGCCGCTCCGCGGCATGTGGGATCCTCCCGGACCGGGGCACAAACCCATGTCCCCTGCATCGGCAGGCAGACTCTCAACCACTGTGCCAACAGGGAAGCCCAGGGAAGGATTTTTGTATACTTCTCCTCTACTTTCTTTGGATGGATACTTAGATCACTGATTTTCAATCTTTCTTTTTTCCTAATTTATGCACTTAAGGTTATAAACTTCCCTTTAAGTATGGCTTTAGTTGTATCCCACAAGTTTTGATATGTCATAGTTTTGTTGTCTTTCAGTTTAAATTTCCCACTTGCCCCATGAGTTATTTAAAAGTCTTTTGCTTAATTTTCAAACGTTTGTTTTTTAGTTATCATTCTGTTTTTTGTTTCTCACGAATTCCACTGTGATCAGAGAATACATTCGGTAGGATTTTAATCCTTCGAAGTCTTTTGAGACTTGCTTTATTGTTGGCTTATATTTCGTCTGCATTGTGCATGGCTGAGTGAGTGTTCTATCTGTGTCAGTGAGGTCAAGTTTATTGATTGTGTTGCTAAAGTATGCCATATCCTTATTGATTATTTTGTCTATCAGATGTTGAGTGAATTGAGTTAAAATCTGCCCATTTGCTTGTAGATTGTATATTTCTCCTTCTGATTATGTCAATTTTTGCTTTTTATTCATGTGGAAAAATGTTCATGATATATTGTGACAGGAAAAAAAAGCTGTACTACTCCAGTTTTTTTGTGTGTGAAAAGTTGACCTTTTTTTTTTTTTTTTTTTTTTTTGCGGTACGCGGGCCTCTCACTGTTGTGGCCTCTCCCGTTGCGGAGCACAGGCTCCGGACATGCAGGCTCAGCGGCCATGGCTCACAGGCCTAGTCGCTCCGCGGCATGTGGGATCCTCCCAGACCGGGGCACGAACCCGTGTTCCCTGCATCGGCAGGCGGACTCTCAACCACTGCGCCACCAGGGAAGCCCAAGTTGACCTATTAAGGAGCATGGATTTGGAGTAAGCCAGACAGGCTGGGGTTCAAGGCCTAGTTCTTTTGCTCACGGGTTCTGCTACTTAAACTTTCTGAGTCTTGGTTTCATAACCTTTAATATAGGGCTAATGATACAGTATTACATTTACAGTTTGCAAACATACTACGATTTCTTCCATTTTAAATTCCTTATCTTGAGCTCACAGCCACCTCCAGTGACCCTGTCCTTTCTCGACGATTCCTTATAAGAGATCTGTCAAAATTCCCTGTCTTCAGTTTCTGTCTCTCCTTTCCGACCCACTCAGTCAGGCTTTCAGCACACCTCTTCTTTCTGCCCCCCAAAGCCTTCCTTCTCAAGGTCACCGTTGACCTCCACATTGTCAAACCCCGTGGTCAGTTCCCAGTCTTCCTCTTTCCTGATGAGCAGCAGCATGTGGCACCAGCGAGCTCTCCCTCCTCCTAGACACACTTTCTTTACTTGCTTCCAGAACATTCCACTCTCTCCTAATGCCCCTCTGACTCACTACCATGCCTCCTCAGCCTGCATCCCTGGTTCCTTCTTAGGAACCAGAGAAATCCTGACCTCTAAACATTAGAGTCCAGGCCTGGGGCCCTTTCTCTTTGATCTTCACTCCCCTCCTTGGGAGTGAAGCAGCCTCAAGGTTTTGAGACCCTCTACACTCTGACAACTCCCAAATTTATACGTCCAGCCCAGGCACCTCCTCTGAACACCAGAAGTAACTGCATTTGGACCACGTATCGGCTTCTGTCTCAGACCAATCTCCAGTTCTTTACCCATCGAAGTACCTCTTCCCACAGTCCTCCTCATGCAGTGAATGGTTGCTCCATTCTCCCTGATGCTCAGGCTAAACATTTTGAAATTGCCCTTTCCTTCTCTCCTTCCATCACTGCTCACATCGGATCCATCAGCACATCTTATTGCGAACATATCCAGAATCTGACCCTTCTCACCCCTCCAGGGCTGACGCTGGTGGGAGCCACCACCATTTCGTGCCTGGAGTCCTGCAATTGGTTTCTAATCAGCTGGCCCGTTATTATCCTTGCCCCACAGTCTGTGCTCCACCCAGGAGCAGCAAAGTGATCCCACCCAAACATAGATCACATCCCGCTCTGCTCAGAGCCCTTGGTGAGTCTAGGTCCCCCGAGAAGCAGACACCAAGACGGGGGTAAATGTGTGATAGTTTTATTAGGGAAACCACCTGTGAGAGAAAATGGAGAAGACTGGGAGAGTCATCAGACTCTTGCAGATCTCACCCTGGGTAAAGGAGAGGGTGAAGGAAGGCAGAGAGGATGCATCGACCACCGCACCATCTAGGGAAGCTTCAGCAGGCCATGGGGAGCCCAGTCAGAGGAGTCCCAGGTCTCCCAGGGTGGGAGGCTGTGACGGCATCCCTGCTGAGCTCAGCCATTGGCTGGAGGTAGCCCACGGTGGCGGCGGGGGCCCTCTGTGCACATGTAATGATGGGTTTCAGAGCCCAGCAGCTGGGGCCCCGGGTCGATGCTGATCCCTGGAGTTGGAGGTCTGCGGATCACGTTCTCGTGCCCACCTCGGCCGTCTAGTGAGATAGATTCTGTCTCACTCAGAGTCAACACCAGAGCCCTGACAGTGGTCTCTGAGAGCTCTGCCCACAGGCCCTCCCACTGTCTCTCCCCTCACTCACTTGCTCCAGGCACACTGGCCTCCTTGATGTTCTCCAGATGCACCAGGCTTGCCCCCCATGCCCACCCCGCAGGGGGGCCTTGGTGTTGGCTGCACCCTCCCCTCCACAGTGTCCTTTCTGGAGCTGTCCAGGGGCTGCTGTCTCACTCCCCAGCTCTCTGCTCAGAGGGCACCTTTGTAGGGAGGCCTTTCTGACCTCCCCACCCTCTCCATGAGCCAACATCCCCATCTTCCTTCTCTGGGTCTCTCCGTGGCCCTTATGGCCACCGATTTCTTTCTGATCGTGGTCTGCCTGGCGCCCTCCCCCGCACCAGCCCAGTGCCTGGCACGTAGTAGGTGCTCAGCGATCAGCTGAGTGGAGGCCTGTTCTTAGCTCCCAGCTGGCTGGGGTTCCCTGGGGCTAGGTGCTGGGTACAGAGTAGGTGCTCCATGGCGAATGTGGGGCATCAGCATTGTAGTTTCACGCTCCCCAGAAGCATCTGGACACCGCCCCCCCACCCAGCTGTGTTCCAGCCTCTGCCTGGCCCAGCGCCTCATTCTTGCTGTCAGCCTCCAGCCCTCCCACGCCTCATGGCAGCAGGAGGGGCCTTTCCGACACACCACTGATGCTGTCGCTTCCCACTCAGAAACCTCCAGGGGCTCCCCATTGCCAGCTCCTCAGCCTGGCACGAGAGGCCTTCATTGGAGGCCAAACCCAGCCCTGCTTCACCAGACTCCTGTCACTGCTGTGGGCCGTTTACTTCACACACGCCAGGATCTTGACCTAGAGCAGAGGTGCTCCGTCTCTCCTGAGTACCACTCCTTGCTGAACAAGGCCCCCAGGTCTCAGCCGTCTGCCCCGCAGAGGGCATCATGCAAACCTCAACATGCAGGTGTCCGTGAGACCACAGCTCTTGTGTTTCCTTGGTGACAGGGGTGGGTATTACAGGGGGACCAATGTCCAGGACCCTCAGATTAGGTCCTGGCCCAGGGCAGCTGACTTCAGCTCTGGCCTCAGCCCACCTGGACAAAGGCCTTGGCACGGGCTTCACGCCTCTGCCAGGGCTGGTGACCACTGAGCCCAGCATCACTGCCCATACTGGGCAGCAGGAGGCAAAGGGCTCAGAGGGCCTGGATCCCAGACCCGTATCCCAGTACAGCCCAGCCCAGCCCAGCCCATTCAGAGGCCTGGCCTTCTCCCCGCAGGCGTACCCTGTGGGAGGCAGTCCCCATCACCAGCAAGCAAGGCCAAGGAGGTATCCTGTTGACAAGGCTGCCCTGCATTTCACAGCCTAGTGATGCAGGTCACTCCCTGCATGCAAACGCAGCCCAGCAGGTCAGGGCTTGTCAGAGGCTTCACTCAGGAGCTGCTAATCTGCAGCAACTTCTGCAGCCTCCCCCACCCTCCCCGCCCTCAGCCCGGCAGCTGCTCCCCCCACAGCATGACCCCCCCCCCGCAGTGTGGGGCCCAGGCCTGTGGGGTCCCAGGTCAGGACGCTCTTCTCTGGCTGGGAAATCACTTAGCTGTGTGCCCAGGCCAGTGGGAGCACACGGAGCGAATGGCGGGAGGGGCTGCGTGACCTGAGACATCTCTGGGCCTCTCTGGGCTAATGCGTGGTGGGCAGCCCGCGTGGACTGGACACGAGGGAGAAGGGAACCATCTGTGGGACCCGAGATCTGCTCTCCTGCTGACATGTCAGCCAGGAGGCCCTTTTTCTCCCTTCACTCTGCGACCAGAAGCATCCAGCTTGGGGCGCTGTCAGATCTGTGGATCCAGGTCTGGGCGGACAGGCGGTGGAGGCCCAGGGCTGCTGAGGAGCAGATTCCCATCCCGTGTGCCAGGCTTGCCGGCAGTGGTTGGTGCTCTGGGCAGGCATGAAAGCCCAACAGGCCAGAGCAGGCCTTGGAAAATGCCTTTCACCAGAATTTGGGCTCCTCCCTGGGACAGCCTTGCCCCCTTCCTTACCCAGAGGCAGGTTGGAAGCACCCCTTCCAAGACACTCCCTCTTTCTTTTTCTTTTTTTTTAATTTAAATTTTTATTTATTTTTGGCTGCGTTGGGTCTTCGTTGCTGCATGCGGGCTTTTTCTCTAGTTGCGGCGAGCAGGGGCTACTCTTGGTTGTGGTGCGCAGGCTTCTCATTGCGGTGGCTTCTCTTGTTGCGGAGCACAGGCTCTAGGCGCACGGGCCTCAGTAGTTGTGGCACGTGGGCTCAGTAGTTGTGGCTCGCGGGCTCAGTAGTTGTGGCTCGCGGGCTCTAGAGCGCAGGCTCAGTAATTGTGGCGCATGGGCTTAGCTGCTCTGCAGCATGTGGGATCTTCCTGGACCAGGGCTCGAACCCGTGTCCCCCGTACTGGCAGGTGGATTGTTAACCACTGTGCCACCACAGAAGTCCTGACCCTCCCTCTTTCTGATGCAGAGGTCCCTAGGGCAGCCTTGCCATCCCTGTGTGTGATGCCCTTGAAGTGAGGGTCTCCCAAGTGCCAAATGGTTTATTACACAGGTTTTCATGCCCCGCTGCCTCTTGGAGCCTCCTTCCCCCCACCCCACCTCCCCTCCCTTCTCTTGCCTCAGAGCACCACCTGTCTCTCCAGCCTGCCTCGGCAACCCCTGCTTGCCTGTTGCCAGGGAAACCACCTCCTTGGCAAGCAGCCGGCACCCATATGACATGCACACGTGGGAAGGAAAGGTTCCTGCCTCTTGCTTAGGCTGTTAGTAGCTCTGCTCCGACATCCCCCAAGGAGCAGCATCTGCCCCTTGCCTGGGACCCCGGTGCCCATCAGGGTCTGAGGAAGGGTCCAGGCTGTGACCGCAGAGAGGGGAGGGAGGCATCAAGCCTCCCTTGATGACCATTCAATGGTTATTAAGCACCTGTGATTCGCCAGACCCTCTGTTGGGCCCTTTATGTACAACATCTCATTTAATCATCCGTTGAGCCTGAAAGAGAGATACAATTATTCCCATTTTACAGATGAGGAAACTGAGGCACAGGGAGGTCCCGGGGTTGCCCATAGCTGGCAGGTGTCAGAGCTGAGAGTTGAACCTAGGCTTGTCTGATTTCAAAGCTCCGTCTCTTTCTACCATCCTGAGGCCTCTGGTCAGGCTGTTCATAGCTGGGCCAAGAGTGAGTTTGGCCCTAAGACACACATCTAGCTGAGCGAGGAGCCCCCTCATCATAGCTCATTTGGTGCTGTTCTCCAAGTGTGCCAACCACAGCTACAGTGACCCAGCAACAAACCAAGCACAGCTGTGGGAAAGGAGTGTGACTCCAGTGGGTACCTAGGTCATCTGTGAGCACAGGCTGGGGTGAGAGGTGAAGGGAGACCTACAGGGGTGGATGCGTGGGTGGGACCCTCACAGGGACAGGGCTTTGGCCCAGGGGAGTGAGGGGGGGATGACAGGAGAGCATCCTATTGAAGCCTTGGCCATGGGAGTCACATCTGGGGGCTGCTGGCTGCACCAAAGGACCTAAGGACAGGCAGGGACGGTGGGAGGGGGCCTGGGGCCTTCCTCTTGCCAGCTACCTGGGGGCCTGGAGAGCCCACCGGGCTGACCACAGGCTCTGCTAGAGCCTTGAGGTGATGTGAGGGGCTGGCAAGGGGCACAGAGAGGAGTGGCACTGTACCAGCGGGGAAGGGGTAAGATGGCTCCGAGAGGGAACGACAGGTGCACAGGTGCAGCCGTGTGACTGCGAGTGGCGAGGCTGGGGGTGGTGGGTGTCCCCTCACAGGTCTGCCCGGCCCCTGGGCTCCCTCGGGCGGCAGGGAGGTATAGCAGGCCGCTGCGGCCGGGGCCCTGCCCCTCTGTTCACCTTTCTCTGACCCTCCCACGTCTCTTGCAGGACCTGCAGCGCCGAGAGACCGAGGTCTACGACTGCATCCAGAGTGAGGCCAGCAGCCCGCCCTCCAACCAGGACCTGCTCTCCCAGGTATGCAGGGGCTGGGCAGCGAGCCTCGTCTTACTCCATTTGTCCTGTTCCTCATCTGGGAAATGGGTAAATAGGACCAGAGGAGTGAGCCACCTGCGGCTGAATCAGAGCCCTCTCTCCGAGGCAGCTGGCCTAGTGGTTAGGAGGTCTGGTAGATTTGAACCGCTGCTCCACCCCTTACCAGCTGTGCAGCCCTGGCCAAGGGGCTAACCTCTGTGCCTGCTTCTCCTCGGCTGTAAACTGAGGAGCCTAACAGCACTCACCTCCTAGATTTGCCATGAGGATCAAATGTCGTACTGGGACCCCGTAGGCGCCGTGCAAGATGAGCAATCGTAACTACCACTGGGCACGGTATAGTGTCTACACTGGCCAGTAAAGCAGGGGTGTTTGGCTTCTAGCTCTCCCCAGGCTGAAGGTGGCTAAAGCCGGGAGCTGGAGTCTACACTGATGCTAGCCTGGGAGGGTCTGGACAGGGCTTCGTTATTATCACGATGGGGCCTAAGGCATACCACTTGATCATGATTCTCTCTCTCTCTCTCTCTCTCTTTTTTTAAAATACATTTATTTATTTATTTATGGATGCGATGGGTCTTCGTTGCTGCACGCGGGCTTTCTCTAGTTGCAGCGAGCGGGGGCTACTCTTCATTGCGGTGCGCAGGCTTCTCACTGCGGTGGCTTCTCCTGTTGCGGAGCACGGGCTCCAGGAGCGCGGGCTTCAGTACTTGTGGCTCATGGGCTTAGTTACTCCGCAGCATGTGGGATCTTCCCGGACCAGGGCTCACACCCGTGTCCCCTGCACTGGCCGGCGGGTTCTTAACCGCTGAGCCACCAGGGAAGTCCCGATCATGATTCTCTCTTAAACCTCAGTCTGCTCATCTGTAAAGTGGATGAGTGACACTTTACTGCAAAATCAACTGCCCCTGAATTCAAATGAATTCCAAGTTAAGTAGCATCTACACCAGAGCTTTGGACAGCATCAAGTGCAAGGTTGGATTCAGGAGCTCAAGGGCTGTGGGTAGGCACCTTGGAAAAGCCATCGGGAAGTGAGGGGAGCAAGTGCTTGGCCCCGCTGGCCCAGGCTGACTCTGTTTGTTGAATCTCCTATTCTCAAAGCCCTTTGTATACTCATCCCTGAACTAGGCTCTGATTGGAGGCAGGGCTTCCCCAAGGATGTCTGGGCCGTCCCAGGCAGTGCCCACCATGTGCCAGGCCCTGAAGTCCTGGCAGGATGACTAGAAATGTTCCGGCCCTCCAGGATCCTTGGGTCTGCAGGAACAGGGTCACTGATCTTACAAACACACAGAGACATTTGTAGCCCCCTGTGAAGGGTGGGCTCTGGGGAGGGACTAGGCCAGAGCTGGGAAGGGGGCTCTCGGGGGTGCAGAGTGAGGAGGAGGTAGCCAGGGAACAGGTAGGATGGAGAGAGCACGCCAGGCAGAGGGAAGAGCACCTGGGGAGGCCCAAGGCAGGAAAGAAGAGGTCTGTGGAGTTGGAGGGCAGAGAGCAGGCATGGGCTGGAATGATGGGAGAAGAGGCTGGTGCGGTGGGCTTGGGCGCAAGGACAGGTCTCCCTGTCAAAGCTACTTGGGAAGCCATCTGTTTGTCTGCCTCTGCCTAAAACTAAAGTTGTGCAAGTTTTTTCTTTTCCCTCCCTACTGTTTTTTATTTCTTTTTTTCTTTTTATTTTTTTCCAGGAGAAACAACATAGATTTGAGGGTGACGGTGAATTTAACCTGGTCTATGAAAATCTCTAGGACAAGCTCTGCCTGCCCATGGGTCTTGCCCTGGATCAGAGGCCCTGGGGCAGCCTCTCCCTCCAAAGGACTTGATCTGTACCAGGAGCGAGGCCCCAGGGGTGCCCCATCACCTCACCACCACATTTAAGAGGGTGCCCTCTTGCCTTGGCTGGCCCCACCCCCACCGCCATTCTGCAGCCCGGCCACACCCGCCGAGTGTGCCACATCTCCGGACCTTTGCCCAAGCTGTTCCCTCTGCCAGGCGGGCCCTCCCTCCCTCCCCAAGGGCTCTCCTGAACACCACCCAGAGCCCTTCTTACCCTCTCTAGACACACGGGCCTTCTTGCACCAGCCTGAACCACCAGGAGGTTCCCGCCAGGGACCCTTGTCAGTACTGTGTGCACAGGGGTCCCAGCGTAGATGAATAAAGGAGCAACTAGGCAAATGGCCCCCGTCTCCCCGCCCCCCGCCCAACTAGGCCAAAGGCACAAGGTGACCACACAAAGTAGATCAGGGGGATGGCGTGGGGGGTATGGGGCATGGGCAAGAATGAACCATGCAGAGGCTGGGCTGGGCTCAGGGACAGAGCTGGAGGCCGGGGAGGCGGCTCAGTGGGGGCCTGGGACTGCAAGGGTCCGGGCACATGCAGGGAGCTCTCTGCCTCCCCCAGCAAGGACCCCAAGGTTGTTTCCCATCAGCCTGGTCGCCTACGCTCTGTGTGCCAACTGCTTCCTCACCACGCCCTGCTCACCACCACCTCAAACCTTCCCCAGCCTCAGGGCCTCGCTGCTCCTGGTCTACCTACAGCCCAGTTCCCCAGAGCCCCTCCACCTGGCCTATCTCGACCCCTCCCACCTCCTCTGTCTTTGTCTGCCTTATGCCCCAGCCCCGGCCCCTGGGGATCAAGGCCAGCCCGGCCCCTTCCCTCTTTGCCCCGGGCCGGTCCCAGCTGCCTGGAGGCCAGCCCTCTCCGTCGTGGTCCAGCTGCATAGCTCTGTTCTTGGGCCTTCCCCTGGGATGGGCGGAGGGGTCCCTTTGTGCTGCAGAAGCTCAGGCCCCATGGCCCCTCAGTGTCTGACCCTGAGCCATTTCTGCTGCTCGAGTGTTCACGTTACCCCTCATTTCACCTCACGGCAGCCCCACACTGTAACCTACCTCACAGGCAGACCAGGGCTAAGGGTGGGCTCACCCAGGCTGTCAGGCTCTGAGCCCTCCCTCCCCTGCTGTCCCCCATCCCTCCCTTGCTTTCCACTATTTGGTCATTCATGCAATGGGCAGGCCAGTCCTCCCTCCACACACACCCAGTGCTGTCCCCAGAGGTCCCTCAGGTGCCCTCTCACACAAACCCCAATGTGCCCAGGAGGGTGGTGGCCCGAGGCGCAGGCCCTGGCCAGACCCCCGGCTGGTTTGTGGGTAGCACCTTCAGCCCTGCAGGTCGGCCCCCCCGCAGGGTAAGGGCTGGGGCCGGCAGGGTGGGCCTGGGCTGACGTCAGGAAGAAGCCCCAGCCCCTCCGCTAGGGCTGTGTGTGGCCCCCTCGGGCCTGTGGCACGGTTCACAGCATCTCAGCTTGGTTCTGAGCCTGGCCTTGGAGCACACGGCAAGGGCTCTGAGCGGGAACACGGGGCTGCGGGGAGAGGCCCCCGCTCGCCAGAAGGCAGTTTAACGAACTCCTAGCCTGTTTAGGGAGGCGAAGCTGCCTTCCAGGCCCCCGACTCTGTCAGCCTGAGGCAGAGGCCGGGGCTGGGGGCCGGGTGAGGGAGGCAGGCCGCTCAGCATGCAGCGGAGCCTCTCCAGGGAAGACCAAAGGCAGCAAGACAGGACGAGGCCGCCTCGCTGGGCCCCAGAGCGTCCTCAGCCCCTGGCCCCGGACCCTCAGGCTGGGAATCAGCCTTTTCCAGTTGGCCCCTGGGGTAGTGCAGGGAGCCTGGAGAGACTGCGCCCCCCGCCCTGGCCCAGCCCCCTGCAGTCCCCTCTCCACGAAGCAAAGGATCCTGATGAGACCTACACAGGACCATGGCCCTCCCCGTGTTCAAAACCCCCCACTGTTCCCACCTCACTTGGAACAAAATCCCAACTCTTCCCTGCGGCCTGTGAGGCCCTCAGGGACCAACTCATCGCCCCTCTTGTGGACACAGACGTTGTCAAGTGTGGTGACCGAGCTCAGTTCAGGGCAAGGCTGGGCAGGCGCTTAGGTCTTCAGCGAGCAAGGAGAGAGGCAGGGAGGAGGGTCAAGGTGGAAGGGGTGACCCCCAGAGGAGAACGTTCTGGGACGCCCAGTACGGAGCCAAGAAGACTAAGCACCCCTCCTTCCCCAGCCCGCGGGACTGGGAGCCTGCGGAGATGGGCTGGTGCAGGGGTGAGGAGTGGCAGACGACTGCAGGGGGTGCAGGTGGCCACGAGGGAGGAGGAGGGGGCAGAGGGGACTCGAACTGAGCTCCTGGAGGGCAGGTTTGCATGGACTCTGAGTGGGCAGAGGAGAGAAGAGAGAGGAACCGCCCTTGGGGGTCATCTGGGGCTGGGTGGCCGCTGGCCTCTCTCGAATCCCAGCTCCACCTCCCAGAAGCCATGTCCACCTGAGCCTTGGCTTCAGCAACAATCAAGTCGCTGAGTGTTACTCAGAGAGGACAGATGGGGAACTCCCTGCCCTGCAGAGGCTCAGCGGGTGTGTATTTCCTTCTCCACTCATCCTTCAGGAAAAACAGGCTGCCACTGGGCAGTGCGGAGGGAATCTGCTAAATGAGGGGCAGGCCTCCCTGGAGGTGGGGACCCCCTTCTTTGGCCCCCTGCAGGCTGAGGAGCAACAGGTGAGACCCAGGTGAAGGGGAGCCTTAGACCAGCAGGGTGGATGGCAGCCATCCTGAGGGTGGACCCCTGGCCCTGGAGCTTGTAGCAGAAGCCCCTGGCAGCCTCTGATGGCCAGGCCTCGGGCACTGCTTCCTCCTGTCCGGACCCCGCCCCAGCCTCACCACAGGGGGGCGGACATGTATGTCACGGTCTCGGCCTATGTTTCTTTCTGCCTGACCCGCCCTAGCTCTGACCTGGGATTCCCTACCATCTCTAGGTCACACCCCTGCCACCCTCTTCCAGGCCTCTGGGCACCTGAAACATCTCACCCACTGCTGACACCCTCAGCCTCCACTGGCCTCTCCAGGGTAGTGGCTTAGAAATGGCCATTCTGCCCCTTCGGGCAGGTTTCAGCCTCCAGCCCTCCCTCCTGCTCCTGCCCCTCTCAGCACTTGGAGAAAATCATCCCTGGAAACCAAACCCAGGAATGCAAAGCGGGTGTGGGAAGCGGTTCCCCCCCTCGGAAACAATTTCCAAAGGATTCTGCAAAGCAGAGTTTCCATGGGAACACGTGCTGGTTACACTGGAAACCTTGGTGGGGCTGG